>NC_064425.1:11170000-11492500 GCF_023375975.1 Astyanax mexicanus | reverse complement strand
TATGAGACAAGAGACACTACAAGACAGTACCATTGACAGTACCATTGTAAACAGGACACGTTTAAATAGTAGTGCAAACATAGAGGTATAAAAGCTTAAAGGCCCTGTCCCACTGCGATTGCGTCTAAATATCCACTAAAGTACGTCCAAATTTATCAGAAAACACTGCGTCCAATGAGTGAACGCGCTGCGTCCAAAATATAGACGCACTGCGTCCAAATGGTTGCAGTGCGTCCAAATTACGTCCATATTCCGTCTAAATTGAAGTTGGACGCCGACTTCCAAATTTGTACGTCAGCTTCCACTTTTTGGACGTCGACTTCCAACTATATATGGTTGTTTTTTCTAGTGAATCATCATTTCTTCTTGAGCTACAAGAGAGAGCACATCTATTCTCTTCTACACAACCATGGACCACAGATTCCTTGCAGTGATGGTGCAGCAGCAGATCATACTCCTCAATGTGGGGGCTCGAGCTGGTTCCTCGGGGGCTGGAGCTGGTTCCTCGGGGGCTGGAGCTGGTTCCTCGGGGGCTGGAGCTTGTTCCTCGGGGGCTGGAGCTGGTTCCTCGGGGGCTGGAGCTTGTTCCTCGGGGGCTTGAGCTGGTTCCTCGGGGGCTGGAACTGCCTCCTCGGAAAATCGCTTGGCGGCGGCCGTCTTAGCGGAACCATTCCTCTTGGCTGGCATTTGGGAAAAGCGATGGACGCCAGAAAAATATTTTTATGGACGTCGACGTCCACCTGTACGTGCCGTCCAAATATCCACTAAAATACGTCCGTACTGCGTCTAAATATCCACTAAATTACGTCCATATTAGTCGCCGTTTATTCCGAAAATTTTGGGAGGTACCAAAACCACTTTTGCGTCTAAAGTGGACGGCAACGTCTAAACTACGTCCACTTGGATGGTGCCGTCCAAATATCCACTAAACTACGTCCAGATTGCGTCTAAATATCCACTAAATATCCACTAAACTGCGTCCACTGAAATTTGGACGTACTTTAGTGGATATTTAGACGCAATCGCAGTGGGACAGGGCCTTAAGGCTGGTAAAGTGTGAAAAGTCAAAAGTCTCTATTGTGACTTCTACATGCAGTGGTGCTTAAATACTGGTACACTTTAGAATTATTTATAGTCTTCTATATTTCTTTATAAATTTGACCTAAAAAATCATCAGAATTTCAAAAAAGCCCTAAAGTTAGATAAAGAGAAACAAATTAAACAGATGATTTAGAAATATTTGACTGAATTATTTATTGACAAAATTGATAAAATATTACATGTTACACATAATCTGGGGTCAACAGAGATCATGTGGTAAGAAACTGACAATAGATGCCATGGCAACCGCATCATCAGAGCAGTGGCCTTTAAAGAAATACTTAGGCGGAAAATGACATTCCCTCTCTGATGTCCAGTCGATAAGCCAAAACCATTTGTTCTCAGTGTCTATAGTTCCGTTCTGAAGCTAAAAGGCTAATGCTAACAAGCGTAATGGGTCATGATTTTGTGACAGTACTTGTCAGAACTTATTTGTCTTGTATTAAAGCTTCCCTTCATGGCTATTAATGAATAATCTTCTATTTAATTATCTCCTTTTTAAGCTTACTGGTAACTAAATCATAGCAATAAATGAATAATCAGATTTGAATCATCTCATTTTTAAGCCTTAATGAGTAAAAGTTAGACGAAGAAGGAGAAACAAATTAAACAAATGATTTAGAAATATTTGACGGAATTATTTATTGACAAAATTGATACAATATTAAATTTGACTATTACAAATAGTTTGTGGTCAACAAAGATCATGTGGTAAGAAACTGACAATAGATGAATGGGGCAGAGAGAGACTTATTATACTACAGTAGAAGGTAAAGTTACATTGTTGCATTATTTCTTACTGAAGATATTGCTGCTGTCCACAAAGAAACAACCTTTAGACAGTTGTTTTTGCTACACAAATAAAAAAATATTAATTAGCAACTACTATAGTCTAGTAATTTAATTATGTAACGTTTCATATAACATATTCACGTATCACAAAACCGTTAAATTAAAGTGTGTGTTTGTGTGTGTGTGTGTGTGTGGGTGTGCGTGGGTGGGTGTGCGTGGGTGGGTGTGTGTGTGTGTGGGTGTGTACTCTCCTTGGACAACTCTTTCAAAACTGAATTACTGTAAGTAATCTTCTGTCAGTAAACAAGTCAAACACACAAGTGTAGACACACACACACACACACACACACACACACACTTAGTGGGATGATTTCTCCAGTGTCCAGAATTCAGCCACACCATGTTGTTCAACTTCTGACCTCACCCCCACACACAATCAAGCTCTTTCTTCCACTTATGCATATATAAACACTCCACACACACACACACACACACACATATGCTTGTGTGTCAGTAGGGTCATCAGTGTGGGTTTGCAGTTTGGAAATGTGGAAAACTATAAAAAGTAAGAAAGAGAAAAAGAGAGTAAAAATGAGGAAAAGAAAGAGAGAGACAGTGATAGAAAGAGAGAGAGAGAGAGAGAGAGAGAGTGCACTTTATTGTTCTTAACCCCTTAAGATTCTGCATCTTCATATAGCAACATTAAATTTCTGATTCTCTGCACCATGATAGTTTTTTTTTTTTTTAATGTTGAGATAAAATTGTTATAATTTATGTTTGAAATTACTAAATGCAGCACAGTGCCTTAGTGGTTAGCATGTTTACTTCCCAGCGCTGGGGTCCTGGGTTCATCTCTATCTGGGTGGAGTTTTCATGTTCTCCCTGTGTCTGTGTGGGTTTCCTCTCACAGTCCAAAAACATGGAGATTAGGTCAATTGGATCTTCTAATTTGTCCACATCGGATACCCTAAACAATGCCCTGGTGTGTGGATGTGTACATGATTGTATGCCCAGATATGGACTGGGTCAGCTCCTCAGTGCCTGATACAGTCCTCCATGTGGACAGTTGTTTCTGGTTAAGAGTACGCTGTGGACAATGTTTTTTGGAAAAAATCACCTTCCTGTACAAAGACAAAGTTCATTTTTATACTTGTTTTAGGTCCTGCTAATCACAAATAGTAAGTAGTATTATTATTAGTACTACTTACTATTAGTAAGTAGTTTGATTTCAGTAGCTGCTATAAGCTGTTATATCGTGCTTAATACCTACAAATAAGTGTTACATATAATATTTATTGAGAACTGTGAATCTAATCAGGATATTATGTAGTAATATACAGCTCTAGAAGAAATGAGAGTTTCTGAATCAGTTTCTCTGATTTTGCTATTTATAGGTATATGTTTATTCTATAAACTACGGACAACATTTCCAAATAAAAATATCGTCATTTACAGCATTTATTTGCAGAAAATGAGAAATGGCTGAAATAACAAAAATGATGCAGAGCTTTTAGACCTCAACTAATGCAAAGAAAACAAGTTCATATTATAAAGTTTTAAGAGTGCAGAAATTAATATTTGGTGAAGTAACCCTGTTTTTTAATTCACAGTTTTCATGCATTTTGGCATGTTCTTCTCCACTAGTCTTACACACTGCTTTTGGATAACTTTATGCCTTTACTCCTGGTGCAAAAATTTAAGCAGTTCAGCTTGGTTTGATGGCTTGTGATTATCCATCTTCCTCTTGATTATATTCCAGAGGTTTTTAATTCGTTGAAATTAAAGAGACTCATCATTTTAAGTGGTCTTTAATTTTTTCAAGAGCTGTAAATGAGAAAAAGGCCCTTAGAGTTTAGAGAGTCAAGCTCAGTCCTGTGAGTGAAGACAACAAAGCAAAGCCCTCCAGAGAGGGAATCGGGCATTGTGGAGCACACGCTTAAAGACATGGTGAGAAAAAAATAAGAAAATGAAGGAGGAACACAGTGAGAGGTCATGATCTGTAATTACTCCTCCTGCTGTTTGGTAGGAAGTGAGAGAGAATACAGAAGTACAGGTCAGAGGTGATTTTGAGTCGTGTTGCTGAGAGACAGAAGAAGAGCAGGGCAGTGACCTTCAGCTTTTATGAACAAATTAGAACTCACCCGGCTGTATCCCTCTGTTACCAGTTCAGAAATATATTCAGCTGCATTAAATACATACATACATATGTCTGTATTGTAGATTAATACTAAAGTCATCCAAACTATGAAGAAAAACATATAAAAATAATTTAGTAAAGAAAAGAGTCCTAAATAATCCAGAATATGTTTTATATTTTACATTTAAGTAACTTCTCTAAGATTATTTCAGTCAGCTTTATGAGGTAGAGTCACCTGGAATTCTGGCTTTCAGTTAACAGCTGTGCTGAACTGGTCAAGAGTTAATTACTTGAATTTCTTGTATCTTAATGTGTTTGAGAGCATCAGTTGTAAAGTTGTAAAGAGGTAGAGTTGGTATACAGTGAATAGCTCTATTTAATCCAAGGGTTCTCAACTGGTCTTAGCCAGTTTTACAGAATACAAACCAAATAAATAAAAAAAATAGCTTACGAAAAAAAAACATTTAAACATACAGTACAGGCCAAAAGTTTGGACACACCTTCTCATTCAATGCGTTTTATTTATTTTTATGACTATTTACATTGTAGATTCTCACTGAAGGCATCAAAACTATAAATGAACTCATGTGGAGTTTTATGTACTTAAAAAAAAAAAGAGCTGTCCTCCACAGTCACCGGACCCGAACCCAATCCAGATGGTTTGGGGTGAGCTGGAGCACAGAGTGAAGAAGGCAAAGGAGCAACAAGTGCTAATAAACACCTCTGGGAACTCCTTCCTTCAAGACTGTTGGAAAACCATTTCAGGTGACTCTACCTCTTGAAGCTCATTGAGAGAATGATGAGAGAGTGTGCAAAGCAGTAATCAGAGCAAAGGGTGGCTGTTTTAAAGAAACTAGAATGAAATTATTTTTTTTTTTTTAGTTATTTCACCTTTGTTTGTTAAGTACATAACTCCACATGTGTCCATTAATAGTTTTGATGCCTTCAGTGAGAATCTACAATGTAAATAGTCATGAAAATAAAGAAAACGCATTAAAAAAGACAAGGTGCGTCCAAACTTTTGGCCTGTACTGTACATGTGCATGCAAAATGGAATTTAAGAGCTTTTTTAAGAAACTGAGAAGGAACATGACAACAACTAAGTTACTACAATAAAACTAAATATCAAGACTGCACAAAATACATAAGGTCACAAAATTAGATATTTCACTTCTCTGTGTTCCTTCAAAATCTGGATGCAGGGTTCATACAGTTTTTAACCAATAACTTTTCATGACTTATCGATGGCTTCAAGGCAAATTTTCATGACCATACAACTGTTAAAACGTTAGTGCAGAAATTGACAATAAAACCAAAAATAAACTAAAACTATAATCAAAATGGGCCTAAAATAAATTTAAGCAACGTTGACACAAAATCTTTAGTAATAAAATGTGTCAGAGAGCTCCGTTGTGTAGCGCTACATTACTGAATTAACTCTGAACTGATTTATTTTGTTATTTCGATATAACTTTTCTCTGTCTATAAATAGGAAAAAAAAAGACTGGTAGATTACAAATTTCCATGACTTATCCAAAACATTCTGGATATATTTTATTTTTTCAAGACCTGTATATTCCAATCCTGGATATTGCTTTTTTGAAATTCCATGACTTTTCCAGGTTTTTCATGACCATACGGACCCTGTGGATGACTTTAGTATTCATTTAAAAAACACTGAATGAGAAACTGTGTGTAATCAGATGAAATACAATCAACCAATTAAATGTTGAACTCTCATTATTGTAGTGTTCAGGTGAGGCAATACCTTTAGCAGGTTTGCTAATAATCCAGGTCTTTATGAGCTGTTTTCTGTTTGAGTTGTGTACGACACATCGCAGCAGCGAATCACTGAGCAGAAGAATTGGGCTCGTACCGAAAGGGGGATTAAGGAAAATGAAGGAACTGGGAGTGAACAACAATAAAGGAGCTTTGTGAACAGCAGCGATGTCTGACTAGCCCGTGTGCCGCAGTGCAATCCTCAGGCTCTGTTCTGCATTTCCTTTGTCGGGAAGCTTTTGCACGCTGCCGCGGAGCTTCCCTGCCAGTAACGGCCGAAAGCCACCGGCTGTGATTCATTCTCCGCGGGAGGGCACAATGCCGAGCAATTTCACGCGAGGCTACCGACGGCGGCAGTTTCTCGCTTTCTCAAAAATGTTCGGAGGCTATGCACGCAACGACATTCTTGTAAAGTTCTAGGGCAGTGATCCGCAGTGTGTGTTCACAACAGGCAGAACTTTAAACTCCAGCGGAAAAATCCTGCAGAGAAAAGTTTATATTTTATATAATTGTTATCCTTATTCTGCTTTTTCTTTACTCGTATTTTTCCAGGCAGGTGCTAAAGTACAAATGCAATATAAAAGTGGTTCTCAAATTGTGTCATGTGCAACACTGGTGGTACACAAAACACACCAAGGTGGTATACCACCAAATACATGTTTTTTTATGTTTTAATCAAAAACAAAAGATTATACACGTTAGACTTAAAAATTCACCTTTATGCAGAAGACACCATTTTCTCAACAACAAAAAAGTCACACACACTAATATTTCATTGGACCATCTTTAGCTTTAATTGCGACATTCACTGTGTCATTGTTTCTATAAGCCTCTACCAAATCAAAAGATTTATTTCAATCCAGTGTTGCATTAATTTTTTACCAAGATCTTGCAGCAGCATTGATGATGGTAGAGTCTGATCGCTGCACAAAGTCTTCTCCAGCACATCCTAAAGATTCTCAATCAGGTTAAGATCTGGACTCTGTGGTGAACTCTCTCAATCTCAATGTGTGAAAATGATGATCTCATGCTCCCTGAACTCTGAACTCTTTCACAGTTCCAGCCTCATGAATCCTGACATTATCATCTTGGAATATGGTTGTGCCATCAGGGAAGAAAAGATCCATTGATGGAATAACCTGGTCTATATTCAGTATATTCAGGTAGTCAGCTGACCTCATTCTTTCAGCACATACTGTTGCTGAACCTAAACCTGACCAACTGCAGCATCAACCCCACATCATTTACTTACTTAAATTCAGTGCAATGCTGCATCAGCAGAAGTTTGAAAAGAGGCGGTGGCTGACTTTACATGTATCTGAGGAGACATGTGTTAGTCTTCACCCTCCTGGTGGGGGACTCCTAATGATTGGGTTGGCCGTGTAAATTGGGGAAAAAATGGGAAATAAAGAAATATTTTTAAAATTAGTTAATGTCTTTTGTGTATTTCGAGCCTTGCAAGGTGTACTTTTCCCGTCGTTACAATAGCAAAGACACACTGACATCCTAAATCAAGCTGCACAGTGCACTACATTAACAACTCGTCTAAAGATCACAAACATAGGGCCAATAGTCTCCTAATACACATGAAGGGATCATGCTCACATTTCTTTTTTCTCTCTTTTAGATGAAGTTTCACTAAATTCTTCCTTCCATAGAAACCCATTCATCTTGGCTCTCCTCAGGGCTTTAAAGCCGAACCTCGTGTTTGTTCCTTTTCCCCCACTGAGTTCTAATGCTTGTGCAGTTAGAATGCCATCTGTTGTGCTTAAAAGTAAGATCATTTTCTTTTCACTGGAAAAACGCAAGTGCAGCCTCGTGATGTCATGGCGATAGAGCAAATGATTGTAAAGTTGATTGCTTTACTGCTGACCCTGGAGCCTGAATGGGCTGTACTGGCTGTACCTCAAACAATCGGGCGTGTGTGTGTGTGTGTGTGGTGTGTCCAGGAGCGCTCCCTTGTCTGATAATTGCATAGTGCCTGTTTGTTTTGTGTGCGTGTGTATATGTGGGTGTGAGTATTTGGCTTTTTGTACAGACCAAATGTCACCAGGATGATGAAAACATTAGTGTGTGTGCTGTGGTGGTAAACATTTGTCTACTCCTCATGAAGAGTACAGTAAAAATGTTAATTAATTAATTCATTAATTTGATTAATGTTTGGCAAATCACTGTTGTCTCATTTTAAATACTCCTGTCAGTCTCTTACTGACATTCAACACAGTGAATGAAGTTGTGGGTAATCTGGAAAATGACAGGCACTTTTTATTCCTTAAAAAAATGTCAAACTTGTCAAAAGTAACCTTTCTACTTAAATCTTTACTTTAGCAACACTTTATTTAAATCCAGCTACACAACACTGCTGCAGTGCTTATGCCACAAATACGCCAAAGCACTGTGTCACATCAAACTGTGTCCATTTGTGTAAAACCGTCATGTAACACTCAGGACAGGTTATGTCCACTAGTGTAACAGTGTCATGTTACAATTGCAAGTTAGTAATTGTGTCCACTTGTGTAACAGTGTTATGTTACAATTAGTACAATAGTGTAAACAATGTTATGCCAATAGCATTATAACTGCCAATAACATCTGGTTACTAATTATGTTGACTTGTGCAAAAGTTTCATGTTACAGTTACAGGTAATTCTTAATTATACATTTGTGCCATGTTACAATTAATGATAATTTTAATTTTAGTTTGTATGCCCTTGTATAACAGCTTCATGTTATAATGATCATTATTTCTTGATCAATGTTTATGTCCACAAAACTGTAATTCTTAAAAAATGTCATTTTCTTTAAGTCAAGTCGAAAGTGCTGTATGTTAATCTACACATATTTCTCTACTGAGTTTTTTTACAGTAAGCTTAGATTTAGGGTAGCTTGTTTTAACATGGTTATAACACAGACTACAGTCCAATATACTCACCTCTGAACAACGAAAGAGCTAGCGCTGCTGCTAGCGGCTAATGCTAATGCTGCTGCACCCAGCCTTAGTGATGGAGAAACTTCACTAAAAACTCACCTTTATAAAGTTTTTATAACGGCTTTACTGCTCCTTAATACCTGACTGGTAGAATTCACACAAAAGGTGCACCAGATTATAAGGTGCAATGTGAATGTGAAAAATATGCAATATAAAGCACAGTAGTGTGACAGTGTCATGTTACATTTACCAGAAATCATGATTATTTATCATGTTTAACAATATCATGTTACAATAAACAGTTACTTCTGATTACTAAATCTTTGAATACTTGGCAGTAAAGTAGGTAGTGACCCAAATGTTCTGCTGTTTTAGTGTTAAAACAACAAGATTTCTAAGCGTACTAGCTACACACACCAGGTTTGAAGAACATTTGGGTCAGTACCTCAAAGCTTTACACCAAGTCTGATAGATCTAGACATAATATTTGGACTGATAAAAGAAAGTGTGTCATGTTTAGTTAGGAACGTATCATCACTAGGAAAGGGAGCGATGTGCTTTTGGTCTTTACACCCAGTTTGAGGCACCATTAATATTAAAATGAGTTTAAAAATGAATGTGTTTCAGGGGGAAAGAAGCTCTAACACTAAAAAATGAATGTCAAACTACAGAACTGGATCTGTCATGAGAGTTACCAGCAATGTAACATGACATTGTTACACTAGCGGGAATAATCAGTCTGGAGATTTACCATTATTGTAACAGAACTGTGTTAAACTAGCCAATGTAATCTATTACTTTACTGTTAATAATAACTAATGACACAACAATAATAATAATGATACTGTTACACAGGTGTACAGAATTTATAATTAGAAATTACTATCAGTAGTTGTATCAAGGTTGACAAAATGCTTTTAAACCATTTAGAGGTGGACTTGTTTGTGTGCTTTGGATCATTGTCCTGCTGCAGAACCCAAGTACACCTGAGCTTGAGGTCATGAACAGATGGCCGGACATCCTCCTTCAGGGTTTTCTGGTATACAGTAGAATTCCTGCTTCCATCTATTACAGCAATCAGCAGTATTTTTTTTATCTTGGAACTCTCCCATGGAGACCATTTTTGACTAGTCTCTTTCTTATCATTGAATCATTAACACTGACCTTAACTGAGGCAAGTGAGACCTGCAGTTCTTTAAATGTTGTTCTGGGTTCTTTTGTGACCTCCTGGATGAGTTGTCCATGCCCTTTTGGAATAATTTCAGCTGGCCGGCCACTCCTGGGAAGGTTTACCAGTGTTAAGGCAGTGTTCATTAGTGAATAATAGCTCTTACTGTGGTTCTCTGGAGTCCCAAAGCTTTAGAAATTACTTTAACATTTTCCAGACTGATAGATGATCAATGATTTTGTTTTCTCATCTGATATTAAATTCCTTTAGATCTGTTATTTGCTTCATGCTGTCAGACATGGTTTATTTAAGTGATTTTTTGATACTACAGGCAGTAATCAGGTCTGGTTGTGGTTTGCTGTGAAATTGAAAGTGTGATTTAATCACAGGTAATTTATCTGGAAGCAAACACTTTTTAACAAAGGGCTAGATTGATTTGGATAGATCTTCTCTTAATAAATAAAATTATCATGAAATTAAAAAGGTTATTTTTATATTAACTCCGGTTATATTTGTCTGATATTAAAGTTTGTTTAATAATCTGAAAAATGTAAGTATGACAAAAATAACACATTACAGCAGATCCTTCAGCAGTCATGTAAATTGTGAAGTGGACCTTCATGATCCATAATAGGACTTGGGTGTCCATTAACCTGTTTTTCCTATTCTTTGTTGTAGTTCTGTACTTCTGATAGGAACATACCACAAGAACTGTCTGATGTTTTAAACATGTTCTGAATGGACACTCCAATTTGTTCCTTTGTTTCTCCTGTCCATTTTCTCTGTTCCAAACACACTGACTTCAGGAACTGACTGTTCACTTGCTGTCTCAAAATTTGTCTTCACAGGTGCCACTATATGAAGATAGATGACAGCATAATCCCTCCTCTATTGTAGATAGCAAACACCTGAAGATAATTTACTCCAGGATTCCGCACAGCTTAAATCAGTGGAGAATTCCTCGGAAACTAATGGTGCTTCAGTGCTTCTCTGTAGAACATTGTATTCAGTAATCACAGAATTACATGTTATCTGGTGGAAAATAGATATACATTTTCCTCCAAATCTCCAAAAATTGTATAACTGTGTCTATAGTGGTACAACACATCACACTTAAGTTTCCAACCTCACAACTCCACATTAAACTGTGAATTGAAGAATTCACAGTAATATATCAAAAACAAAAAAACACCAAAAAATCTACTTTTTTAAAGATAAATTTATTTCTGATTTTTCCCATTTTCTCATTCCTCCCAATTTGGCTATCCAATTGTCCCATCCCTTTTTGCAGCCCCATCACCAGTGGCATCGGTGACCCTTGGAGGGTGCAGACGAGCACATGCCTCCTCCGACACGTGTGAAGTCAGTAACCATTTTTTATGGAGCTGCTGCTGAGCCATCATTGTATGAGCACAGCCACTATGTTTCAAAACATCAGCTCTCAGATGCCTTGTGCCACCGGGTGCCACCGGAGGGAGCAGGGCCAATTTTGCTCCCTCTGGGCGCCGGCAGCTGATGGCAGAGCTACATGAGCGGGATTCGAACCTGCGACCTCCCGTTCATAGTGGCAGCGCATTAGATCGCTGGACCCCTCAGCGCCCAAAATATACTTTATAAATTTTATTTTACAGTGAAGTAATAGGCCTGTCACAATAATTACATTATCCACTTATCGCACAAAAATGGATATTACCTCAATAATATTTGATAATCGTGATATCGTCTATTGTCTTTATTTGAATGTTTGTTGACATATATAATAGGAAACAGTATTTAAGCCAGTCATGCTGTTAAAAAAATCTTCAAAAACTCACAGACATAAACACAGTGTGGACTGCACTAGGTAAAGAAAATTATTTAAAATGTTGTATTTAAAAGGGTATAAATGCTTTGCTATGCTAAATTATTAGCATTAAGTCAGTGACATTTAAATTTAAATTGTCTTAAAATGATAATAATATCGTTTATCGCAAGAGTTGTGATGATATATCGTCCACAAAAAATGCTATCATGACAGGCTATTGAGTAATGATTTGAAATTCTAAAAGGTTGACTATATTTTAAGCACCACTGTACATAATGTGTACAGTTCATAAACTTAGGGTTCAGAGCGATGCTCGCTCATCCTCACTCTTAAAAAACTTCCAGAAGGCGTGGAACTGGTGGTACTTTTACTTTTTGGTCTCTCTCTCTTGCTTTCTCTCTGTCTCTTTCTCTATCTGACTCTATAGTGTCAGTCACTGACTGTAATGACTGAAGTGACAAAGTTTAAAGTGGTGGGTCTGATCTCAGTGGGGTCAGACCTCCAATCCATGGCATGTCCAGGTGAGGAAAGGGTAGAAGCAGGTGGAGAGAAGGAGAGCGGAGTCAACCGGACACCCATATGTACCAAGCTCCACAGTCAGCACACACACACTCACTCAGCATGCAGATCTGTTACAAAGAGCTGAGGGAGAGGAAGAGAGAGGGAGGGAGAGGAGAGACTGAGAGGGAGGTGCATCCCTCTCTCTCTCTCCCACTTTCTCTGTCTCTCTCTCCCTCACTTCATCCAAACAAACCCTCTCCTCCTTCCTCTCAGCTGTTACCGGCTCACGAGTCTCCGCGCGCACTGAAGACGCGCTTTCTCTCTCTCTCTCTCTCTCTCTCTCTCTCTGTCTGTCCATCACTCACTCTCTCCTCCGGCCGAGATGCACCATGGGCCAGGCGTGCGGCCACGCGCTGCTCTGCCGTAGTCAGCAGTGCCATCCCGCATCCGACACGTAAGTGCGCGCGCACGCGTCTGCTCATCCAGCTCTCTCTCTCTTTCTCTCTTTCTCTCTCTCTCTGAGCGAGTCTCTCTCTCCCTGCATGTGGGTGGGAGGTGAGATGCGCCGCGGTGGGCGTGGCTTCGCTGCACCTCGCGCCTTTTTTTGGTGTGTGCTGGTGCGCGCGCCGTGTTGTGTAAGCGTGATTAGCAGTCTGCAGGACGAGTTGCTTCAGCATCGCTGATGTCCTGTATCCGATCGGGCTGGTGGATGATGCTCACGCTGCGTGTGTGTGTGTGTGTGTGTGTGTGGATGCGCGTGTGTGGATGCGCGTGCGTGTGTGTGTGTGTGGATGCGCGTGCGTGCGTGCTTGTGCCTCTGGGCTTTGCTGCCTAAGGCTCTTCTGTTAGCAGCTTCAGCAAGATGAGATAATGTTGCACTTAGGGATGAGTGTTAAAGTAAGTAAGTGAGTGAGTGAGTGAGTGAGTGAGTGAGTGAGTGTGTGTGTGTGTGTGTGTGTGTGTGTGTGTGTGTGTTGGTTCAAGCTTGCACATGCAAGATGGTGTGTGTAGGCTTCCATCAATGTCTAAGGGCTGCGTACACACACACACACACACACATGTAGAGATGAGTAACACTTACTCATATTAGAAGCTCCACAGATACCAGCATCATTATCTTCCTCATCACTGTCCTTTCTCTCTCTCTCTCTCTCTCTCTCTCTCCGTCTCTTTCTCTTGTTTCTTTCTCCCTCATTCTCTCTTTCTTTCTCTCTGACTGTCTATTTAAGGTCTCTCGATTTCTCTCTCTATGTATCTGCATACACACACACGCGCACACATTCACAGTGAGATGAGTAACGCTTATTCCCATCAGAAGCTCCACAGATACCAGCATTATTATCCTCATCACTGTCCTCCCCTCCTCTCTCTGTTTCTCACTTACACTGTTTCTCTCTGTTTTTTTTTCCTCTCTGTTTTTTTCCCTCTCTGTTTCTCTCACACTGTTTCTCTCTGTTTTTTTCTCTCTGTTTCTCTCTGTTTTTTCTCTCTCTCTTACACTGTTTTTCCTCTCTTTTTCTCTCTGCCTCTGTTTCTCTCTGTGTCTTTCCTCTCTCTCTTTCCCTCTGTTTCTCTCTGTTTGTTTCTCTCTCTCTGTTATTATCTGATTCTCTTTGTTTTTTCTCTGTTTTTTTTCTCTATTTCTCTCTGTACTCTCTCTTATGCTCTCTTTTGTTTCTCTCTTTTTCTCCCTTCCACTATCTATCTCTTTTTGTTTCCCTCTTTCTCTTTGAATTTCTTGTTCTTTCTCTTTATTTCTCTCACTCCTTCTCTTTATTTCTCTCTCACTCTTTCTCTTTATTTCTCTCTCACTCTTTCTCTTTATTCCTCTCTCTGTTTCTCTCTCTGTTTCTCTCTTATGTTTCTTCTCTGGTCACACAAGGACACTCACCACACTGCACCAATGAGAATATTTCTAACATAATTCCAATTTGTACATTAAAAGCTAAGCTAAAAGCTTCAGCCAGATTCCATATATATATATATATATATATATATATATATATATATATATAATAAAGATTTCAGTACTAATACCAGGGAATTCTTCATATTTGAAATCAGCTGTGCTTCTTATCTAAACTGTGTGGCTGTATTATTTATACAAACACAATATTTGATCAGTTCTTTAACGATCCCCTACAGGTAAAAATCTAGATCACTGTATAGAGCACAGTTACTGTCACAGGTGGCTCAATGGGTAGAGCACTGTGTAAATAATGTTGACATGGAGTTTGGCAAGCTTGCCAGCATCGGGCACTGCATTAATGGCTGCCCACGTGATTTTACATTATGACTGTGTGTGTGCTCACACGTGTGTATGGTGGTGTCCAGCTCCAGAACATTTAGCCCACATTCACACAGCAGATAAATGTAGCTCAAATCCGATTTTTTACATCAATTGTGTGGCAGTGTAAACAGCAAAAACGCACTGAATCTGACATTTTCAGTTTTCATTTCAGCCACTTCATATAATACGTGATATTGAAATCCAATATGTACTTTTATGTCAAGAAGAAAGGAAAAAAGAGTTACCTCTGGTGCACAGGATAAGTTTGTCAGAGTTACCAGAGTATCTGTGAAGTGAACTTTAGGCGAGCTGTGAACCGTGCAATGTGCAGCTTGATTTTTTGTCAGTGTGTCTTTGCTATCGTAAAGACGGGAAAAGTACACCTTGCGTGTCTTAAAATGCAAAAGTCATGTACTAATTATCTTAATTAATCGTGGGTGTGGGTGCGCTCTGACATTGACACTGACATCACGCTGTGAAGATGCAGCGCATTTACAGGAGCAGCAATATTATTTTATTTTGTATTCTGTTTATTGATGTAAAAGTTGTATTTTTGCACTGCTGTGTGTGCATGTCTATGTAATAAGTGGAGTGTACCTGCGGCACGCCTGTGTTGACAAGATGAACGTCTGTCTAGGTTGTAATGAGTCAGTGGTGAACCTGTGTTTTCTGTTGCCAAGGTAGCAATACGGCAGAAATTTATCTGAACACACCTCACTTCCAGACCACCAAGCCCATCAGCGTAGATATATTCACAAGCACTGTTGCTATTTAAATGATGCATGCAGAAAGTGTTAAAGTAGACTGTTGCACAGGGTGTAAGATAGCAATGAACATTGCAACATGCCTTGCACAGGGTGTAAGATAGGGCCCCTAGGCACTGTATACAATTACATTTTCGGACAGTTGTAAGACAAAATCAACACTATCTAGTGTACTGGGGGCAACTTTCACAATGTCAGCTGTACTGTTAGTCTAGAATCCTTTAAATGTGTAAATCTTTAAACCAAAATAAGTTTCACAGACGAATGGAGTGATGGATGGATGGAGAGATGGTGTTTTTGATCAGGGTACTTGCTCTCTCCTTCCCCCGCTCTCATTTTAACAGGGAAACTGTCAGCCATGATATTGTTTGTTGAAAATGTACACACATATTAGTCCACACAATGCACAGCAGCCTGAAGTGTGTGTGTGTGTGTGTGTGTGTGTGTGTGTGTGTGTGTGTGTGAGAGAGAGATGGCTTGTTGACTGCATGGGCTGTCTGGGTTTTTCTTTACCTCATTAAGTCAGTATTTTTCTTTAGGGGTCAGAATTCCTTCTCTTTTTGGGTGTGTATTAACAGTTGCATGCATGTGTATATAAGAAGGTGCAGGTGGAAGGATGGGTGGACTACCCATTACCCAATGGGGTGACAAGACTCCTTTTATTTTCTTTTAATTTATTTCAAATCTATACCCATTTTCTCTCAGTTTAACTAAGCCGATTGTCGAGTAGCATCACAGCGCACTTGGAGTAAAAGCGCAGCAACTCGATTCCGATACATCAGCTCACAGATGCCTTGTGCTGATCAACATCACCCTAGGAATGATGAGGGGAAAGAGCGCAATCTATCCACCCAGAGAGAGAGCAAGGCCAATTGTGCTCTTTCAGGGCTCCAGCAGCTGATGGCAAGCTGCATGACCGGGATTGGAACCAGCAATCTTCCGATTATTGTGGCAGCGCTGGACCAAGATTCTCATGAGACAAGATGAGACACAATATTGGGTTCACAAGAAAAAGACAAGATTTAACAATATATGTTTTTTTTTTACGTTGTGTTTCTGCAGTATACGCTCAGCGGAGCTTAAAAAACAAATAACAGCTGTAAAATCAAGCAGGCGGTCATAATGTTTATGCCTGATCTGTGCACTGTATATACACTACATAATTAAACTCTTAATTACTGCTTAATACCCCTTGAGTATTTGACCTTCATTTCAGGTGGCACAGCAATTCAGAGCCCACGGGTCTTGTGCATTGTAAAGGCTCTGCTGAACAAGGAGAACAGGATATTGTCTGGCTTAATTAGTATGATGCATAATTGCTGATTGGTCAGGTATTATTCACTGTACTTTTCTGTTGGTCTCTGATGGACCTGTCAGACATAATGGTTGACTGTAGACTATCACTACAAAAATATAAGAAATGTTACATAGCTGTAAGTTAATAAGCTTTAAATATAATAATGCTTTGTTCCACTTTTCATAGTATAATTTATATTTTGGCCTTAAATACTTAAAAGACACTTGTTCCGTTAAAACGATTTTCATTAAATCTTTTTTTTTCCATACAGTTAAAGAAGGTGGCTGTGGCAATAAGAGTACAATTGTTTTTTGGCTATTAATTCAGAAGATATAATACTATAGAATAGTTTTAGCAATTAATTAGCTAAGTTTACGAACATTTAAGGCAGAAAATATTAAGGAGCGATACCAAGGTAGAGGAACAAGATGCCAGCTTGAACAGACTGGTTAGCCAACATGACCAGCTTGACTAAACTGCATAAACTTGCAATTAAATATCAGGTAAGACACTATGGGAGCCCATTCTTGTGTGTGTGTACACTACTGCATCTCTAAAAATTAGAATGTCATTTAAAAGTTACTTTATTGCAGTAATTCAGTTTAAAATCCCCCTCTAGTCCCTTGATTTCCAAATGAAATGCTAAATTTACTGATGGTCAATAATGGTTTGGAGGAGACTTTTTTTGAATAAACACTTAAAAATATTATATATAACATATAATATTACTGTAATATAATATTAATGTTATATTATTATTATTAATTCCAAAATTCCCCCCTGGGGATCAACAAAATCTATCTATCTATCTAATGTTATATAATAATATTATTGTGGCTGAAGCTTGCCTTGAACCATAGTAGATCATGAATGAATCATAGATTTTTGTATTAATCAGTCTAATCTGAAATAACTATATAAAACAGCATATTAAATACCGGGATAACAGAAAAAAGAACAAAAAAAAAAACGTTTTTTTTCTGTTGTGTAAGCCCCTCCCACTTGCTGGTACCCTCGCTTGCGGGGTCCGCTCACCAGAGCCGCTCACTAGCTGTGTAAGCACCTCCCACTTTCTGGTATCTCCCTAATTGCTGTATAGGCTCTTCCCACTCGCTTGGGTCCACCTACTAGCAGAGTAAGCCCCTCCAACTTGTTGATATCTTTATGATTGCCGTGTAGGCCCCTCCCATTTGCGGAACTCTGCCCACTATCCGCGTAAGCCCCTCCCACTTGCGGGTATTACTACATGGAGCTTGGAGACTAAATGCTAAATGACCCTCAGGTGCATCAAATTAACACTTTAACCAGCCTGGAAAGAGAAAATGGCTTGGACTCACCACCAGTAAGTACATACAGAGGCTACAGTGAAGCTAATATGCTAGCTAAAGTTCTGCTAATGCTGTGTGTTTATAACTGTAGGCTAATGTTGTGTGTTTATAACTGTAGGCTAATGTTGTGTGTTTATAACTGAAGGCTAATG
This sequence comes from Astyanax mexicanus, assembly GCF_023375975.1. Lineage (NCBI taxonomy): Eukaryota > Metazoa > Chordata > Actinopteri > Characiformes > Acestrorhamphidae > Astyanax > Astyanax mexicanus. The sequence continues at coordinate 11,474,458 of NC_064425.1, read as the reverse complement.
TTGTGTGTTTATAACTTTAGGCTAATGTTGTGTGTTTATAACTGTAGGCTAATGTTGTGTGTTTATAACTGTAGGCTTAAGTTGTGTGTTTATTACTAATATGACAAAAACGTATGGTGCATGGGAACATCAGAATCCTGTGGGGTAAAATTGTGTGGTTTTGTAAAATAAACAGTTTAGTATTATTATTTGTAACTAGCTAAATCATGGAAACTATTTTCTGTTCAGTTGGGTTGGTTAGTGGTGTAAAGTGCTTAATTTTCACACTTTAAGGCTCACCTAAAATCTTTTATCTTTACTAAAAATAGTCGGTTTGCCTTATGTATAAATTTTACCAGTCAGGTATTAGTACAGCATTATACAGAAGTTTCAGTTCAGTTATCCAGCAGTATTAGCCTTAACCGCTAAGCGCTAGCTCCTTCACTGTTTAGAGATGAATAATATTGGCCTGTAGCCTGCTGCTAACCCTGGCTAGCACTGCTGGAGCAGCATTAGCGTTAGCCGCTAACCATGCTAAGTTCTAGATCTTTTGCTGTTCAGAGGTGAGTGTTATTGGACTGTAGCCTACATTATTTACCAAGTTAAACATTCTAATTGAGGTTGAGGATAATTTCTCACCTTTTTATTGTATTTTTTGCTATAACAGATGACAGCCACAGTAATCTGGACAGCATCAAGATATACTTTTTATTTATTAAGATTAATATTATTGTACTTTTTATTTGTCAGTATTTGTGATACCTCTTCTGTACTTACACTGTACACTTTCCAAAAAAAATCTCTCTCTCTCTCTCTCTCTCTCTCTCTCTCTCTATATATATATATATATATATATAAATATATATATATAATAAATATATAATAAATATGTCTATATATATATATATATATATATATATATATATATATATTTATTTATTTTTTTTCCCTCTACATATTGTTCATTGTTTACATAAAGAATTTACTAGAGAGTTACAATAATTTTATTATTCTCATTATTTAATAACACAACAACAGTTTATTAAATACAGACTTGGCTGTGATTCTCAAACACTTCCACACAACGTTAGAGATAAAAAAAAAAAGTCCTAGAAAAAGGCTTTAAATTTGTTATAAAAAATTGTTTGGATTAATTTTCTTTTACTTTAAACTTCTGCTGCATTTAAGGTGGAATGGTAAACTACTCTAGCAGGCTCTAGTAACACTTAGATAAAAAATAGAACTCAGCTTACCTAAAACTACGGCTTCTTTTGGAACTGCTGGTCAAGCTGACACATTTAAGGTGGAAGGGAAATCTCTGGAGAGGATGATAATGCTAACTTGTTCGCTTAACACGAGTGAGTTATAAATTTACCAAGAATGAGAGATGTCTTGTTTAACTACTTTAGCAGGCTTTAGTAACACTGAGTGAGAGATCTAGACAATAGAATTAACTTACTATGAACTTACTGTGTGAATTGTCTGCATTTGGTTGGTGTACTGTTTCACATTAGAGGGTAGCAACTGAACTTGTGTATAATAACTGAGACTCAACTAATCAATTATTAAATTAGTTGCCAACTATTTTAATATTCAAATTCCAATGTTTAATCTATTAGTTATTGCAACCCAATTCAGTATCTAATGTTATCTAATATATAAAATGTAATATATGAATTATTATTGTTGTTATTCCTAATAAAAGGGGGAAGTTCAGTTGTGCCAAAACTCTAATCCTATCTGCTCTCTACATATCAGCATTGGCCAATAAAAAAAACAGTATTGGTCAGCCACTAGTCCTGATAGTGGCGTGTTAAATTTGTTGTTTTTAAAGGTTGCTCTGCCCTTTTACGTCATGAAGCTCTTGTGTGCATGTAGTAATGGAATGTAGTATCACAAGGCCCTCTGTCTTACACAAGGCTCTTTGTCTTACACACACACACACACACACACACACACACACACACACACACACAGTGGTGACTGAATTGTTGGGCCACTGAGCATTGTGCTCATGTAGCACACCAATGAGCAGCATATTCAACTAATCCCATTACAGCACAGTTCACACACAGTTCACATTTGCAGGTCCTTGAATGTACAGTATGTATACAGTACTGTACGAGCTCCTGCTGTTGGGTAGCAGTACGTGCTGATATGTAATTAGTTAATACTTTAATTAAATGTCTCTTAGCAAGTTGCACATTGACCAGACAAGCTTGTGTTTTTTCTGGATGGACTGTTGACCACTTTTCTTGGCAGAATTTAGAGTTTTTAATTACAGTGCAATATATTGCGTGTAATTAATTTTATATGGATATTCTGTCTCTCTCCTAAAATAAACTTACCACAATTATAATAGACAGTGTCTTTAAGCCTAAACTTTAAAATTCCCAATTGTTGTCCCCAAAGTATATACAGTACAAGTAAAAAATTGGACACATTAAATTGTGTTTTTTCATTATTTTTAGAATGTTCTGCATTGTAGATTAATGCTAAAGTAATCAAAACTATCAAGAAAATCTTACAGAATTGTTTAGTAAACAAAAAAGAAGCTCCTCTTGCTTAGATGACAGTTTTGCACATCTTGGCTGAATTTTCTCAGTGAGCTTTATGAATTAGAGTCTCCTGGAATTCAGGCTTTCAGTTAACAGCTGTGCTGAACTCATCAAGAGTTAATTACTTGAATTGCCTCTTAATGTGTTTGAGAGCATCAGTTGTAAAGTTGTGAAGAGGTAGAGTTGGTATACAGTGAATATCCCTGTTTAGGTATGAGTATTTATGATGAAACTGGCACTCATCAGGACTGCCCCAGAAAAGGAAGAGCAATAGTTACCTCCTTTGCACAGGATAAGTTAATCAGAGTTACCAGCCTCAGAAAGTGCACGTCTTTTGGTTTGTTTAACACTTTTAAGTTACTACATGATTCCTTATGTGTTGCTTCATAATCTGGGGGACTTCAGTATTCCTATATGTGTCAGGGTGACCCAGGCAGAGAGACGAGGAGGCGGACGTAAACACAGGTAGGGCGAATTTATTAAATAAATATAAACAAATAAACAAGTAAACAAGAAACAAAGAAAAACAAGAAACAGAGGCTATAAAACTAGACAGGATGAACTTAAACAGGGCAAGGGAATAAACTAGAAAACTAAACAGGGAACTAGAAAATAAACAGAGATACACACAGAACAAGGGACTCGGGCTAAGGCTATGAAAACACTGAGAACAGAGAAACGCAGAGGGACAGACAACGGGAGACAGTGCAAAGACCGACCCGGACAGGTGACAGAGGAAAGCTTTTTAACATAACAGGAAACACACTGGGAGTGGAAACACCTGGGGAAGGGGTGGAGCTACAAATGAGACATGAGGTAATGGAAAATCACAGGCAGAACACAGGGGCACGGGTCACGTGGGACAACACAGGCACGAGGACAGACAGGAAACAGGGCCAGGCGTGACAGAAACCTCCCCCTAAACGCGCAGCTCCCGAGGCGCGTAAAAACAAACCCCGGGGGCTGGCGGCAGGGAGAGGCCGGGGAAAACAGGAGACCGAACGGGAGACTGGACAGGGAACTGGACAGGAGATGGAGACTGGACAGGGAACTGGACAGGAGATGGAGACTGGACATGAGACGGAGACTGGACGGGGAACTGGACAGGAGACTGAGACTGGACGGGGAACTGGACAGGTGACTGAGACTGGACGGGGAACTGGACAGGTGACTGAGACTGGACGGGGAACTGGACAGGTGACTGAGACTGGACGGGGAACTGGACAGGTGACTGAGACTGGACGGGGAACTGGACAGGTGACTGAGACTGGACGGGGAACTGGACAGGTGACTGAGACTGGACGGGGAACTGGACAGGTGACTGAGACTGGACGGGGAACTGGACAGGTGACTGAGACTGGACGGGGAACTGGACAGGTGACTGAGACTGGACGGGGAACTGGACAGGTGACGGAGACTGGACGGGGAACTGGACAGGTGACGGAGACTGGACATGAGACAGAGACTGGACGGGACCGGACATGGGAACAGGGACAAGAACATTGACGGGGACGGAAACAAACACAGTGACTGGGACAGGAACAGTAAAACCACAGGGGACAGGAACAGGCACGAACACAGATACAGGGACCAGGACAGGGAGAGACAGGGGAACCAAAAACACAGGTGGGTGCCCAGGACCGGCAAAAGTCTGTGGGGATAGCCTGGGCACATAACTGGGGGCAAAGTCAGGAGGCCTAGGAGCAGGCCTGGAAATACGGGGCCTGGGCCCAAACATAGTTCTGGGAGCTGCTGGTGCCGGAGCTGGAGCAGCTGGGATTGCTGGTGCCGGAGCTGGAGCAGCTGGGACTGCTGGTGCCGGAGCTGGAGCAGCTGGGACTGCTGGGGCCGGAGCTGGAGCAGCTGGGACTGCTGGGGCCGGAGCTGGAGCAGCTGGGACTGCTGGTGCCTGAGCTGGAGCAGCTGGGACTGCTGGTGCCGGAGCTGGAGCAGCTGGGACTGCTGGTGCTTGAGTTGGAGCAGCTGGGACTGCTGGTGCTTGAGAGAGCGGCGTGGCCGCCGCAAAAATCTCGGAGAGCGGCGCCGCCGCCGCTGCAGTCTGTGAGCGCGGCGCGGCCGCCGCTGAAATCTCGGAGAGCGGCGCGGCCGCCGCTAAAGTCTCGAAGAGCGGCGCGGCCGCCGCTGAAATCTCGGAGAGCGGCGCGGCCGCCGCTGAAATCTCGGAGAGCGGCGCGGCCGCCGCTGAAATCTCGGAGGGCGGCGCTGCCGCCGCTGCAGTCTGGGAGAGCGGCGTGGCCGCCGCTAAAGTCTCGAAGAGCGGCGCGGCCGCCGCTGAAATCTCGGAGAGCGGCGCGGCCGCCGCTGAAATCTCGGAGAGCGGCGCGGCCGCCGCTGAAATCTCGGAGGGCGGCGCTGCCGCCGCTGCAGTCTGGGAGAGCGGCGTGGCCGCCGCTAAAGTCTCGAAGAGCGGCGCGGCCGCCGCTGAAATCTCGGAGAGCGGCGTGGCCGCCGCTAAAGTCTCGAAGAGCGGCGCGGCCGCCGCTGAAATCTCGGAGAGCGGCGCGGCCGCCGCTCGTATCATGGGGTGCAGCGCCTCAGACGCGTGCTTCACGGGGCGTGGCATGAAGAGATCCGCTGCAGCACTGGAGCCCGAAGCTGCGGGTGAAGTAAAAACCCGGACTGGATTCCTACTCTTTCGTGCAGAGTCCGGCGTGAGGAGCGCGGGGAAAGTCATTGACCGCGGCTGGCTCGCCGCGCAGGGGGTCTCGAAGCGCGGTTCCACTGCCACCGTGGAAGGAAGTAGCGGCAGGAGGGCTGGTGCTGGAGGATAGTCCTCTTCCTCCTCGCTGGACGCAGGTGTGAGGAGATCGGAGTAGTCCCAGAGAAAGGACTCCTCACAGCCTGCATCCGAGTCACCCCCTTCCTCCTCGGGGCGAGGACCGAGGCTGACAGCACACACCCCCAGCGCCCCCCCAAAATTTTCCCCGCTCCGGAGGGAGTCCTCCCGCGCCTTGCGGGCTTTTCGGGCCTGTTTCCTCCGAGACTTTTTTTTCTTATGAGTCTCGGTGGGCACCGCTGAAGCTGGGCTGACGGGCTCCAACCCGCGGAAAGGCGCTGGGAGCGGGTCATCTCCCCGGATTTGCTCGGCCAGGAGACGGAGAAACTCCAGGTCCGCCTTCCTTGCAGCGTGCCAGTCTGCTACATCCATTGCGGTCGGTCTTTTTGTCAGGGTGACCCAGGCAGAGAGACGAGGAGGCGGACGTAAACACAGGTAGGGCGAATTTATTAAATAAATATAAACAAATAAACAAGTAAACAAGAAACAAAGAAAAACAAGAAACAGAGGCTATAAAACTAGACAGGATGAACTTAAACAGGGCAAGGGAATAAACTAGAAAACTAAACAGGGAACTAGAAAATAAACAGAGATACACACAGAACAAGGGACTCGGGCTAAGGCTATGAAAACACTGAGAACAGAGAAACGCAGAGGGACAGACAACGGGAGACAGTGCAAAGACCGACCCGGACAGGTGACAGAGGAAAGCTTTTTAACATAACAGGAAACACACTGGGAGTGGAAACACCTGGGGAAGGGGTGGAGCTACAAATGAGACATGAGGTAATGGAAAATCACAGGCAGAACACAGGGGCACGGGTCACGTGGGACAACACAGGCACGAGGACAGACAGGAAACAGGGCCAGGCGTGACAATATGAGACTCCAGTAGAACATGCATGAATATAGGCTTTTGGGTCCAAAGTTCAAACATCTAGCTAATGGTTGGATATTATGCTGAATAATTCTTACTAAAGAAGTAGTTTTTCATTGTTTAGATTGCTCCATGCATTTTGTGCAGTGTACCTGTTCAGCAGCAAAACTGCTCTAGAGCATGATGCTCCCACCACCATGTTTAATAGTTGGTAACGGAGTTGTAGGGTTTGAATTCCTCACATTTAATCCTCCAGACATACATCTGGATACATTGTGGCCATAAAACACTGTGTTTGCTCAGTGGATGGTGGTGGGGTGGAGCTGAGGAGCTGAGCCTGAGGAAAAATGTCCCTTCTTCAGATTCTTCTGGTGTGTGAGAAAGTAAGAGGGAGATTATGTCTCTTATTATGTCTGTTGTGCGTCTGGATGTGGTTGCTAGGGGCAACAGTGATGTTTTTGCGGCCCCTTTGGCCTGTTCATCTCAGGTGCCTGATGAAGCCCCCCAGACTCTCTGAAGGATTCTGGCTCTGATTATCTGCACATGTTGAATTCTGATACAGACCTTATCTCCTAGTCTCTATCACTCTCTAACATCTCTTTTTCTCTATATCTCTCTCTCTTTATATATTTGTCTGTCTTTATCTCTACATCACTTCATCTTTATCTCTCTTTACCTGCCTTTATTCATTTTGTCTACCTTTCTCTGTATCTGTCTGCATCTCTATAACGCTTCTTCCTTTTTCATTTGTCTTCTTTTTTATCTGTCTTTTATTTCTCGCTATATCCCTCTATCTCTATCAATCTTTTATCACTTATTTTCTCTTTTGCTTTCTTTCTTGCTCACCTCTCTTAATTTGTCTTCATCTTGCTCTCCTATTATTATGTCCTTTTGATCTCTTTCTTGTCTCTCTCTCTCTCTCTCTCTTCTTTCTTATTTCCCTCTCCTCTTTCTTTCACTTGTATTTCTCCCTTCATCCCAAATTTATATTCCTTTCTCTATATTCTGGTCACTTTTTGATCTCTCTTTATGGATCTGTCTTACTTTGTCATTCCACTTCTCTCTCTCTCTCTCTCTCTCTCTCTCTCTCTTTCTCTCGCTCGTCCCCTAACTAGTTTCTCTGTTGCTCTCTCTCTTTCTGTTCTTTATGCCCCTCACCTCATTTCTCTGTTTCTCTTTTTGCTTTCTTTTTCTATCATCATTCTCTCTTCCCTTTTTCCTATTCCTTCTATCGCTCTCATTCTATCTTTATCTTTATCTGTCTCTGTTTCTTTCTGTTGATCCATTGCTTTCGATCTCACGTTCTCTCATTTTCCCAATCTCTCTTTTTGTCTCTTTCTTTCCCCCTTTCTCCATCTCTCTTTCTTTATTTTTCTCTTTTTATAATTTTTTCTCGTTCTTTTTTTCTTTGTTTTCCCTTTATCCCAAATTTTCCCTTTTACCCCCTCTCTCTCCCTCTCTCTCGTTCTCTTGCTCATCCCCTAACTAGTTCTAGTTTCTTTTCTCTGTTCATTATTCCTCTCGCCTCATTCCTGTGTTTGTATCTTTTTGCTTTCTCTCTCTCTTCTCGCCTCCTGTTATCTTGCCCCTCATCTCCTCATCTGTTTGCTTCCCTCTGTTTTCTCTCTCTCTTCTTCTTCTCTCTCTCTCTCTCTCTCCTTCATCTCTCTCTCTCTCTCTCTCTCTCTCCTTCATCTCTCTCTCTCTCTCTCTCTCTCTCTCTCTCCTTCATCTCTCTCTCTCTCTCTCTCTCTCTCTCTCTCTCTCTCTCTCTCAGGGGAGCCGCTCCCTGTCATGCCATTCCCTGTTCAAACAGATTCATGTATTCAATATGACAGCTGTTCTTACACACTCCCTCGCTAAAGCTCAAATCTACACACACACACACACACACACACACACACACACACACACACACACACACACACACACAGCCTGTCACTCAGTCACTCCAGAGGTGCACTGCAGAGAGCAGACAGGAACTCGTTTATGTGGGAAATAATCCTCTTTTTTCAGTCTGCGCTCGCTCTTCCTCCTGGCTGTCCTGAGACTGCGTCGTTCTCGGCTCTGCTCATCCTGAGTGAAAAGGCTAAACGACCGGAGCGCTCCAATCTCCCGTGCTGAGTTTGAGATGATTGCAGCGCTCGCACGGAAGCTCAGAGTGGGAGTTTTACGCTCATGACACCACAGTTTTTAGTCAGCCGAAGGTGGCAGAAGCTTAGGTCGATAACTGTGTCTGCAGTTACACTTCCAGCCCTTAAACTCGGCCTGTGATTGGTATTCCTGATGATGGATTAGGTTTGGGAACCACTGGTACAATTCCGCTTATATGATTTGTATTTTATGATAAAAAAATATGTATTGAATATAGTAGTGCATCTCAAAAAATAGAATATCATTAATTAAATAGCATTTATTTCTATTATTGTTGATGATTATGCCTTACGGCCAATAAAAACACAAAAATCAGTGTCTCCAAAAATGAGAATATTATATAAGACCAATTGGTACTTTTGGCAGTGTGGGCAGTGTGCCAAGTCCTGCTGAAAAATAAAATCTGCATGTCCATAAAAGTTGTAAGCAAAGGGAAGAATGAAGTGCTGTAAGATTTTCCGGGAAAACACTGCACTGAATTTAGACTTGATAAAACACAGTGGAACAACACCAGCAGATGACATGGCTCTCCACACCATCAATAGGGTGCTTTGAGGAAAAATTTTTTCTTAAAGCACCTTAAGGGGTTCCTTTCACACCTATAAAAGCTCTTCAAGGACTGCAGTGTAGAATAGACAGACAGATGGATGGATAGATCTGCAACACTATATCAACCACCTAGCAGCACCATAGCATCTAGGAATCCATTGGCAACATCAAGCTGAACACTCACTGCATGTATTCCTATTCATTACTCTGTAGGTAGAAGTTTAGATACTAGGGTTTAAAATACTTCTGTAGAAGTTAAAGTATCAACTCTAGCTTTTCACTCTTTAAGTAAAAGTTCAAAACTACTTAAAGTATAAAAGTAAAAGTAATGTAAGGGGAAAAAATGACATTGAGGACAAAAGCTTAGGCCTTCACTACCCCCCCCCCCCTCCCCAAAACAACTTTTTCTAAAAGCCATAATGACTATAATGTTATATGAAAACATTAATGTTGATACATTTGGGATTTCAATAGTTTCAGCTGCATTTATGCCCATTAAAATAATGTGTTTTAGTAGCTACAATGTAAATATATTAAAGTTAAAGCTTGGTTGGACGTTTGTCTGGAGTTCTCTTGTGTCTCTGCACGGATCATCTTCATACTAGACTACATACGTCTGCTATGTTCTTGCTGGAGTTTGAGCGTGACGTGTTCAAGTGTGATGGATCACAGCATAAACCAATAGGGTGACGGAATGGTTTATGTTTATACTTCTCATCCAACCACAATCATATTCACTCTATCTGGATGGAGAGATTTATCTGGATAGGGGTTTTACTAAATGATGAGAAGCCGGAAAAAAAACTGAAATGAAATAGAAGTAACGAGGCTATTTTTAAAATGTAAGGAGTAGAAAGTTCAGATAATTGTGTGAAAATGTAAGAAGTAGAAGTAAAAAGTCGTCTAGAAAAATAATTACAGTAAAGTATAGATAACCTACTTTTCTGCTTAAGTAATGATAAGAGCATATGTAAATGTATCCTAAACTTTTGAATGTCTGCAACAGGTTTTAATGCACAAGTACACTTAACTACACTTGTGAGGTTGTTTTAGATGTTCCAGATCTATGTACACATAAAGAAATGGCTCAAATCTGTCAGATCTGTATATGTGAGTGTAGGCCTGGCCTTCCATTAGTTTTATACAGTATTCAAACAGCTTTATTTACAGCCGTCATTTCATGCTTGAATCCACTGTTTATTGTACTGCGAGAACATCAACACACATACACACACACACACACACAATGTACACTGTAATCAAGCTAACACACTTAATCCAACCTTGTCCATACACACACACACACACTCACATCTGCACCCCCCAGCAGAGTGTGCTCTCTCTCTTTCTCTCTCTTTCACATAGAGAATAAAGGCATTCGTTCTTTGTCTGCGTTTTCTCGCTCGTTTTTCCACTCGTTCAGTTTTCGGATGACCTGCTCGACAAAGAGGATTTTTATTACAGACTTTCATTGGTTGCCTGGCAACTAATGGCCATTTCGTACAGGTGACTAACTTTATTTTTCTACCACAGACCTATTATTCCCTAACGCTCCCCTGTGTGTATGAAAGTGATCCCCCACCTTCTCCCGCCCTCGTTTTATAGTTCTTGGTGAGTCCCTGCTGTCTGGTGGTCTCCAAACACCCCCCCAACTCAGCTCCACCCCTACCTTCTTCATGACAGCGAGTCTCTCTGAATGCTGGTAGGTTTACTTGCTTGTTGGGTCCTGATGGTTGTTTTTGTACTAGATAATTGCATGCACAAATGCTCACATCTTTGTACTGATAATGTATCATAAAAGATAAAGTCTGTAATGATTTTTTTATGTGATTCACTGTAGTTTTTTTTGTTATCGATAAAGGGTTACTTCAGTAATTTTTCACAAAAGTATGCGATAATATCGGCAACATTTTTGAATATCGTGAATGATATTATACCCTGAAATATTGTGCCATATCCCCCACCCCTCATTATCACACCAGGGTACTACTTTTTTACTGTTTTTAGCAAAAGAAAAAAATCACACTGTTCTCATTTTTCATTATATATATATCTACTAGAGACTAGATTATATATGTCCAGTATAATTTATTTCACTTTAATCCTGGAAATATGGAGATATTTGGAGTGCATTATTAATATCATGGCATTCTGAGTCTTTTACTTCTGTTTTGTTGCAGTAGTGTACTTTTGATTTTTTTTTTTTTTAATATCACCAAGAGTATCGTTATAGCAAAAATACCATGAAATATCGTGATATTAACTAAGGGCCATATCGCCCATCCCTAGTATATGCATACTAAATATGAAACTGCTTCCCTTCAGCTTCCTTTGTCTGCAGTAGCTAGAAAAAGAAAATCCTCAAAAATATGAGTTGATCAGAGAGATGTTAGGCTGTTGACAGCAACCAGGCAGCGCTGAACCCGGGCTACAGCATTAGCAGCTATAGCTAAGGAGGAGCTAATCTGTTTACTCTGTTTACAGCTTTTGTTTTACAGAGCTACAGGTGCTGGTCAACGAATTAGAATAATTTGAAATAGTGCAATCATGAAATTCTTTGAATGCATTTTTTGTGCAGAAAGCAAATCAGGGGTTCACCGCACCTGTCCTACTCGTTAGACTAATCACAGAACTCGTTACCTGGAAAAAATTTGCTCAGCTGAGCTTTCCAAAAGGCCCATTTAGGCCATTTAACTGTGACACTGTTGTTTTATTGAATTAGAATAATGGAGAAACCGTTTCATTGAATTAGAATAATTTTTATTATAATTACAATCATCACTTTCTCAGTATTTTGTGGCTGCCCCCTTGACTTGTATGACTGCCTGAAGTCTCCGCGGCATCGATTTGACCAGCTTGTCGCAAGTTTCCGCACTCACAGCTTCCCAGGCAGTGGCGATGTTCTGCTTCAGTTGGTCCAGCGTAGTAGGCTTTCTGTCGCGAATTTTCCGCTTGACGATGGCCCAAAGGTTTTCAATGACATTGAGGTCAGGCGAGTTGGCCGGCCATGCCAAAACTTCAAGCTGTTTTTTAGTGAACCAATCTTTGGTCGACTTTGCCGCATGAGCCGGTGCAAGATCCTGTTGAAATATGAAGTCTTCTTCGCCGAACTGTTCCTCAACAGTCAGAATCAGGAACGTTTCCAGAACATCTTGATATACGGCAGCATTGACAGTCTTCTTGAGGAAGCAGAGTTTCCCTACACCTCGAGCGGACATGCATCCCCAGACCATAACGCTCTGGGGAAACTTGACGGATCTTTTCACGCACTCGTGGTTGTAGGTTTCGCCACCACGACGCCAGACACGAGGACCTTGGTCACCGAAGGAGATGCAGAAGCGTGATTCGTCACTGAAGACCACTTTCTGTCTTCAGCAGTCCACTCGCCGTGTTCTTTGGCCCACTTCAGCCGTTTCTCCATTTGTTTCTTGTTCAGCATCTGTTTTACTGCTGGAACGCGAGATTTGAAGCCGAGTTCGCGCAGATGACGGTAAGTGGTTGATCTGGAGACGTCAGCGCCGGTCTGCTTGTTCCACAAGTCGGTGAGCTCGGAAGTGGACTTGAACCGGTTGCTGACTGCGATCTTTCTCAGCTGCTTGTTGTCGCGAGCAGAAGTTTTTCGGACGCCGGAACAGTTGATGCGCTTGCTGCAGTTTTTCTTGAGAGCTTTGCAGACGGAAGACTGGCTGATGCCGAGCTGCTCAGCAATTTTAGTTTGGGTCAAGCCTTGTTGGCGAAGGGCTTGAATTTGAGCCACTATTCCGGTTGAGAGGGTCAAGCCTTGTTGGCGAAGGGCTTGAATTTGAGCCACTATTCCGGTTGAGAGGTCGCGCTGCTTACCCATGATTGATTTTACAACTTAGAAATTCTACTCAACCCTGACTTTATACTGCACAGTGAACACTCTTCACAGAAAACAAAAATTCGAGCATTTATTCTAATTCAATGAAACGGTTTCTCCATTATTCTAATTCAATAAAACAACAGTGTCACAGTTAAATGGCCTAAATGGGCCTTTTGGAAAGCTCAGCTGAGCAAATTTTTTTCCAGGTAACGAGTTCTGTGATTAGTCTAACGAGTAGGACAGGTGCGGTGAACACCTGATTTGCTTTCTGCACAAAAAATGCATTCAAAGAATTTCATGATTGCACTATTTCAAATTATTCTAATTCGTTGACCAGCACCTGTAGTTAGCGTTAGCTATCTTGTGGAAGCTATCTTGTGTAAGACAGACCTAGCACTCAGTGCTCTATCTTTATAACCTTTGAGTTTTAGAGTTGTAAAATTGACGGTGGGGGGAAGGCAGCTAGGCATTCTCTGCTGCAGTGCTGTTAGCAAATCAGAGGCTATATGTGTGGATGTATGAATATTCATGAGCAAGAGCCAAAATCCTGTCTTTCTTCAGAGACCACTCTTTCACTGAAATAAAGCAGGGATACAGGGATACCAGAGCACTTTTTTTTCACAAAAAAAAAACTGATTGAGACCTTTAAGGTCCGGTTTCATTGGCTGCTGATTAAGTTGGTTCAAAATTGTGTTGAAAAAAAAAATCACAACTTTATCACGGCTTTCGCATTATCACCTGCCGAGATCAAGCTCCCATTCTGCGGTAACAGGATCATAATATCCAGCTTTGATTAGGGATTCCTCCAGTGGGTATGGTTTATATACAATATGTGTTTATAAATTTAAGAAGTCAAAACTTTATGTAACAGTTTGGCTCATTTCACAGCTTTCTTTTGGTTCTGCTGAACAGCAGGGATTGAGGTTTACTCTTTGTCATTTTCACGGGCTCAACTCTCATTATTCAACTCTGACAAGATAACAGTTTTACATTTATTCAATTAACATATTGTACTTATATCAGACACCCATGGTATTATTTATTATCACAATAGAAATTCTCTCTCACCCTTGCCTAGCATTTGCCTTACACAAATATACCTTATATTTACAATTTTAGTTTGTTCCAATAGTAACGAGATGTACGGTATCATTTCCACAGGACTGCATCCTCCTCTTTCCTCAGGGAAGGACGTGTTCTCTGTGTTTCTTCCTATCAGATGTGCACCCATCCTAACCTAGTGTAATTTTAGATAGCGAATAGAGAATAGGCCACATTCGCATAAAGCTCTCTCTCTCTCTCGAGGTGAAATGTCTTACAGGATTATAAACGAGGCTAAGAATGAGAGATGGAGTGAGGGAGAAAGCGCGAGAGGGGAAAAATTGAGAGGAAATCCATTAACGTAATGTTTCGCTCTTCAGGAGTAATATATGAACGCTACTCAGATATGCAAATACCAATTTCTCTCCTGTCGTACCCGTTTCTTAGTGATAAGACTTCTATTTTCCTCTTTCCTCCGCTCCCCTCTCTCTTCTCCTCTCTCTTTTTCTCTCTCTCTCTCTTTCTTTTTTTTGGCTCTAAACCAGCGTTTGGCTTCTTCATTAAAACATTACTGGCTTGAAGCAGCAGCTGAAAGTTTAATCAGTGCTAATACAGCTTCTATGGAGCTACTGCATATTGGGTTTTTGAGCATTTTGGCCTCTTAAATCAGACTTTTACAGCAATACATGCTAATGAATTAACCATGAACCCAAACGAATTATCACGAGTGAGTGTGGAACATTCTGGAGGAAATGGAAAAATGCAAATGTGACCTCAATCTAATGATGCTGAAGTTTTTTCTGTGAAATTACCAGTGTGAATTATGTGCTGTGTTCTGTATAAAGGTCTGCAACCCTTCAACTGTTGGCCTAAAACCATCGTTCTTTAAGAATGACTTCTTGCCTAAAAGAATTGTGACTCTTTTCAGAGGAATTCAATCAAATGATTCAATCAACTGCTAGACAGTTGATGAAAGATTGCAAGATTGTACCTTGCCTTTAACATATAGGACAATGAAAAATGGAATGCCAGTAGTTTTAATTCAGAGGCAAACTAGCAGTTTAAGAGATATATAGTCCGATCCCAAGACTGACTGTGTATTCCTAGGCGTCTATTCCAGTGGAGGGCTGAATGGTATCCAATGTTCAGATGGCTTTTAGCCATCTTCAGTCAGCAACAGTAGATATTGTGGTCGGCCCCTGGGGTTAGGGGCGTGACCACTGTGACCCGGAAGGAGGAAGCTCACAGAGAACACAGACACGGGGAGTAAATGAACTCAAACGCACCTTTATTTTAAATGCCCTCCACCACACCCAAAAACAACTCAAAACATAATGCTAGCCCAGTGGGGCTCTATACTTCAGTAGTTTCTTTAGTTTCTTTTGTTTTAGCGTCCACGCAGCCTCAGCCCTCAGCTCCCCAGTCAAAGTCCTCCCAAATGATGACGGAGGCTGAGTATATATGCCTGTCTCAACTGGCAGCTCAATCAGCCCTCATGCGGGCCAGCTGAGACAGGCATGGCTTTGCGCTCTGGCGTGGGGCGGCCCCACAACTCCCCCGCCTCCTCACGCCACAATATATAAATATATGTTTTTAATTAGCAAAAACAGTGTGAAGGCCCTGTTTTAGCAATCTGTACGTGAGCCGTGCATCATGTGGCTTGAATTTGGGTGTATCAGTATGTCTTTGCTATCATAATGACGGGAAAAGTACACCTTGCATGGCTCGAAATGCACAAAAGGCATGTACTAATTCTCTTAATTAATCATGGGTGTGTTTTCGGTATAACATAAACCAATAAGTGTTTCACTTGCCATTCCCTTTAAGAGTGACTTTGACAGATTGCTATCTTAATGAAACAGCAATGTTATTTTACTTGTATTCTGTTTATTGTTGATGTAAAAAGTTGGGTTTGCACACTGCTGCATGTCCATTGCGCAAGTTAGATACAAGTTTAATATTAATTTAAAATATGTTATTTTAGAAGCCACGTCCTTTAGACTGAAGACTGAAAATCTGTGTGTTGTGATGCTCAATGCTTGTTATGCACACACAGCTTGCATGTGTTGCCAAGATAGCAATGAGCGTCTGATTGTTGACGTCTGTCTATGTTATATCCGGTAGACAGATCGGAGTACCTGTGTTTTCCATTGTCAAGATAGCAATACTCCAGAAATTTACCTGAACACACCTCACTTTCAGACCACCACGCCCATCAGCGTAGATATATTCAGAAGCTCTGTTGCTATTTAAATAATGTTGGTGGGTTGTAAGATAGCAATGAGCATCACAACACACAGATTTTCAGTCTTCAGTCTAAAGGACGTGGCTTCTAAAATAACATATTTTAAATTAATTTTAAACTTGTATCTAACTTGCGCAATAGAACTTTTGAGAGATATCTCTTTTAAATACTTAAACATTGAGTATTTTAGGATTTTAGGATCGTTTATAGTGTTTAATTATAGTGTTTATAGTGTTTATAGTGTTTAACTATTTATTAATATATGTAGTTTTGTAAAGTTATTAGTGTATCTCCTGTTAAGGTTTAAATTGTTTACATTTTAAACCTGTTTTTCTCTTAATGAAGTCTAATTTCTTCATATATTGGGTGATTTTGTGGGACAAAGTAAACCCAATAGTAATAAAAGCCTTAATTTAAAGCCTTAGTTTTTTTATATTATATGTATTCTAACTTTAGAATAAGTCACAATATATATTAAAGCCCAGTCATGCAAAAAAATAAATAAATAAATGAAGATAAAAATCCTGTGATATACAGTGGAATCAGAATCTTGAAAGAAACAGTGACGTGCAGTGATAGCACTAACTAATAGTTTGCTCTTTTGGAAGAGGCGGAGATTTAGGCAGGGTTTCAGTTTGATGCCCTTGCTGGATACATGCGCTGCGGTTTTGATGACACCGAGGACAGCGTTAAACTGGATGCTCTGGGGAGAGGAGTTACAAAGGCCTTTAGAATTCAGGCGACTGTTATATAGGCTCCTTTGTTTTCACTCAGATCTCGCCGACCGTGCCTGCACTCTTTATGTGTGACTCAGCAGCTGCAGAATAAAGCTCTTAACCTGCTGACAACAGTGGCTCCCTACAGCACACTTTATTCTTTATTAGTGTTAGGGGACAACATGGAGCTCCTCAGGATTGCATCAGGTGCGGTCGACCTATAGCTACAACGGTTGAGTCTCGGGTAAAAGGAGCATTTAGTGTTGGATGGATTCCAATCACAATTAAGAAACGTGGACGATATTTCCATGAACTCTCAAGAGCTTACTTTAGGTAACACATAGTTCCTCAAGATTTCATCATGTGCAGTTGATCTATGAGTCTGGTGTTTGGAGTTTGGGGTAGAAGAAGCATTTAGTGTTGGCCTGAGTCAAGTTGCATTAATGAAAAATGGACGATATTTATTTGAAATCCCAAGAGATTCGATTGGGTAGCTCAAAGTTCCTCAAGATTGCATCAGTTGCAGACAACCTATGGCTACAATGGCTGAGTCACAGATAAAGACATATGGGGCATTAAGTGTTGGTTTGTTATTATTGTTTAGTAACAATAAAGAAATGTAGACAATATTTATACGAAATCCAAGAGCTTATGTTTGGCAACATGTCATTCCTCAAGATATTGTCAGGTCTGGTTGGTCTACTAGTGCATCTAAAAAAAATGATATAAGACCAACTGGTACTTTTGGCAGTGTGGGCAGTGTGCCAAGTCCTGCTAGAAAATGAAATTTGCATCTCTATAGAAGTTGTCAGCAGAGAGAAGCATGAAGTGCTGTAAGATTTTCCAGAAAAAAAACACTGCACTGACTTTAGACTTGATAAAACACAGTGGATCAACACCAGCAGATGACATGTCTCTCCAAACCATCATTGACTGACCATCACTACATTTTGCATTTCATTTGATAATCAAAGTACCAGAGTCTGGAGGAAGCACGTGACTGAGAGGTGAAAATGCATGCAGGGGTGCATTGTTGCTTTTAAAAGTATGCATTCAGTGTGAGTGGCTAATGAAGCAGGATGCCATTGATTGAGTGCACTTAAGTGGAACAGATTGAGGAGAAGGCCGGGCTGACTGCTTCAGAGGAGACTTGCTGACGAGGATGTTTGAGATCTGTGTTTGAGAGCTGGGGGTTTGGCTGTAGAACACACCAGTCTGTGGCTGTGGAGTTCGAGGCATTTCTGATGCGTTTCATCTGCTAGACAAGTATACACAACTGCACGCACCAGATCCTGAGTTCATGCTTTATTTATTAGTGTTTAGAGGAGCAGTATGCATTGCTTTCAGGCACACAGGCTGTCTCCTGTGAAGTTCTTCTCTCTCTCTCTTTCTCTCTATGTCTCTCTTTCTTTACAGTTCTCCTATTCAAGGCCGGAGACCTTTGGTCAGTTTCGAGTAGTTTCTTGTGAATCATTAGAGAAACACTGTAGAAAAGTAAAAGTTCAGGAATCGGCCACATGATACTGAAATACAGTATTGTGCAGAGATTTATAGTAAGAAATAGTGCTGTCCGATATGGCGATAAATATCGTGGGGGAACCCTATCGTTTCTACAGTAATTTCATCAATTATTCATGCAAATATATAAAGTAGGCTGTATTGTATGTATTGGCGTGGTCACTTTGAATAAACTTGGTTTATTTAAGTAATAATATAGTAATCTTCACCAAAAAAGCTTCATAATGTGGTTTTGTGACATGAAGCAATGATATTATTTTGTCATATTTTTTGAAGAATAACTGAAAACATACTTAAATGTGGTATATCATGATATATATTGTTATTGTGATATAAAAAATTAAATATCGTGATATATAATTTTTCCCATATCACCCAGCCCAAGAAAGTAGAACTACTTCACTGCTGTACTTAGGTACTATAATATTGTATCTGTATGTACTGGAGTATTATTTTAACTTCACTACTGTACTTAAGTACTAAAATGCTGTATCTGTATCTACTGGAGTATTATTTTTACCTTACCACTGTATTGTACTTTGTAAATATCCATAAGTGCAGTCACAAAGAACATCAAAAAATTTATGATGGAACTGGCCCTCATCAGGACCGCCCCAGAAATTATATTTGTATATTTGTATATTTATATGTATGGAAATTAAAACCGATTTAAAGCTGAGTTCTCTTTAAACCTGTCCTGAATACAGCAGCGTAAATCCAGCAAACACCACCCGTGAGCCGTTCAGAGAAACACACTGTACACTAAACATTAATATCACCAACAGCCAGCACCGCCATCACACAGAGCACCACAGCGCACCGTTAAATTGTAAACCACGGGGCACGCCGTCCCCAGCGCTATCCACCAAACGAAAACGTTCTGATCCGAGCCGTCGACTTGGAACAGCCCCTCCCTGCAAGTGAGCTTCTGCTTGGCTTTTGCCTGAATAAATATCAGAGTTTGGAAAATTGCTCAATGTTCGCAAACACATCTGACAAGACAAATTAATGAGCGTGGAAATGAAAGAACCATGAACACGAATGAATTAGTGCAAATGAGGGCGGAACATTCTGGAGGAAATGGGGAAAATGTAAATGTGACCCTAATCTAATGACGCTCCTACACTCTGAAATTTAATTTTGATGATTTTTCCAATGAAATTAGCAAAGGGAGACACTTTTAACCATATTACTGATTGCCACTTGGAGACATGAGACTTCGGACATTCAACTTTGAACCCAAAACCTTTTTAGCTGGTACCAGGATTAATTTTGGTCTGAATTTCGTTGTGGTCATTTCATCGTTGTGTTTTTTAAGATTCTGGTGATTTCATGGTTTATCGCAGTATTTTTATTTATTTATTTATTTTTGCAAAATCAGGGGGTTTGGTGCCTCTTTAAGGTGCTTTAAACAGCATTGAAGAAAATGTTTTTAGAAAATGTTTCCAGTTCCATAACCCTTTAATTTAGTTTGATCTATTGTAGTAGTCAAAAGTTCAAGACATTAAAACTATGAAGGAATCCTAAATACAGCAACGTAAAATGCAAAGATTTGGATTTTTCTAAGTAGCACATTTATCCTTGAGGACAGATCTGCACACTCTTGGTATTTTAATCTTAGTGTCTTCATGAGGGAGAGTCACCTGGAATAGTTTTCTCAGCGTCTTGAAGGAAGGAGTTCCTGGAGGTACTGAACAATAGTTGCTGCTTTTCCTTCACGCTGTGAAGCTCCAGCTCATCCCAATTAAATCACCTCAAATCACCATCTCAGTTCATCAGGTTTAGATCAAGGGATTAATGTGGAGAACTAACACTTTTTTACTGTTTACTACAGAATTCCATATGTGTCCCTTAATTGTTTTCATGTCTTTATTATTAAATATCTTTAATCCCAACAATACAGCATAATTTATAGACGCAGACCCTTATATACCCAGGTGTGTGCCTCTCTTAACTATGTGCAATCTGTTCTGATTGCAGCAGTCTGAATGTAGTCTAGACACATCTTAAGGATAATCAAAACAAACCTGATGCACCAGACCACAATTTAGGGTCTGATTACTTCTCTGATCAAAGTGTTTTCAGTTGGGTTTTTTTTTTATTTATTTCTAATTTTCTTCCATTTTTTCCTCCCAATTTAGTTAGGCCCATGGGCCCAACCATTCAGCTGCTTCTCAGCTGTATATCCCCCATCAATAGTGATGCCACGACATAGCATATAGCATAGAATCAAGGTTTTTAATTGAATCAAAATGAACATAGTCATTATAAATAAGATGCAGTAAAATACACTAATAAAATCATAGACATCACATGAAGTCTTTAAACCCATACTGACAAATTTAACAGAGATTAAAATAAAGATGAGCAATCTTTAAAAGAAAGTACTGTAAAGTAGTGTCCATTGTTGAGCTGCAGTAAAATTTAATATGTAATAACTTAAATGCACTGTAGTACAATTAATCAATCTATATTTTCACTCAGGAATGCATTAAGGAGAACTTTTATTTTCAATGCAGCCAAACATTTACAACTTAAAGGGACTGAAAAAAATAAAAGTTAAATTTAAATCAAGTATTTAATCAGGTTAAGCTAAAATAGTGAACTGCATGAACAAGACAATAAAAAATGAACAGTAAAAGCAATTAAAAAAACAGCAAACAATTAACATTTAATTAAGAAGAAATAATTTTTTTTGTAGTAAAATAATTAGTGGGCTGGCAAAAATTTAAAGCAGTCAAGTAAAGAGAATAATAAAAAATAAACACAAATGTAAAATAATAGAAGAATAAAAAAGTGTCTAAAAATAACACTAAAATTATAAAATAATAAATAAAGTAGTAAAACAGGAAATAAAAAGGGAGGAAATAAATAAAAAGGCAGAAGGTGATAAGGTAAAACAGAAAATTTAATAAATAAAAGATTAAAATAAAAAGGTAAAAGGTCAGAAAGGTTAAAAATAAAATAAAATAAATAAAATAACGAAATCAAAATGTAAAATACAAAAAAAGGTTAAAAATAAAATAAGTAAAAGGACAAAATAAAAAGGTAAAATGCCAAAGGCTTAAAAATAAAATAAAATTAATAAATTGTACAAGAAAACCCCATTAAAACAAACAGTAACAGGCTGTGTGAAGGTGGTTAGAAATTACAGCGAGTAAGCGTATAGTGCAGTTATCAGTACTCTGCTGGGTAAAACAGCAGTAGGTAAAGATGACCTGATGTCCTGCTCTCTCCTGGCAGAGCCTGTGTGTGTGTTCGGTCTGCTGATGAATGGGCTGTGAAGTGCTGCAGTGTTGAATACAGACTCCAGAGGTTCATTCTGTTTTCTTGGACCTGATTGCACTGATTGCACTTGATCTGGGATGATGGCCTCGCTAAATGTACAGAATTTCCCATCAACACTGCATTATTGAACAATTTGTAGATACTTTACTAAATACCTTTAAAAGTCAGTTTAAACATCAGTGTTTCACAAAATTAGAATATTAAAAATTAGAAATTTGTACAGTGTGGGCAGTGTGGCAAGTCTTGCTGGAAAATGAAATCCGCATCTCCATAAATATTGTCAGCAGAGGGAAGCCTACAATACCTGCCTTAATATCTCAATACCAATAATAAAACATCAGAAATTTATTGAATCATAGAAGATATATAAAATATATAATAACACTGGGATGTTTATTCTTCATTTCAATTAAGAACATATTACGTTTCTAGAATTTTTGAAGAGCCCACTTTCACCAGAAAATCTGTAAAATAGTGTCCCGCCCCCACGCATACTCCCATTTGTGATCAATGTTTAATGAGCTTTAAGGAACTTGGAACACAATGGTTTGAGTGTAGAGTCGACTCATTGAGTGAATCAGTTCAGGAATAGAGTGCAAATTTGAATCAATGATTCTAAACATTGTTTAGAAGCCCACTGATATGAGGCTCTGATTTGGTGTAAACACAGCCATGGGAAAACTCAGAGACGACACAGAGCTCTCCTCAGACACTTGATTAGCCTATATTTCAGAACTGAAAAAAGAAAAATAAAGCTGTAAACCAGCCACAGAAAGTTACTGAAAAAGAAGCTCTAAAGCTCTAAAGCTTTGAGAGTTGAGAGTTTTCCCACAATGGATTAATCATGGATCCTCACCGGAGAGCAATGATGCTGCAGTTTTTACTAACGGTAGAATTTCTTTCTGGCTCTTTCTGGACATATCTGCTTTATTCTGATGCATTTTTGAGTTGTTAACCGAGGGACGACGAGGGGTGAGATTTTTGTATCAATTGTGGTGTACCTGTGATAAATAATGGTATTGTACTGATTTAATGATGTATTGAGATACTTTCTAGAATTCCAATAATAATATATATATATATTTTTCTTTAATTATTTGCTTTTTGCACATTGTCTTTTAGAAGGTCATCTAGTCTTATCATGAAGAACATACAGCTCTGAAAAAAAATAAGAGACCATTTAAAAATTGAGTTTCTTTGAATTTACCAAGTTCAAAACCTCTGGAATATAATTAAGAGGAAGATGGATGATCACAAGCCATCAAACCAATCTGAACTGCTTGAATTGTTGCACCAGGAGTGGCATAAAGTTATCCAAAAGCAGTGTGTAAGACTGGTGGAGGAGAACATGCCAAGATGCATGAAACCTGTGATTATAAAATAAAAAAACAATGTTCATTTTACTCAAACATTTACCTAAAAATAGCAAAAATCAGAGAAACTGATTCAGAAACTGAAGTGGTCTCTTATTTTTTTTCCTTTTTTTCTCATAATTGACCATATTTTTATTCATATTTTTATCCTGCAGTGACAGGAGCTTCAGCTGAGCACTGACGACTGAAAGTCCTGCCATCAGAATGTTCACCCATCTTACTCTGGATTATATTCCATCCTTCCATTTCTAACACACTCACGCTTCCCTTTTCCACTTTTCCTCTGTGCTATTAGGTGTAATCTAATGGGGATTAGCATTCAGATTTAGATGGAAATGCATTTTAATGGGAGCAGTGATGATCACGTCAGTTAAGCTGTGGTCCTGTGGGGCTTTTAGCTTATTGTGGGACGGTGCTGAACAGTGCTGGGCAGTGAGAGTATGGAGCATTATTGTTTAAAGCTTAAATTGATCTGAGAAAAAAGTAAAAAAAAAAAAACAAGCATCTCCAGGATGTAATTTTATTATGAACAAAATAAGTTGAGCAGCTGGTCAGGAAATACATAAGGGAAATGAATAAAGAGAAACAGAGGGCTGTCTTATGAAAATTCTCTCAGAGGATGCTTTGGGTAGTGTACCTCTTGGTGAGAGTTTGTGTTGACCACTAGACATTCTTCTATGACTCAAAGATACAGTATTTTACACAGTTGAAATCTTCTGTAGGCCACCAGCCACTGTTTCCTTTGTTTGTAGTAGTAGTGTCATGAATGAGGATCATCTTTAGCGTTACATTCAGGTTCTGTTTAGGATCCTGTGATGGTCAGGTTTGAGTATGGAGGCCTTGTTTTAAAAGCTTAATTTCTCCCTCTGTTGTGTACAACATACAACAGTCAGTCACTCCTAGTAGTGATACAAGGGACACTTAACAGCTTAGCGAAATGTGTAGGCCATCTTTCAGCCACATATGTTGCCTGTAATGGGGGGGCTTTCAACTGTCCTTTTTTTCAGCAGGATAATGCTCACCCACACACAACAAGGGCTTTCCAGGGATTGTCTCCGCCAAATTGCAACACTTATTTGGCCTTGTACATAAAGTGTAAAACTGTATATTTGTGAAACCATTGTGAAATCTGTAGAATCGTCTATATTTGTGCACAACTAAAGAATCCAGTTGTTCATGAGTCCACCATTAATAGAATACTGAACAATAACAAAAAAAAGCCCCCATGTATGGTGAATTCTGAATTAGATCAGAGAATTCTAAAGGAAAAGTAAATTCAAGAGGAACTGACTCTTAAGAGAAGGTTGGTCATGCAGCAAGACAACGACCCTAAGCACAGGTTCAAGACGTTCCACCAAAGAATGGTTAAAGAAGACCAATTGGTACTTTTTGGCTGTGTGCTCAGTTTGCCAAGTCCTGATGGAAAATGAATTCCCCATTTCTATAAAAGTCGTCACCACGAACTGTGATGGTTTGGAGAGACGTGTCATCTGCTGGTGTTGATCCACTGTGTTATATCAAGTCCCAAGTCAGTACAGTGTTTTCTTACAGCACTTCATGATTCTCTCTGCTCACAAGTTTTATGGAGATGCAAATTTCATTTTCCAGCAGGATTCGCCACATTGCCCACACTGCCAAAAGTACCAATTGGTCTTATATAATAATATTAAACTTTTTTGAGACACTGACTTTTGGGGCTTTCATTGGCTATAAGCCATAATTATTAACAATAAAAGAAATAAGCACTTAAAATAGATCACTCTGTTAATATATGAGTTTCAGATTTTGAACCGAATTACTGAAATAAAATAACTTTTCAATAATATTCAAATTCTTTTTTGAGATGCACCTGTACTTTCTCACATATTAAACGCTAGTCCAGAAAAGCCCATAAAGTATAATCCTGAACTGTGCACAAAAAATAATCTAATTGAACTGTAGATAGATTAGATTCCATGCTATGTAATGATTGTAATTGAATCAGTGTTGGGTTGGAGACATGCTCAACTAGCTGTAACCTATGAGTCTTTCTGGGTCTGATGGTAGATGGTCTATTCTTGACCATTAATGCTGAGGCATTTGAGAAAATACATTTGGCTTAATGAGGCCTTTCCCCTTACTCTGAATCAGCTTGTAATGGAGGTAATGAATGTGGCTGAGACTAAGGAGGAGGCAGTGATGGAGTTGATGGGGGAGATGGGGCAATTTTTAAATGAGGAGCTGAAACTCTGCAAATGTTTGACCTTTACATTCTAATATATTTCACTGTGATTAATATGCAGTACTCTCAGGCTCTCTTTGGTACTCAGACGCTCTGTCTCTGTCTCTCATTATTTGCTTTAGTTTTCTCCTTTTTGCCATCCTTTAGACTGTTATTCTCCATTACTCATCCATACTACCACCAAATCATCAACAGGAACATGTTTCTTAGCACGACACTGTGAGAAAAAGCTGTTATTTAGGGACTTTTTGCACTTTTACACTTTAATATGACCATCCCCTTTAATGTGGTTGTCCAAGTGGAAGCCGGAGTAATTTCTGCTTGTTACGAACGGAACAGCCTGTCCTCTGTAAATTACAGCAGGTGGTTGGAAAGGATCTTTTAAAAAGCTTTAGCTTCATTGACTTAACATCTACCATTGATGTTCCCATCATTTGTGCAGCCTGTTTTACAATATGCTTTGATTCTCTTTCTAATGAGTTGAAATCTTTCTAAGTTTATTATTGCATATGATATGATATGGCACACCCCTGACTGAGATATATAAAAATACAAGAATTTTATCTGATTTGTAACAGAAGTCAATGATCCAGAATGTCATGATACTAATAATGCACTCCAAATATCTCCATATATCCAGGATTAAAGTAAAATAAATGATACTGGACAGATTTAATCTGTCTCTAGGTGATATTTAGTGGGAAATGAGAACAGAGTGTGAATTGTCTTTTGCTAAAAACAGTAAAAAAAAAAATAGTACCCTGATGTGATATGGCGCACCCCTAATGTAGATAGACAACTGCTGCCAGTTAATGACTAATTTAACAGGACAATTTTACATTAAATAACTAAAAGCATATTGGAACAGTAATTTCCAGCAGTGAAGCATGGGGGTGGTAGCATCATTTTGCAATGCGTAAATTGTGTAAAACCTGAACTATTCACATTATTTATTTTATCAAATCTACCCACCCTGTCTCATTCTTGTCAGTTGATTTCCTCTGGGTTCAGTGATTCGCTTGTAGGTGAAGAGACAGGAAGCCGCTGACACTGAGCTTGGAGACAGAAATGAATGGAGATTTAAGTCTGTTCTGATTTGACCCCGCATGGCTTTTTTTCACACTGTCCTTTGATTGCATGAAAAGCTCTTTGTCCTTTTTCTTTTAATGTATTCACACCTAGATCTCAGCGCCTGAGTTTCCGAAGGCCCTGATTTTCAATCCCAGCTAATCAAGCAGTAAAAAAAGTTCTGTCCTGACATTTTCTACACTTAAAAGGTTTTGTAAAAGCGTTTTCTTTGGACGAATGCAGATTGGCTTTGGCTTTCTTGGATGTCAGAATCCAGTTCCAATGGTGCTGTTCCAGCATTTCCTAATTCAGACATTGGGAATCCTGGGAAGTCTTGGAATTATGATATATCCCAGTTCCCAGCACAGCTACACCAGTTATTTTGTCTCGATTCTTTAATTCAGGTGGGCTAGATCATGGAATAGAGTGCTAATCATGGTTTAGGAGTTTGTAGGTACAGCATTGGTTACGAGCAGGTTCAGGATGTCTTCTAGGGCTTAAATTCCCTTGAGTTTATAAGTAATTATGTTATGATTTTGTGGAAAAAGCATTTGTTCATCTATGTGATTTCGAGTGCTGTTGAGCTTTGAGTAGAGCCTTGCTGTCTTAGGTCAATTTTTTGAGCTGCTGCTCTATTTGCAAACATGCTTCTCGGAAAAGTTAGTAGTTGGTATTTTCTTTCTACAGTAACTTGAAGTACTTTTAGAATGCTTTTGTACTTTTCCTTACAAAATATAAATTGAATACTCATTCTTTTTGATTGTCACGCTCCTTCTGGAACATCAAACTCTACTACCTTTATGGACTTCATTTACCTTTATGCAATTCCTAACCTTGTGAACTTCTATACCAATCAGAACTCTCTGTGGTTCAAGGTCCCCTGAGTACTAATTGGTGTCACCTGTGTATCCATGTATTTAAGTTGGTTTGTTGTATCCTCCTTTATACATTTCATACTAAGATTTCCCTCATTTAAAGAGGGGAAAAGAGCAGCATCTATCCACTCCGATAGAGCAAGGCCAATTGTGCTCTCTTGGAACTCCTGCTGCATGACTGGGATTCGAACCAGCGTTCTCTCAATCATAGTATCAGCTCTTTAGTTTTTAAAATGCTCTTTCGTTGTTGTAATGGTCTGCATGCATTTGGTCTTGCGATGTGCAGCCGTCTGCCAATGGTGCTGGCACTGACAGGATGACTCATGGAGGGCATCACTGCTTGCTGGATGTCTACAATCGTGGCTGTTGGGTCACTCAACACAATAATTCAATAATTCATGCGTTCTCTCTCGATGGAACTTGTGTTTGCTTTACAGATTTACCTTTATTATCCTTGTTTATTCAGTTCACACTAAGAGTTCCCTCATTTCAAGAGGGGAAAGTGCACCATCTAACAACCCAGAGAGAGCAAGGCCAATTGTGCTTTCTCGGGGCTCTGGCAGCCAATGACAAGCTGTATGACTGGGATTCGAACCTGTGATCTCCCAATCATAGTGCCAATCAAGCTTAGCCTGCTAGACCTCTTAGCACCATATAGTCCCCTTATGCCATTTCTTATGCCTTTTCTTATGACTATTTTGTCTTTAAAAAATGAAAATGCGTTTTATGTTGAAGGGTGGAACAGCTGTTCAGCAGCTTACTGAAATTATATACTGATGAAATATGGGTGTAAACAGAGCCAGCAGATGTGATGCTGTCTGAGTCCGGTGTGTATGTCAGAGGCGTGAGTTTGTTTTAAAGGGTGTCGTAGTCATTAACTGTCTGGAAGTGTTGTGTACATCCTATATTGCCAAACACTGAGCCTAATTACAGCTTTATAATCTTTGGGCAAACATTAAGTAAACCTGGGTTCTGGATCTGAAGAGCTGTAGACTAGCTTTAATTTCCAGGTTGTTTGTTTAAGTTAGAAATAAGGCACACGGATGAAGAAGGACACACCCCTGGATTTATCCTGTATTGAATTCATCATGTATAATTCGCTACAAAGTACGTGTTTAATTCTTTACTATGCCTTAGGACCCTCACAGAGCTGGTATTTTGATGGAGGGTCATTCTTAGGAATGTAGTGACACTGACTGGCACCACTGGTGGTGGTGGTGTGTGTTTGAAATATGTTGCAAATATGTTGCAAATGTATTTGCATGTATTTGTGACAAATATATTTAATGTTGGATATAAGGGAAATCCATTTATTATAACATACAGTACCAAAGCTTGGATACACTTTCTCATTCACTATTTTTATATATATTTTCCTTCATTGAAAATGAATAGGGACGTGATCCAGACTATGAAGAAACACATAAGGTATCATGTAGTAACTTAAAAGTGTTAAACAAACCAAAATACTCTGTGAAGCATTTAGGCGCTTTTTATCTTGGGGTGTTAACTTGTGGTTTCTAAGGCTGGTGACTCTGATGAACAACAGAGTTGTGCAACAGAGGATACTCTTGCTCTTTCTTTTCTGGGGCAGTCCTGATTAGTGCCAGTTTCACCATTATACCGTTTTTATGGTCTTTTTTTCGGCTGCAGTTGAGTTAAGAAATTTAAGTAATTAACTCTTAATGAGGCACAGCTGTTAACTGTGCTACATTAAAGAATGTAAAATATATATTATATTCTGTTTTTATTTGTTTAAAAAAAATGTCCCATATATTTTTCTTCATAGTTTGGTTGACTTTAAGTAATAATCTACAATGCAGAACACTGAATTTAAGGTGTCCAAACTTTTAATTGGTACTGTATATATGACCAATATACTACACATTATATATAAGGGAAATCCATGTATTATGATGTACATTATTTGTTTGACTGCTTTTTATTGCTGCATTTCTATATAAGCAGTTGAGGTGATCTCTACAGTGGTTTTGGAAAACTGGGCCTAGTTAGAAATACATTGGGGGTCTGGGAGTCTTATCTTGTAGTTGGTGGTGGTGGGGGGGCTGTGCTCTACAGTGAGAGGGTCTAGCCTCCTGTAGCTACGCCCTGTTTTATAGTAAACACAGCTAACAGAGAAGGATTGTTGTACTGGGAGAAATGGGATGTTTGTGTAGATGTGTGGGATGTGGGAAAGAGGACTGCGTATTTGCATAGTTGCATCTAGGCCTATTTTTTGGTGTGTGTCTTTCTAATGTTCTGTTTTTTATGGATCTGTTTGTTTCTGTGTGTGTGTGTGTGTGTGTGTGTGGTGCAGGGGTTTCAGTGGGGATGTATAATAGATGACAGCAGGCAGGAGGAACAGGATGAAGCATATGTAGCCGTCCTGTTCCTGCAGTATTTAGCAACCCTAGCGTACACACACACACACACACACACACACACACACGCAGTAAACACATCTCACTCATTTCTCTCTGTCTCTCTCTGTCTTTTTGTGTCTCTCTCTCTCTCTCTGCGTTTCTCTCTGTTTCTTTCTTTCTGTCTCTCTCTGTCTCTCTCTCTCTGTTTCTCTTTCTCTATCTCTCTCTCTTTCTCTGTCTCTCTCTGTCACTCTCTGTTTTTCTCTCTCTTTCTCTCACTGTCTCTCTCTCTGTGTCACTCTGTTTTTCTTTCTGTCTCTCTGTGCCTCTCTCTCTGTTTCTCTATTTCTTTCTCTCTCGGTGTATCTGTCCCACTCTCTGTTTTTCTCTGTGTCTCTCTTTCTGTGTCTTTTTTTCGGTGTCTCTCTCTCTGTGTCTCTCTCTCTCTCTCTCTCTCTCTCTCTCTCTCTCTCTGTGTCACTCTGTTTTTCTCTCTGTGCCTCTCTCTCGGTCTCTCTGTTTCTCTCTTTCTTTCTGTGTCAGTGTCTCT
The DNA here is from genome assembly GCF_023375975.1 of Astyanax mexicanus. NCBI lineage: Eukaryota > Metazoa > Chordata > Actinopteri > Characiformes > Acestrorhamphidae > Astyanax > Astyanax mexicanus. The sequence goes on along the minus strand of NC_064425.1, from coordinate 11,444,442 downwards.
GTCTCTCTCGCTGTTTTTCTCTCTGTCTCTCTTTCTGTGTCTCTGTTTCTCTCTCTCTCTGTCTCTCTCTTTCTTTTTTAAGCCATCTTACACTCTCTTATTCTTCCCTCTCTCTTTTTCTCAGTTTTACACTACCACACATACTTTTTCAACTGTCCCGTTGTCTTTCTCTCTCGCTCTTTATCTCTCTCTTCCTTTTTCAACCATCTTTCACCATCTCACTCTCTCCCAACACTTATACACCCTATCTATAGTAATCTCGACTGGCCATCTCTCACTCAGTAAAACAGCTATAATATAGCTTTCTTTCTCTCTCTCTCTCTCTCTCTCTCTCTCTCTCTCTCACACACTCTTTTTTCTGACTACTCACTGACCCTGTAAGAATACTATAATCTCCCTCTGTCTCTCGCTCTTTTGTTTTGCCGCTCGGTTGGAAATAGCTCCTCCCCCTCGCTGGGCCTGAGAGAGGTACAGTCTCTGTCATTTATTCATCATCCCACGCTCCGTGAGCCGGGCGGGGTTTAAAAGGCAGGGAGTGATGAGTGTGAGTGAGAGAGAGAGAGAGAGAGAGAGAGAGAGAGCAGAGCGAGCATTACACATTAAACATTAGTGTTATTAGAGTTATTATACTCGGATTTCAAAGGGTGGATCTGTTTTGCTCACCCTGTCTGTCAGGAATCTGGCTAACCTGAAAATGATATAAGGCATTGCTTTAACCCTTAGAACCCTACGGACAGATTTTAACCCCTTAACAGGCCAGGATTTTTGTCTGCCTCTCGTTACTCCACTTGAGAATCTTGAGAATTTCTATTCGAGCATTACATAAAAAGCTTTCATGTTTGATAAGGAACATTATTAAAAATCATAATTCTAATTGTAATAGAAAACAAGTAATAGAAAATAAGTAAATCTGCTAATGTTAAAATATAATTAATAAAATCATAAAATTTGCTCTTTCCTGAACTTCATTTTAAAATCAATATTTTATCATTGCCACTGATTCGTCGAAGTGTTGAACAAAAATTATATTCTGTTTATTGTTAATGTAAAAGTTGAGTTGACTGTTGATGTCTTTCTAGATTGTATTCAGTCAGTGGTGCACCTGTGTGCACCTGTTGCCAAGATAGCAATACACTAAAAATTTACCTGAACACACCTCATTTCCAGACCACCACGCCCATCAGTATAGATATATTCACAAACACTGTTACTTTTTAAAGAACACAGGTGCACAACGATAGCATCGCAGTGTGCCATGTTTAGGTGTAAGATGGGGCTAAAAGTATAGAGATGAGCAGCTGAGCTTAGGCCTGCACTACGATGGATGGTTTAAAGGGTCAAACTGAATTTGTTACAGCATTGAAAAGTATATATCAGTAGAGTTAATAATTTATTGCATATGCAACTTTGATAGCCATAGCTAACCCCTTCCTTACAGGTTCACTGCTCTTGATACACACAGTACATATGCTACTAGCATGTCTAGGTTTCAGCTGTGCTTAAAAAATGCCCAAGAACCAATTTATATGTGGTCATATACATTTGGAAACCAGCCAATGATGGATTAGATTTTGTTGCACATTCATATTGGATTGGAAGAATCTCTCTCTCTCTCTCTCTCTCTCTCTCTCGCTTTCTCTCTCTTTTCTTTGTGTCTTAGGCTAATAGCTACTATTTGTGGCTAAGTGCTGCTGCTTCTTCAGTAAAACCGTCATGGGTTGGGTTATGTGGAGTATGAAGGACACAAACACACACTTCCATTAATGCATGTTCATGTTCATGGACACTGATGCATAATGGAGATCAGAATTGGTTTTACAGGTGTCTTTGACCTCAAGCACCCACCCTGTTGAAATAAAGTTTAAAAGAGGTTCTCCTGCTGTTTCTGACCACCCCCTCTGCTGGAATTGAGATTTGATTGGCTCTCCTGCTGTGTTTGACCACCCCCAGTTGAAATAAAGACTATGATTGGTTCTCCAACTGTGTTGCAGAGATTAGGATTGGTTATCCCGCTGTGTTTGACCACCTCATACTATTAGTTTCTGTGTGGAGATTTTAAATGTGTTCTAAAGTGGGGCCAGTGTGAGTATTTGAGGCTATAATTAGGCAAAAAAAATCTCTCCATCCAAATAGAGTGAATCTGATTGTGGTTAGATGCAGAGAAGTATAAACATATACCATTCCGACACCCTATTGGTTTATACACAATCCATCACACCTGCACACGTCACGCTCCCCCCCCCCACACTTCAGCAAGAACACAGCAGACGTATGTAGTCTAGTATAAAGATGATCCGTGCAGAGACTCAAAGAGAACTCCAGACAAACGTCCAACTAAGCTTTAACTTTAATATATTTACATTCTACTAAAATACATTCATTTTCAATGAGCATGTATGCAGCTAAAACAGGGAACAGCCTAGTGCATCCCAAATTCAATCAACATGAACATTTTAATAGAACATTATAATCATTATGGCTTTTAGAAAAATGTGTTTTGGGGAGGGGGGGGGTAGAGCACTATAGGACTCTGTGGCTCTGCCTTTTTTGTTATTTGATTTTGTTCTTAATGGCTTTTTTTCCTCCTTACATTACTTTTACTTTCATACTTTAAGTAGTTTTAAAACCAGTACTTTTACTCCAAAAAAGACATATTGGAACTGAAGGTCATTGCAAAGTCATTAAATGTTTGTCCTCAGTAGTGAACCAAACAAAACACCAGCGTACTGACAGTCCAAAGCAGTCAGTCTGTAAGCTTCAGCATACCTCCAGAGATGCCCACACACCGACACACTCGCTCTCCTCAGGGCGCTCATGTTGGTCCATGCCAGCCCTGTATCTCGTTCTGACACTTTTGCCAGGATGCTAATTTGTTATGAATAATCATGAATCATTATGAATAATTATGAGCATGCAAAATGTCAAATGTTTCCTCAGCCCTTTCATTGCCGTGCCGTGGGGCTTGCTGCGGACTGATGTTTCACTGTTTGTAACATGGGTGTGTGTGATAATGTGCAATACTCACATGTTTGTGTTTGTGTTTGTGTGTGTTTGACCGAGATAATGCATATCGATCTCAAACAGCCTTGTTCATTCATCCAGTGACTGTAGAAAACACACAAAGTGCAACGGCTCTCAAAAGGAATGCCACCACAGGTCTAGCGCCTCTGCTGGCTGGTTGCAGTAGGATGTTTAGCTCCATGTAACTTCGAATGCTTCAATGGAAAAACATAAAATATATTAGTGCATCTCAAAAAATAAGAATATTATTAAGAAGTTACTTTTTTTCAGTTATTCAAAATGTTTAAAATGTGAAACTCATACAGTATTATATACAAGTATTACACACAGTGATCTATTTTAAGTGTTTATTTCTTTTATTGTTGATTATTATCGCTTACAGCCAATGAAAACCTGAAAATAATGATCTCAGAAAATTGGAATATTATATAACACCAATCGGTACTTTTGGCAATGTGGGTAGTGTTCCAAATCCTGCTGAAAAATGAAATCCGCACCTCCACAAAGGTTGTCAGCAGAGGGAAGCATGAAGTGCTGTAATAGAACACAGTGGATCAACACTAGCAGATGACATGTCTCTCCAAACCATCACTGATTGTGGAAACTTCACACTAGACCTCAAGCAGTTTGGACTGTGTGTCTCTCCACTCTTCCTCCACTCTTCATTGAATTACAAATAAAATGCAACATTTTACTGATGATCAGTGAGATAGAACAATCAGTGTTTCTTAGCAAAAATAGAGATCCATGTTTTTAGGCTGGATTTCTACAGTCTTCAGCTGTCCAGTGTTGGTGAGCTTATGTCCACTGCAGCCTCAGCTTTCTGTTCTTGACTTGTCTGGACTCTGACATGGTCTTGCACTGTTGTAGCTCAACCTCTTTAAGGTTGGACATTGGTTTTGTTCACCACAGTTGTATGGAGGAGTGGTTATCTAAGCTACTGTAGCCTTTCTGTTTCTGCTCCAACCAGACTTACCATTCTCTGTTGATCATTCTGGGTGAATTCCAAAGTCTGTTCTGCTAAAAAACCCAGAAGATCAGCAATTCTATAAATACTCAGACCACTTCTGACACCAACTCTCATACCACATTCAAAATCACCATTTTGAAAATCATCATTTTTGTTCAGAATGAAGTTTTCAGTAGGTTTGTGTAGAACATTGTCTTAACAGAGAACCGCTGGAGAACACCTGTAGGGGGGAACTATCTGAATGCTGTCAAGCTCTGCAGATGATGTTGCTATGGAAACATGAGATGTTCAATCGAATCTGTTTAACTCCATAAACTCTCTCTCTCTCCCTCTCTCTCTCTCTTTTTACTTTGCTCTTCATTTTGGAGTTAGTCATAGCATGTGGGTGGAGAAGAGGACACACACACACACACACACACACATACACACACACACACACACACACACACACACTCACTGATGGTCTGTTCTACATCCCGTTGTAGGCCGGGAGAGGATCGATCTCCTCTCTAAACAGAGTCATTATTCTATAAATAAAATATGAAGGTGGTGTTCTTTGTCCATCTCACTCTTTCCTTCCTTCTCTCTTTCTTTCTGTCTCTCTCTCACTCTCTCTCTCTCTTTGTCTCTTTCTTTCTCTCTCTCTTTCTCTGTGTCCTCATGCTTTTTTCTTTCCTCTCTCCCTGTTTCTGCCTTTCTTTCTCTCTTTGTTCATCTGTATTTCCTCACCTTCTCTCTCTCCCTTTTGTTCTCTCTCTCTCTCTCTCTCTCTCTCTCTCTCTCTCTCTTTCTGTCCTTTCTCGTTATTGTTCTCTCTACTTTTGTTTCTGCCTCTTTCTCTTTCCTCACTCTTCCTTCTCTGTCCTTTTTTCTTCATATTATTATCTCCAACTCTTTGTCCCTATTGTGTCTCTCTCTCTCTCTCTCTGTGTTTCCCTCTCTCTGTTTCCCTCTCTGTCCAAATTTATGCTTCATCCACTGTACAATGTGTGTATTTGGAATATTGTGTGTGTGTGTATGTATTTGGTTTAGTGTGTGTGTGTTAGTGTGTGAGTGATTGAGCATTTGTTTACATGTTTTGTTTACATGACCTTGAAATAAGCGCTGTGATCATCGTTTGGCAGCAAAATAGGCTGTGTACTTCTCAGGTGTGTGTGTGTGTGCAGGAGGGTGTGTGTGTGCACGAGTGTGTGTGTGTGTGTGTGTGTTTGTGTGTGTGTGTCCTCCTCCTATTTCTTTTGGTTTGGGTCAGATCACCCATCGATTTGGGCAGATCATTTTCTCCCAGAATTCTCCGCTCAACTGGGCCATGCCGTCTCGTCTGTGATTGGTGGATCATTGACCTCCAGTCTGCAGAAGCGTTTTGTGTGTGTGTGTGTGTGTGAGGGATTGTGTGTGGGTATAGGCACATTCATTTATATGTATTAGGTGTGTGTGTGTGTACACAATATAATGGCAGTATGTATTGTTCACCCATATGGTGTAGGTTCTGTTGTTTGAATAGAACACACACATGTACACACACACACACACACTCGCTCTCTCTGTCAGTCCCTCAGGTGTTGTAGAGGAAGGTCATGTTTCTTTATCTGACATTCCCCCATATTCCAGTGGATAATATCCTCTGGGTGGGTCTATCTCTCTATCTGTCTCTCTCTCTCTCTCTCTCTCTCACTCTTTCTCTTTCTCACCATCTCTCTCTCTCACACACACACACATTTGGAAGAGGACATCAGTACCCAGAAGGCATTTGGTTTTGTTTTATTTAAAGCTGGTCCTCTGTAACACCCATAGAATACAGTCTAATACTGGTCAGCCTGCAGCCTCATCATCCGTTTATATAAATGACCGTCAGTGTTTGACCATCAGCTGCTAAAATAATATTAATACAGAGGGGATTTACAGCCTGGTCTAAATAGTAATATATACTAATTACAGGCAGGTAAGCTAGGGGAAAGTGGTGGTTCAGCAGTGAGGGCACTGTCTTGTTGATCACTACGTTGTGGGTTCAATTCCTATGTACATTAAAACCCTTTCTAATTCACAGAAATCACTAGGCCTTTCCCAAAGATATAGTATACACTAGAGCTGGATGAAAAAATGATTTTATCAGTTAATTAGAATTTACACTTAAAGACGATTTTCTCTCAGTTTTAACTTCCACTACCTATGCTCCCGTAGTCCAGAGTCACCCTCCTCCCGTGGGTTTTCGCTATTGGGCTGTTGGGGAAAAAGCCGTAGCTTTTGTGAATTAGTTTGATTTTATGGCAAAAACAAACTATACTAATCAAAGCCTTAATTTAAAGTCTTAGTGTTTTATACTAGATGTACTCCTGAAAGTACAGTAAGTCACAAACCTATATAACAGCCCAGTCGTGCAAAAAATAATTATAAATAATATTAAAAATACTGTGATAAACCATAAAACCGTCAGAATCTTGAAAAACACTGTAATATATATTTTAAAAACTCTGGTACCCCCAGGTCCTGCGTAGAATCATTGGAGCTCATTCACCAATATCTTTCTAAGAATTTCTTTTTAGGATTCATTGTGTTTTTAAGCCAGATAATTGTTCATATCTGTGCTCTTTATGAAGATGGATCACATTATTCTAATAAATTAAACAATTATTTAAATTAAGCGAATATCAGAACATTTAAGAAAACTGTACAAGTTTTCTAAAGAGAAATTTCTTCTAAGGCCTGTTGTTCTTTTGTAGTTCAGTTTCAGTTTCAGTTTTTGAACTGATTGTGTCACATTTGCTTTGTCACCAGCAGGCTTTGGCATAAATGAACACTCCCAACCCCATGTTTAACAGATGGCATTTAATAGCATTATTAAACAGTCTTATAAATGGTGTGTAGGTTCATCATAAATGAAGATGAATGAAGCTCTAGATGCTTTTTAAGTGTAAAGGAAGAGGAAATAAGGAGTTTTGACACCAGTGCTGGCTGTCAGCTCGCTTTTGGCTGAGACCTTGACTTTGAGTCTGCTTGGCTGATCCTTCAAAAAAGCCCAGAGCTGGGAAAAGCAAACAAAAAACACTTTCAGCAATTACCTGTCAAAACCTGCAGTGTGGATGCACACTGATGGGTAGCGGAGTGTTAGTCATCAGGCCAAACACTCACAAACACACACACATATTGACTGTTATTACCTTTCAATTTTTGCCTCTTGTCATGAGGGCCATTTCAGATACGTACCCGATGTCCTCTTCTGTCTGGGAGTGATGCTTTTTCTCTTTTTCTACCTCGGTGAAAAGATGTGTGTAATTTTATTACTATTAAATAATGTTATAAATGAACTAGATTAGACTGAATTGATGTCTCCCACTTACAGCTGTACGCCAAAAGATACAGGACAGCAGTGGGTAGTATTCCCTGATAAGGGAACAGCTTGAGAACACCCACACCAGTATTAAGATAAGTTGCGAGGTGTTATCTTGTGAGTGAGGCTGAACACTGCTGAAGCCAGTGTGCTCATGGCATGGCAACATGAATGATTAAAGTTAATGCAAAGCCTGATAGTTAGTGGGTTCCTGGAAAGAGTAGTCTGTAACATTATAGAACTAATGTTCCAGAAACATTCTGAAACCGTTTGACATCAATAGTTTGTATCACAACATTATAAGAACATTTCTTACGTAACGCTTCCAGCTAGATGAATGCTAACATCATGGAAATGAAAAAATGTAAAAAAACAAATAAAAAAAAACAAACAAACAAAAAAAACATTCCCAATACTAAAAATTAAAACGTTGACACAGGTGATGTTGCAGCAAATTTACCGGAACAGTTACCATATTTTTTAGATTATAAGGCACACTTAAAATCCTTAAATTGTCCCAAAAATTGACAGTGCGCCTTATAATCAGGTGCACCTTATGTATGAATTCTACCAGTGAAGTATTAAAGGTCACCTTCCGCGAAAATCCGATTTTTCTTGTTTTTTGTGGAATACAGTAGGTCTCTCCGAGTTGAATGTGTACACCTGCACATTAAACTGTTTTGCAGCCCCCATTGTCTGCAGGAGCTAAGCAAAGAAATCCCCCCTCCCCCCCTCCGAAAAACGGGTGAATTTTGAATTATCTTTCTGCCTACGTAGGCAGAAACTCACAGACCAGCCCACCTTGGCTCGAGAAACTCCCAGAGGCGGAGCTGAAGCGACGCAACATCACCGCTCATCAGTTAGGAGGTGGGAGGCAGTGAGCGGCAGAGCGGTGGAGGGGCGTCGCAGTGCTCCTAGCCAATCAGAGGAGAGATATTTGCATGCTGTTTGCATGTATGAATATTCATGAGCAAAGCTGGAATCCGGTCATTTTGGACACACCCCTAAAACAGTCCATTAAAAAAGAGCTATACAGAGACACCTGAGCACTTTTTTTTTACAAAAACGGCTCACATGTCATTCATTCATACTAGAGACCACAACTAGACATTTTAAAATGAAAGAAAAAACGACGGAAGGTGAGCTTTAAGAAGCAGTAAATCCAGTAGCCAATCTGCTGAAGTACAGCATTTTTAGTAAAGTTTATTCAGGACCGAGGCTGGAGCAGTGCTAGCATTAGCCGCTAACCACAGAGCTAGCTCTTTTTCTATTCAGACGTGATTTACCATGTTAAAACAAGCTACGTAGGATCAACCACTAGCTGATAGTTCCCTGGCTTACCAGAAAACTCAGGGTCTCTCAATGTAGCACTATCGAGCGGCATTTACTAGTGCTAAGTGCTGCTAACCATGGCTGCTGCTAAAAATGTGCTGAAGTATTGGAAATCTAAGCTTACTGTAAATAAACGCAAGTTTTTAGGCGAGAAATCAGTCTAGTTTAACATCCAGCATTCTTTTGACTTGACTTGAAAGATAATATATTTTTTTTTAGGAATTACAGTTTTTTTTATTATTTAGAAGCCCACAGCGGCGAGACTGTATAAGAAGGGAAACATGGCAACACCCTTCTTCCTTACTAGTGTTGCTTAAAATGCACCTTATAATCCAGTGCACTTTATAAACCAGGGCTCACTTGTACAAGAGATTTTTAATCTCAGTGTGACTATCCTGGTTAAATAAAATAAACAAAAAAAATATTCACCTCATGTTTGAATATACTCCAGAAAATAGATGTTTATTGATAGTGCGCCTTATAATACGGTGCACCTTATGGTGTGTAAAATGTGGTAACTAACTGTAAAAAAGTTCAACCAAAAACTTTTCGCTGGTTTGAGTCTACTATTTCACTACTTTTATTTTCCCCCCACCTAGAGCCATTTACACCATAGGAACCGTACAGAGATGGAAGCCTCAGATGAGATTACTGGGATATTTTATTATTTCATTACTTGCTGTGAAAAGTCTCTTTCCACTATTCCACTGCATGAGCAGAACTCCACTTTCCCTGCCTGGAACGAGCAGTACACACACCGGGAGGTGTCGTTCTTATTTCCTCCACGCGATTCAGAGCACGATGTTTAATCCGTACCTCTGAGGTCGCCGTGGTCGGTCCCCGGTGAGAAATGTTGGGGAGGGGGGAGGGTTCTCTTGTTTGTAGCGTGACAGCATTGTCAGTGTGTGAAGGGTGAAGGCCCATACACACACACACACTACGTCACCGAGCGAAACCAACCAGCCAGCAGCTCAAAATGCTTGAGGGGGAACAGGAACTGTCGGGTTCAATCTATGTTACATAGAACGTTCCGGCGTTGGCTTTAAACTCTGACAGCATCGTTCCCACACTGTTACAAAGACAAAATTTCCATGAATTTTTGCATGTAAATCTTTCCACACCTTTTTGTCCGCAAACTTTTACAAATGCAGTGTTGAAACAGGTAGAAACCACTAAGGTGTCGAACATCAAGCATGTTCCTTTGTGGGTATTGGGCCCACAAAAGAACATGCTTGATGTTTGACACCTTAGTGGTTTCTTATTAGTGCATCGTGATGCTCGTTGCTATCTTACACCACATCAACAGTCTATTTTCACCCCTTCCACCCCTCGCCGTTAAAATAGCATAAGAGTTTAGGAATAAATCTACACTGGTTTGGAAGTGAGGTGTGTACAGTTAAATTTCTGGTGTGTTTCTATCTTGGTGTAAAATACAGGTGCGCCACTGACTGATTAAAACCCTGACAACAGTCAACAGTCAGCCGCCCAATCCTATCCACACACGGACACGATGAACTAGGTAAACCTGACTTTTACCTCAACAATAAACAGAATAAAGAATAAAATGACATTGCTGTTCCCTTAAATAAACTGCTGGACTACCTTCACAGCAGGAACTCACAGGTCAGTATCCTCTAAAATATAAAATATAAACATGCCAAAGTCAGAGCTCACCTGCATCTTAAAGAGAATGAAGACTTGAACACAGATAGTTTATTTCACGTTACACCTAAAACACGGCCATGATTAATTAAGAGAATTAGTTGCCTTTTGCATAGTGCAGGGCGATTCATGAAAAATCTGATTTTCGAATATAATCGATACTTTTTTTCCCACTAAAAATCAAACTACAGATGAATAAGAAATAGTTCAAAACTAAGTTTACCTGTAAAAAAAAAAAAAAAAAAATTATATATATATCTATTTAGTGTTTAGACGCTTTGGGTTGAGTCGACTCATTGAGTGTATCAATGATTCAGAACATTGTTTACAAGCCCATTCGGTCATATTACCAAAGACACACTGCCCAATTGACCAGTGCACTATAGATAAAATATAGACTAAAATAGGGCCCTTGGTCTTCATTTGGCAAAAAAATGAACATAAAGCTGTTGTAGGCATATCACTGCAAACTTCAATCCAGCATTCTGACAAACATGACCGTGAGATGGTAGCAGAAGTTACTTTAAACTTTCCACACTAAAACATCTGAACACTTTGAGGTTTTTGCGAAATACAGCTTTGATTAGAAATTGTCTGTAGATCTTACAAAGTCTTTTCAAGGGTTTGTTTCAGAAGAGCGTTTTGTTCGATAACGCCGCTGTTTTAAGATAACACAGTCCAATTTGTAGAATGTCAGAGCTTATGAAGGACTCTGAGATAATTAGTAGTGATTGTGTGTAATTATTCAGACTGTCTGTACTTCTGTGTGTATAAATGTGTGTGTATGTGATAGTGTTTGAATATGGAGTGCAATTAATACAAAGTTTTGTTTAGGAAGCAGTGTATTTTTCAGAGGTGGAAACACTCAAGTTTTGAGTCAAGTCATAAGTCAGTACGTAAGGGCCCTTAATCAAATCACCAAATTTAATGACATTTCAATTTAATATAAAAAAATATTAGATTAGATTCAAGCAATAAGACACTTAAGGTTTGTGCTATAATGTGTAATATTGGCACTGCTGTGCTGCGGTCGTAGGCATGAGGCCACAGACTGAGTACTGTAGATCAGCACAGCACTGTTAGTATTACAAATTATAGCACGAATCCCGAGTGTATTATCGCAATTATACCACAGTTCCATTATCACTGTTTATTAGAAGATTTTAAGGTAAAGAAAATATGATCTGTTTGGTTATTAACATGTTTGGTTTGTAAGCGCAGCATTGTTGATAGGCTACCTGTATGTATCGGAGTAATACTCGGAGAGCTTCGGTTACAGTGCATTACAGGCTGATAGCGGTACTCATAATATGCCTCTTAGCAAATCACATTGCAGGGCAGTGTTGTGCCAGTTCACAGCTTTTCTGAACTAGTTCAAGTTCAGTTCATACATGCTCAAAGTGAACAGTTCACGTTCAAAGTTCACAGTTTTAATTCTGAACTAGTTCAAAGTTCAGTTCATTTTACTTTTTTCGTGAGATATTTAAATAAATCCTTTTTTTCACACTACAAGCTAGAAATCACTAAACGTTCTTTGAAACTGCTCACTGTAGACATTTACTCAAGACACTGCAATTGTGGGTTTCTTACCAGGTGATGAAAATGTTCATAAGGAGAATCGGTGTCTGTCTCCGTGCCATCACTTCCACTAGCCATTTTTTTAATTGCAGCGCTTTCTCTCACTCTCTGCCTCGTGCTCCGCGCTCTCCGCGTCATTGCTCCTCTCTCTCTCTCTCTCGCCCTCGCACTCCGCGCTCTCTGCGTCGTTGCTCCTCTCTCTCCGTCTCTCTCTCGCCCTCGTGCTCCGCGCTCTCCACATCCTTGCTCCTTTCTCTCTCTCTCGCGCGCGCTCCGCGCTCTCCGCGTCGTTGCTCCTCTCTCTCTGTCTCTCTCTCACCCTCACGCTCTCTGTGTCGTTGCTCTGTGCTCCGCGCTCTTCACATACTGTGAACTAATTCACGTTCAAGTTCTTTATTAAGAAATGTGTTGCGTTAAGTTCAACGTTCACGAAAAAATAAGCGTGTTCAATAAACGCGTTCTTTTGAACTCACTCACGCACAACACTTTTGCAGGGTCAGACCTAACTGTAGTATAATCTTGCACAACTTTAGAAATGTAATATCCCATCCATTTGGCAACCACTATCAGTCCTCACTTAAACTCTGATAATTCATGTCACCTTGCTATGAGCACACTGGTCAGTGTTCAGACTCACTCACAAGATAACACCTCACGACTTGTACAAGTGAGGGCTCTCCCTAGCTGTCCCCTGAGATAACACTTCATGCTATCCCTTTTTTGCATGGATTATGTATTAAAAAATAGACCAGAAAATAGACGTTTATTGATAGTTCACCTTATAATCCGCTTCACCTTATAGTGCAAAGAATATGGTAATTGTTTTGTTCTTATGCAAAGCAAAGCAATGAAATCTTCGCAGGGAGCAAAATGCTGCACCGAGCTTCAAACATGACATTTTCATTTAAGTTTATGTTTATTCATCCGATTACTTATGGCCTCCTGAAATGGGCCAACTACTACACAGTTCAGCCAATGTAGATGTAAATGCCCTCAAATTAAAGCTGACATCCTGCACTGTGACCTCTCAGCCACTGCTTCAATCCTCATCTCTGACCCCGGGCGTCCGGCGAGGCCCTCCGACAGCGAGCTCGGCAGAGAGACGAGAGAAAGGCCTTCCCTGCCGCTTTCGCTTAGCCTTTAACCAAACCTACAAACCCTGGAAACAGCCACTAGTCTGCTCGCCTTTTCCTGCGCTGGGTTGATGGCCTGTTTTGTGTGTGCTTGCATGTGTCAGAGAAAGAGAGAGAAAGAAAAAGAAAGAAAGAGAAAAACAATCAAGCAGATGGCGCGAGAGATCTGTAATATCTTAGGGGAGTGCAGAACATAATTGCACCCACACTATATGGGGGGAAAATGATTTAATAACACTAAAGAGTTTCTCAGAAGTGATTACGCCCAGACACAATATGCGTTAGGAGAGAATGATGGCCCAAGGGGGAAGGTGAGATGCAGGGAAATGGAAGTTTTATAGGCTGTAACTTCACCTATATGGAGCAATCACTAGTGGAAATGGGTTGTACCTTCAATTTTGCTTTTGTAGGAAGCCATTAGACACGTGTACATTGGAACAAATTATAGGAAGAAATCATATGATATGTTTTGTTTGTTCTTGTTTATCTTTATTTTTAGAATTTTGCACCCCCCCTTTATAAAGACTACTTTATAAAGGGTTTATAAATGGTTTACAAGTAGTTTATTGACGGTTACTAATTAGGTTGTAAATGCCTTAAAATCATTAATAATCAGTTATAACACGTACATAGAAAGGGCAACAATATATAGATGGCTGTGGGTTCACTATGTGGCAAACAACAGGTCATTGTTCCCATTTCTACGTATGTGTTATAACTGATTATTAATGATTTTAAGGCATTTACAACCTAATTAGTAACCATTAATAAACTACTTGTAAACCATTTATAAACCCTTTATGTACCCTCTTCAAAAATAATGCATGAACTACGAGAGCATTAGGGCTGCAAAATATACTATTTTAATAGTCAACTTATTTGACAATGATTTTTTGTCATGCCCTCTATTTGTACTTTCTACTGGTAAGGTTCCCAATTCCCAATGCATGTTTTACTGCACATTGATTGTTAAACATTGTTAAACCAATTCTGCAGTACATTTTAAAAGTTAAAAGAGGTAAATATATTATCCTAATAATTATTAATAAGTATATAATAGGAAACATTCACACAAGCTGGATGTTATTTTAAAGAGAATATAGTATACTTATTTGTCTTCAATTGAGATTACTGAGTACATTACTCTTACTATATACTATATATACTTACCTGTGTCCAACCATGTTGACCCCAAATAGGCAAAGGGTCATTAACTTACCTCTGAACTTTTACTTACCTGGGATAGTCCATCCTGATAGATGTGATGGGGGTGGTGAAAACCTGTGAAGAAAGAGAAAATATATTTGTATTATTTTTGTGATGTAAACATGCATGTATAACAATGGTGTATAGGCCTAAAGTTTATTGTTTATTTGTTATTATTTTCTATTTTTAGTATTTTCTTTGATAATTTATTGAGTGGACAGAATACAGTATTTTTTCACTAACACTTAGCAATGTACTAACAAGGAGTTAACCCTGTTTAAACTCACCATATCATGCTTTCTTCGGTACTTTAACCACCACAGGTAATATAGAAGTCATCGTTCACTTTCTTCATCACACATTAGATAATTAAATTCTGCCTCAACAACTTTTTATAGTCCACCTTGTTTATTACATCAGTTGCGTGGTGCATCATGGGTCTAACGTGTGGAGTCCGGCGGATGCGATGCGATGAAAAGTTGAGCCAAGGTAAACTTCATGCAAATTAATCTGTCCAACGCAATGTATCTAACCAATCAGAGAGCAGGTGTTTGCCTGATACATGTGTCCTAAATTTAGTAAAGGAAAACGTTTTAGATTTTAAGCTTTCCAGAGAATCATGGAAGAAAAGCTAATCATTGCGTTTTCAGGCTTCCCTGTCTTTTGTGATCAATCCCTGCTGATTTTTCAGGGACTCTGATCAGCGCAATACAGCGCGCAGAAGGGTTGTCTGGATCTTTTAGGTCTTTGGGGGTTTTGAAAATATTAATATAGAATTTAATTGGAAAATTTTGCTTTTGTTAGCCTTTATGCTGCTCACTAGAAGTGTTATAAAGCTTAATTGAACATTTTATATTTACAAATATTCACTTGGCATTGGTATAAAACCAATTCCCATTAATTAATTGGACGATGCAGGGAACGCCTTTGTAATTACGCCCACATGCGACCAGTTGAAGTGGCTCAAGGCGATCATGTGCGTTGATGCGACAGAGCAGTGTAAATGCAGCGTTTACTCAAGTATAGTTTATTATGTATTACTTTAAAATACAATCATTTGAGTACAGAGAAAGTTATTTTTAATGTGGAGTTTTATCATTTAAATACAACAGAAAATTAACTTTTGATGTTAATTTAATTTAAGCACACACTTTTAGTGCTTTTAAGTATAATTCCTTTTTACAAGGGTCTACTTAAGGCGAACCAGCTGGTTTATTTTCTAATTCTGTTTATAAGCCCTGAGTAAACATCTCTGAACGTTTGGTTGATGTTGAACCTGCGGAGAGCTGGAGAGAGCTGGCATGTTTGGCGGTCACCGATTATTGGATCCTTTAACCACAAGCCTGTTCCCAGTGTGTCCTTCAGAGATTAGCCGTCCATTACAGCAGCCAAGCTTCGGACAACAGCCCAGAATAGTGGAGAGGAGGAGAGAAAGAGGGAGGAAATAGGGATAGAGGAGGAGGAGGAGGAGGAGGAGGAGGAAGAGGTGTGATATGTGGTGCTTTTCTCACTTCCTCCACCCACTCCATTTTCACTCAGCTGGAGGGTAATGTTGTGACCTAGGTTGGGATATACAGTATCTCCTCACTGGACTTCCCTTTACTGTCCAGGGAGGCTTTCTATAGGCTTTGCTGGATTGCTGAGGATTTTATTGCACTGTAATTGACTGCATTTTTTTTTTGTGAGATCAGGATGTTGGATAATTACCATCCCACCACAGTGTCAAAATCACAGTGTTAATCCTTTTTTTGCCTCCCTTCCTTGGGAGTAATAATAAAAAAAAACACTGTGTTTTGTCTCAAATGTTTCACACATTGATTTTGTTTCACTTGTTATTTTGTGGTTTTATTTTATATATTATATATTTTATTTTTTATGTTTGTGGGGGTTATACGTCTGTTTTTTTCTATTTGTTTGTTTAGATTAATGGGATTTTCTTTTGGCGGTTCTACTGCTGGAACATTATCCACCCTCTTGGTGTTGGGTTGGAAGTTGGATAAGGGTCTCCACCAGCAGTTTTGTGCATGCACGCGCTGTTGTGAATGAACAGTCTATTTCTTCTCCGAAGTGAAACCGGCTTGGCTTAGCACACATTCTAATTTAATTTATTTAAATTCATCTATTTAATGTATTTTTGACTGGTTTACACTTTGTAATCCTATACAGCTGCATAGAAGCATTAGTGACTAAGAACCAATGCTCTTCTGGGTGGAACTGGACCGTGAGATCATTTTATTTCACCTTGCGTACCACATGTGACAAAAATAACAATACATTTTTCTTACATCTTTGAACATTGTCAAAAAGTGTTTCACCATACTCCTGTTTTCAGCCACCCTCACCATAATTAACCTACATCATGTACCCTTCGCCTACATAATAAAAAAACATAAACCATATTTTTCCATTAATAGCTAAAAAAAAATTAGCTATAAACATTTCCTAACTGCTATCTCACCGATATCAGAGGCACACTGCTGCTGCTGCAGCTCAGCCAATCAGCTCTCCCTCCTGCCCTGCCTCTAAACCCATACATCACCCAGTGCCCCTTCTAAACTACCCCTCCAATTTTTTTTAGCCTTTTTCAATTTTGAGCTGAGGGTGGAGTTTAGTGCCCTTTAATGAAATATAACAATGACAATAAAACATAATTCAATATCACAAAAAAAACACAAAAAAAATAATAAATAAATAGTAAATACAAAAATAAAGCTCCATTCAGCCAAACCAGAGCTGGTTTATAGAGAACCTATTCATTTCCTAAATCAGAAAATGACTGCAAACAACTACACAGAACTGCCAGTGAGTCCAAATTAGCAACTAAAAATAGCAACTAACCACCTGTCCAAGAAATTCCTTTCATTTTAGAAAGTAGAGTGATGTAATTTGACAGAAAAAAAGCCAGGAAAACTTGATAAACTTGCAAAAAAAAAGTAATTAATTTGTAAGGAAAATAATGCTGTTTCCCTATACTGTCAAGTACTGTTAGAGCTGTTTTGTTTCTGTTTTGAATGTAGAATATCTTGTTGTTTTGTTGTTGTTTCACCACTGAAAATCTAAATCAGGTTTGTCCATATTTGCTAAATGTGTGAGTGTGTGTGAGTGTGTGTGTGTGTGTGTGTGTGTGTGTAAGAGATGTTAGCTGTCTCTGATGTTCTTTTTATCGTATCTTTCTTTAGACAGTGGAACTGAACTAATATTACAGAGTCTTATCTATGCACACACACAGGCGTATTTACTCTTACGCTTCCCTCTGAGAACCATTTCTCCTGTGCTGTTCTCTGTGTGTGTGTGTGTGTGTGTGTGTGAGATTACTGCTATTTGATGTTAGGAGCTTTAATCTGCTTTAGATGTTCACATTCATTTCATTATTTCTGCCACATGCTCGGCTACAATAATGAAACTACTGCTAATTCGCTGTGTGGGGGTGTAAATCTCATACCTGTCATCATTAGGATTTCAAAATAAGAGACATATTCCACCATCCTTTCTCTGTGTTGTCCTTCTACCTGCCACTGTCCACATATACCTACAATCAAGACATGGGTTCACACCAATCAATCCTTAAAATCATCTTCAGGACACTCATTGCTTTAAGTAGTCTGAGCCGTATTCGGACAGGACTACTTTTACATTGGGGGAGGTGGGGTAATATATTTTTAAGACTAATTACTGGATCAACACTGGATCTGAATTATCAGCATAAATGGCTGAGATGGGAGTAGCTACTTGATTTACATTACATTATTTTGACTGAGGTTCATTACAGGCTTGAACTCCCGTAGGTTTCAAACTAAACTCAAACCTCAATTGCCTTCATTCTTTAGATAAATCTGGAAAATCTTTACTCACCTTTCGATTTGCGCAGGATTCTTATAGCAGCTTGTTTTATAGAAGGTGATGAGTCTGGTTTTAGTGGTTGCCAGTTAAACAGTACTTGTCTGATTGCTTTGTGCAAGGTGTAAAGTTTGGTTGAGGGGGGATTATGATATGGTGATATGATATGAAGCTGTTTTGGGAAGTTGGGCTTGGCCTCTTAGTTCCAGTAAATAGAAAATTTTAACACTAGTCTAACGTCACAAATGGACAAAACCACATTTACTTTGGCTGTTTGTTTTTGAGATTGTATGTTTACTGCAGATATGCATTTTGTTCTGTTTCTTTTTTGACCAAACAGCCCCGCCCATTATCAGTCTTATTTTTCTCCCCTTAATTGTCTTTCCATTTTCCATCTGTCAAATTCCAACAGTTAGTTTTCCTTTTGCTAATATTGGCTTATTTTTAATTTCTGTGGAATTTGGCTTTTAAACCTGTATTTTTCTACGTTGTAAGAAGGTGGGGTTATTGTAAGAAGGTCAGGTCATGCAGCCTGGACTCCAAAAGGTCATGTACTGGGCCTTCATCACACCATTTCTGTTTATTGGATGGACTGAGTGCACTGTTCCTGTTGAAACATTACACTTCTTTGATAAACTGTGTATCCTGCAAATATCTCTCTTTGCTTTTGCGATGTAAACTCAATGATGGCAGTCTGAGACATACTTGATCTGGCAGAAGAGGGTCTCCTCCAGTTTCTACTGAGCAGAATCTATTGGCAAATTTGACCATGTGGCTCACAGTTCATTTATATGTTTTCTACCGTCATAGGTGGAGAATTAGCTTAACAAACAATAGTTAGATGTTCAGGAGAAAGAGATTGGGTTAAATGAGGTTATATCTCCCCCTATTGGCCTGGAGTTTCCTATTTGGGCATGATAAAATAGTTCTCAGATCGAGATCTTGAAATATATGAAAGTTTGCAAGACATAAAGTTTGCAAAAATGTCCGGACAGGTGTGGATGAGGCCTCAGGTGGAATGAGGTGAAGCAGAGTTTTGGATTGATTTCGGGGTGTGTGTACGTGTGAATGTGTGTGTGTGTGTGTGTGTGTGTGTGTGTGTGTGTGGTAGAGATTGTCCACCGGGGCAATTTTTCCTAAATGGAAAGGTTCTGGTTGGATTCGCTTGATTAGGAGAGATCAAGGCTGCACGAAAGGCAAATCTCAGCTCGACAGCCAGTTATGCATGTTAGGCTACGGGTTAAGCCTAGCAGCAGAAGACCTGTGTGTGTGTGTGTGTGTGTGTGTGTGTGTGTGTGTACAGTACCAGTCAAAAGATTGGACACACCTTTAAACAAACCAAAATACCCTTTAAAGCATTTAGATGCTCCTATCTGGGGAGCTCCTTACTTACGGTTTCTGAGGCTGGTAACTCTGATGAGTGCCAGTTCCATCATAACGTTTTTAATGGTCTTTTTGACTGTACTTGAGGATACTTTCAGAGTTCTGGAAATGTTACAAATTGACTGACCTTCATTTCTTAGACCTTTGGATATTTTTGTTCTATATTTAGTTGAGTATTTCTTGCCATAATATGGATTAGAACATTATTTAAATAGAGCTATTCACTGTATACCTGTAATCTACCTCTTCACAACTTTACAACTGGTGCTCTCAAACACATTAAAAGACAAGAAATTCAAGTAATTAACTCTTGATGAGTTTAGCACAGCTGTTAACTGAAAGCCAATACAGGTGACTCTACCTCATAAAGCTGACTAAGACAATCCAGCCAAGATGTGCATATTCTGGTTAGTTTAACCCTTTGTTTGTTTAATAAATTTTTCCATCTGTTTTTCTATGTAGTTCTATATAGGCTTTATTATTAATCTATAATGCAGTACATTTTACAATAATAAAAAACACTGAATTGAAGCTGTCCAAAATGTTTAACTGGTATTGTATATGTGTGTGTGTCGGTCCCTATTGAAAAGCTAGGATTTGGAGCCATCCAGATTGTGTGTGTGTGTGTGTGTGTGTGTGTGTGTTTAGAGCAGACTGTAGATAAGTGTTAAAGTCGCAACTTTTTGGCACTGGCTTGCAGGAAGTTAAGAGGCTTGACAAAACTCGAGCTTATCTCCTAAAAGACCCTGCTGAATTACTGACTAGGCACTTTTTTTACTTTCCAGACACAAGCGCACACACACACACACACACACAAGCACACACACACACACACACGAACACACACACACACACACACATACTCTGAAACAAACACACAGCCTCTCTGTCGTACTTGGTCAAAAAAAGTTTTATTTCCCTCTATGGTCTGTGTGTGTGTGTGTGTGTTCTGCATCGCTGTTTTAACTAATACTAATAATGCACTCCAAGTATCTCCATATATCCAGGATTAAAGTAAAATAAATGATACTGGACATATATAATCTGTCTCTAGGTGATGTATAGTGGGACATGAGAACAGTGTGAATTTTTCTTTTGCTAAAAACAGTAAAAATGTAGTATCCTGATGTGATAATTAGCGGTAAGTGAATTGGCATGATATTTCCGGGTATAAATGTTGGCAATATTATTGCGTACGATACAATATGGCACACCTCTAGTAAAGTGTACTGTAGATACAGTGGTATGGTATGCATACGTTTGGGCACCCCTAGTTAAAGTGACAGTTTGTACGTTTTTTGTGAGAAGGTGTAATTACACTGAACATGATAAAAAAAAATGCACTTTTAAAACGTGCTTTGTGGTGCAGGCTCTTTTCAGAGTGAATGCATCTGGTGGAGTCTATGACTCTCATTTATCTCGTCAGCTCTAATCTGTTCTAGTTCTGTGTTTCTTTGGTTTAACGATGCGTAAATGAACAGAGGAAGACAGAGTTTGCTGTTTTGGTATCTCCAGGTTTGCAGTATCTTGTGAGCTGGAGAAGGCTTTGTGCAGTTGTCAGACTCTACCATCATGAATGCAAAATTTTGGTGAAAAATTAATGCAGCACTGGATCTAAATAAATCTTGTGACAGTGCACAATCAAAGCCAAAGGCGGTCCGTCCAAGTGTTAGAGAATGTGATCTTCTTTTTTTTTGGTGGTGTCTTTCTTTTTAGGCCAGGCAGTGTATTTATATTGGTATGTCAGTGCATATCAGCACAGTGTGTTTTTATATAGTGTGTGTGTGTGTGTGTGTGTGTGTGTGTGGTACCATTTGTTGTTCACTCTGCACTTGATGAATACACAGCAGGGGTGCCAGACACGTTAGTGTTTCATTACTTTAACACACCTACTTAAACCCATCAGCTATTTAATCAGCTCTTCACAAGTTGGATTCATTCTGTGTGTGTGTGTGTGCTCTGAAGTTGGCTGTGCAACAGTTTAAGCATGAGTGAACTTCCACATGAAATCATTCTGAGATGCTTTTCTGCTCACCACTATTCTCATCTGAAATCATCTGAATATTATTATGACTAGTGATAATGGAGATGAGTGATGATTGTATAGGTGGTAATGCTAATGTGTGATGGTGATGATGAGTATGAGGAGTGATGGTAATGGTGATGAATTATGGTGACCATGGTGATTATTATATATTAATTGTGATTACACTAAAGAGTGGTGATGGGTGATGGTGCTCATGATTGTGATGGTGGGAATAAATAATAATAATTATGGTAATGTTTTGAGTGATGGTTATGAATGTGATGGGAATGGTAATGCATGATGATTGTATGTGATGGTAATGTGGGAAATGGTGATGGATGATGATGGAGAGCAGTGGTGGTGATGATAATATTAATGTCTGATAAAGATGATTGTATAGATAGCAGGTGGTGGTGGTGAATGATGGTGATGAGTAAAATGATGGTGTTAATGGTGATTGAGACAACGGTAATGGTGATGAAATATGTTATGGATATTGTAATTGTGATGGTTGTGAGTGATGGTGATAAGTAGAATGATCATGGTAATGATGATTGTGAAAAATAATGGTGATGAACTATGTTGATTATGTAAATTGTGGGTAATGGTGGTGGGCTTTCGTAATGAGGATAATAATAATAAGTGGTTATGTTATGTCTTGGTGACGATGTAATGGTTGAAGGTGATAGTGAAAATGGTAGTGAGCAGTGATGTGATGGTGGTGATAATGATACATGATTGTAAATATGGGGTTTGTGATTGATGATGATAATGGTAATAAGCAATAACGTGATAATGGTAAGAGTAATGAGTGATTGTGATTATGGTTATAGCAATAAGTGATGGGGAAAGGATGATGATAATGGTAGATAGTGATGATGGTAATAGTGATTAGTGATGACAATGAGTGATGAAGATGACCGATGACTCACAGTACTAGTGATATATTGTATTACAGTTGCTTTAGTGTTATTAAATGTAATGTAAAGTCCATTACAGTGAAGGGGAAGATGGGAGTAAAGAGTAAGAGTACTGAGGAAAAAAGTAACAGAAGAAAATGACAGCTGAACTCACTGTAAACGAGAGGAAAAGGAGAGAAAAACAGAGGATCATGAGAAATCAAGAGAGAGAGAGAGATAGAATAGATGAGCAGAGAAAAGGAGAGTGAGCACTTTTCTTCTGGTAAAAGGTTGTTACCTGTGGTTGTCATGACCACGGCATGTTTCTCTGGCTCTTGGTTGTTAGCAGCAGTGATTGGGCTTGTCTTGCTCACTCGTTATCACCACCCAGAACCACCGTGATCTTCATCATCACAATCACCACCATGCCCAACTACCATCCTCTTCATCTACACATATCGTCCATATCATCACATCAGCTTTTCTTATTACTTTACATTGTTCTTTACATATCACTGTGCACCTCATCATCCACATTATCATGATCATTATCATTATCCACATTTCTATCATCATCATTATCCACTTTATCATCATCATTATCCATTTTATCATCATCATTATCCATTTTATCATCCTCATTATCTAGTTTAGCATCATCGTCCACTTTATCATCACCATTATCATTATCCACTTCATCATCATCATCATCATCATCATCATCATCATCATCATCATCATCCTCCACTTTATCATCACCATTATCATTATCCACTTCATCATCATCATCCACTTTATCATCATCATCCACTTCATCATCACCGTTATCATTATCCACTTCATCATCATCATCATCCACTTTATCATCATCATCATCATCATCATCCACTTCATCAACACCATTATCATCCACTTTATCAACATCATTATCATCATCCACTTTATCAACACCATTATCATTATCCACTTCATCAACACCATTATCATTATCCACTTCATCAACACCATTATCATTATCCACTTTATCATCATCATCATCATTATCATCATTCACTTTATCAACATCATTATCATCCACTTTGTCAACATCATTATCATCATCCACTTTATCAACATCATTATCATCACCATTATCATCATCCACTTTATCACCATCATTATCATCATCGGCATCAACATATCATTTTAGTTTATTACTGTGCTCACTATCATCACCATCAGCATAATCATCTTTATCATTTTCACACATCACTTTTTACACCATCATTACACCTTTATCATCATCATTTTCATCATCATTGTCTTCACCATCATCATAGTTTATCATTGTGCACATCATCATGATTATCATCTATTATCATCTTCATCACATATTGTTGTGCACATCATCATCCACTTTATCATCATCATCATTGCATATCTCTCTGCACATCATCTACTTGACCATCATTGCTGTCGACTCTGTCATAAAAGTGTTTATCACCATTATCTTAGTTTATCACTGTGAAAAATCATTATAATTATTATTATCATAATTATGATCATCATTATGATGCACACCATAATATTTGTGCACATCATCTTCGTGCCAACTTCATCATCACTGTCACACAGTCATCCACTTTATTATCATCATTGCCGTTGTCGCCGTCATCGTAGTTTATCACTGTGCACATTATCATGATAATCATTATGATCACCATCATTCTGATGATCATCACTGTCTTTACATATTAATGTGCACACCACCAACCCCTTAATCAGCATCATTTTCCTCATCATTATAATAATAATCTTCATCATCTTTAGCATCATCATCATGACCAGATTCACAGTGCACATATCATACTACTGTGCAGAACCTTCATCATCTTCCTTACCCATTTTGTCGTGCAGGAAACTATCATCATAATCATCATCTTCCTTCGTATTTATCTATATCTTCTTCCTCTTCTATATCTTCTTATGATCTATATCGTCTGCTTCCATATGTATATCATTCACATAATATCACCATTGTCATGATCACCATCATAATGTTCCTTAGCACCATTTAAATTTCTCCTTTCATTCCTTCAGCATCAGTTTTATCATAATCATACTCATCTTCCTCACCCTCACTGACATTACCACCCCAGTGCATCATCATCATCCTTATCATCCTGTTGTTTTTACTGTGCACAGCTGCAGATAAACATGAGTAATTTCAGTAAATATGACAGAAATAATTTTGCTAATTATTATATACACTCATTAATGCATACAGAATGTGAAGGAAGTAATTAAGGTTCTTCTGCTCCCCTTTCTGCTCACTTTATACCCAATCTTTCACTCACTTACTCAAACTTTCACTCACTAAACTAAAGTTTCTCCAGTTAGGGGGCACTATTGGTGCTTTGCATTACTGACACTGTGTCCATGTTTTCTATCTGCTTTACTATAGGTCTCTTCGGGTTTGGTAGAAAGGGGTTAAGGTGGGCTCCTTTTTAATCATACCAATAGCATATTATACTTCAACACAACTTTGTTTCAGGTTTTTTTTTTGTATTATTTTAAAATGTTGTGCACCATAGATTAATACTAAAACCATCCAAACTATAAAGAAATACATATGCATATTAAAAGTCTTATAGTAAGTTGCACATTGACCAGACAAGCTTATGAACAGTGCACATACAATATCTGTACTACAGTGTCTTTTTAAGGTGGTAAACTTTACAAGTCAAGAATTTGGAAACATTAATTTGTTTATTATTTTGGAAATTTTTGCATTGTAGATTAATATTAAAGTCATACAAACTATGAAGAGAAACATATGTAATTATTTATTAAACAAGAAAAGTAGCACATCTTGCTTAGATTACTTTAGTTTTGCACATCTAGGCTGGATTTTGTCAGTCAGCTTTATGAGGTAGAGTCACCTGGAATTCAGGCTTTCAGTTAACAGCTGTGCTGAACTCATCAAGAGTTAATTACTTACGTTTCTTGCCGCTTAATGTGTTTGAGAGCATCAGTTGTAAAGTTGTGAAGAGGTAGAGTACCTGTATACCTGTATATACAGTGAATAGCTCTATTTGAGTAATGTTCTAATCCAGATTATGAACAAATGCAAGAACTACTCAACTAAGTAAAGAAAAATACTTCAGTTTGAAGAATGTCAAGAACCTTGACATGAAAGTTTCCTTAGGTGTTGTCACCATAAAGAAGGTCAAAAACGCACTCATTAGGACCACCTCAGGAAAGGAAGAGCAAGAGTTCCCTCTGTTGCACCGGATAAGTTCGTCAGAGTCACCAGCCTCAGAAACTGCAAGTTAACAGCATGTGAAGAGCAGTCCAGCAGTTCTGCCGGTGGGCAAAGTTGAGTTAGAAAATTTCTGACTCGAGATCTATAAAAGCTGGACATTTTCTTCCTTGCTTGTTTGTTTATTACTGTGCATTTTACGCCTAATATGAAGTGAAGGTTTGCTAGCGGGAATTTTGTATTTATTTCTGGGCTTGTCTTTGTTGCGTCCTCTGAGGGCAGAGGAGGTGAGAGGAGGTGCAACAGAAGGGGATGGAATGGCCTGCTGGGTTAGCAATAGGACTCCAGCTATTATTATCTTATTTCTTTATTATTTTATCAGCACAGAGACTGCGGGGGTGGACGGCTCAGCCTGGGGTAGACCAACACACACACAAACACTGAAGGATCTTTATTTTTTTCTTTCTTTGTTGTTGATCAATGCACGGAGAGCAGAGAGGCAGGTTCTGAGAGAAAGAGTAAGGTATATATTAATATAAATTAATGCTACTGTTACAGTCTCTTCAGGATCTGTTTTAGTTTTAGTTCACAATCATTGTTAGGAAAAGCAAAGTGATGCATAATTCAAAGCTTTATAAATACTAATTTTCCTCAAACCTTGGTCCAACAATCAGCAGCCATGAGCTCCTCTAAGGCTACGTTTACATTACAAGGCTAAAGTGACTCAGATCTGAGATTTTTTTCATGGCTGTGTACACATGCCAAATCCGATTTTTTAAAATCAGATTTGAGTCACTTTCATATGTGGTCCTAAATCAGATACATATCCGATCTGTGGGCATGCGACATGATGAGGAACGATCAAATCAGAATTCATGAATCTTTTTTGCTTTTATGCTGCGCTACGTGCTTCTCTTTTATACCCACACTGCATCGCTTGGTGCAGCTGTTCAGCTATAGCTGCAAAAACAGCAAAAGCAAACAGCCTGGCCTTTTTTCACCTCTTCGACCTGAGCGTGAACTTCAGACCAGCTGCTTACTCTCCACTCCAGCAAAAGATATGATCCACATATGAGCTGCTAACAAACGCCTCCATTTCCCTTTATAAAGCTACGAGTCTCTCGTCTCTCAAATATGAGTTCTTTTGTTGTTGGTGAAGAAGGAGACGTTTATACACATATCAATGTGCGGTTCACATTACACGCATGTGTGTTCACATTACACACAGATACAGATCACTTAAGGTGCTTTTACACTGGCATGGGGCGGGTGCTGGTGCCAGGTTCCCAAATCCAAACGGTTCTTTGCGTTTCCACCGCAAAATCACAGGTTCTGGGCCAGAAAAGCCGGTTCTGTTCTGGTCCCACAATCTTCCTGGTCTGGAACCAGCAAACCTGTGACGTGAGCGGCCAAAGGGCGGGGCATTGAAGCGTCTCCGGGGTAGAGTTTTTTACAAACCTCACCTCCATTCACAGCCAAGAGCAGCAGAAGCAGCTAAATGAATGAAAATGAATCAACAGTGCTCCACTGAGGAGAGCAGCACAAGTTTTAAAAGGAGCTCGGCTTCTGCCATGTTGTTTTCAAATCGTCCCCCGACTTCTGTTGACGCCCACATTGACATACTTAGTGAGTGACTCCTTAGATCAGTGGAAACACGGGCCAGTTCTTAAAAGGTGATTGTGAACTGTAAAGATAGCCAAATCCAATCTCAGCATGAGCAGCTGCCGAACACTCAGGATAAGGACCAAATATCGAAGTTCGGTGTTCCTCATGTATAGATCTTACTTCTTAATTCTGATACTGAATTTTGTTTTATGTTTCAGATTCTTCTAAGTAACACATTTATCTTAGAGGACAGATCTGCACACTCGTAGTGTTTTAATCTCAGTGTCTTCATGAGGGAGAGTCACCTGGAATAGTTTTCTCAGCGTCTTGAATGTAGGAGTTCCTGGAGGTGCTGAACAATAGTTGCTGCTTTTCCTTCACGCTGTGACTCATATGTCCCGTAATTGTTTTTTAACATCTTTAATATTAATCTACAATAATCTATGAAATAAGTAGAAAATCATTAAATAAGCTCCCAATAAGTTCCCAACTCTTGACTGGTACTGTATATTTGTTCATTGTAGTCGAGAAAAAGTTAGAATTAACCTAATTGGCCTACAGGACTAGTTTCCAAAATGTTATGGTGATGTGGTCACAATGAAGGATTTTCTTCTGATGAGTCTTTCATGAAGACAATGTTTGTGCAAGTGCAGAAAAAAGCATTTTTTTAATCAGCTTGAGCTGACCCTACATCATCCCTGCATTATCGATGCTGGCCCGCTGACGGAGAGCAAGGGAGGGGAAGGTTGAGTCTGAGCCGTTTCCCTTCGGACATGGGCTGAGATGAAGGAAGTGACATGTGGTTTGGTGTTGCTAAAGCGAAACCATTGCCTTCCCTAAGAAACTGACACCTCTGCCTCCTTTAGTCACCATGGCGACACTGCGAAAATGTGACAGCATCCCAGTCGGATAGAGAATGGGAGAGAGATGGAGGGCATTGTTGCATGAATCCAAGACAATACATTTCCAAACTTTACGCCAGCTGTCAAAGTGTTGCACTCATATACACACACACACACACACACACACACACACACACACTCATACACACATCTTTTAAATGTACCTTAAACCTCTGCGTTTGTTGGCAGCTGGACTGTTTCTTTGTCAGCAGTAGCATTGCATCATTAGTACATGTACTGTATAACAGAGCTTATAAGAAAGGTCTAGAGCTGACTGTAGGTGTCACTTTGGCAGACACTGCTGTTGTACCTCAACCTGTGGACCAAACAAGTGTTTGGCCAAACAGTAAAACAGGTCATTATAGGTCTGTTCATAAACTTAGCAATAACACACAGTGACCATCTAACATCGAAACAAGGACCACAGATTTCTGAGGGATATAGGAAAAAAAAAAAATCAGCTTGTGCTTCTTAAGGTAGTCGATTATAGTGTTTAGGATCATAATCCTGCTGTAGAGGTCATTATCTTACATGGTCAGCTTCTTTACAGATGGTGAGATGTTTGAATTCAAAGTGAAGGAATTTTTTTAATAGAACAGTTCCTTAAAAAAAGAAAAACAACAAAATATCTAATATCTACAGTTAAAATTGACTTGTACAGTTTGTTTGCACTCTTGGTGTGGTTAATTTTGGCAGGTATGAAAACAGTAATTGCAATCAGTTGTGGACCAAAACATCTGTACAGACACACTTTTGGTCTGGTACCAAAAGAACTCTGGTATTGTTTTGTTTGTGGTAAGAATGTAATCTAACCTTGTTCGGAACCAAATTTCGAATATTCTTCTCCTATGTTGTTCAGGTGCAGTTTAACCAGATTTTCACCCAGATCATTTGTACAGATATGAAGAAATGCTGCTTTTCCATGTTAGGGTGATTTTTCCCCCCATTGAAAACAATGTGTACAGTACTTTTATTTATTTGTGTTGAAAGACGTGTTTGACATGAGTTTGCAGTGTGCCACTGGCTGCAACACAAGGCAAAAACATCCCCTGAGCTTAACAGTTGGAAAGGTGGACTTCTGCTAATTCTGAAAACCTTTGCTTATTACAACAAAAAAAAGTTAAAAACTGTGATTTATTATCTTTAGTTGTTTTTTGAAAAAGTCTAATACTGAATTTTGTGTGAGAAAGAAAGAAAGGAAGTCCTAATATGATCTGGTGATCTGGGATCAAAGCCGACCCAGACATATTTTAATGGATCGAGTATTATCTGATTAGCATCAGTGAGGAGGTAATTCAAAGAGTTTAGAGTAACAAATTATTTAAAGAATACCTACTGTGCATAAGAACTTTATAACACATTCATGAACATTTTGAATATTTATGAAGAGCATATGCTATTACTTGCAACAAGACATAAGAAGTTGGCTGAAATTGAAATGAAAAAGACTGTATGGATAAAACATGCATCAGTGTTGCACATTACTTATGTAATAGATGTGTGTGTGTAATTAGATAGAATTTCGAATACATAACATGACTACTGAATTCTTATGTTATGAATGGAAAATGTGTCACTATGTCACTACATGTCTAAATATTGCTTTACTAAATATGTTATTCAATGCTTATGAATGGGCTATGAAGCCTTCCTATGAAGCTTCCAGGGTCTGGTATACAGTACCAGTCATTCAAAAGTTTGGACACACATTAAGTTTGAAAGTATCTAAGTTCAGTCGCAAAGACAATTGAAAAAGTTATGGTGAAACTGGCTCTCATCAGGACTGCCCTAGGAAAGGAAGAACAATAGTTTCCTCTCTTGCACAGGATAAGTTTATTATAGTTATCAGCCTCAGAAACCATTAGTTTACAGCTCCCCATATGTAGTTTGGTATGTTGATTCCTTATGTGTTCCTTCACTATTCACTATTAAAGGAAATTATTGAATGATGGTTGATTGGCCTCTTGTTTTGGCACTTCTCTTGTATGTAGAATATGTTTATGAAGAGTTACACAATGGCTGCACCTTGAAGAAGCTCCAGTCTCTAATCTGTAGCTTTCATCCGCTCAATAGTTTATATGGCTCGTCTCTTCTGCTGCTCTGTAATAAGCGGCTGTGTCCGCGCCTGCTTATTAAATCAGCTGCCAAGTGGCACCGCTGTGTTGGCCATACTTGCCATGTTTAATTTTACTTACCGGGGCCTGATTAGCGTGCTAATTGCTGGAAACTGTGGACGTCAGACTAGCCTGGCACTTAGTTTATTAGTCCTATTTGCTGTCTTACTTTGTACGTTTAGATTCCTCTGTTTGCAGGTAGTGTAGAGTAGTGGATCAGGGCAATCTGCTTTACTTACTTCTTTATGAAGCTGTCTAAGGAGGGCAGAAATACATA
Source organism: Astyanax mexicanus (assembly GCF_023375975.1). Taxonomy (NCBI): domain Eukaryota; kingdom Metazoa; phylum Chordata; class Actinopteri; order Characiformes; family Acestrorhamphidae; genus Astyanax; species Astyanax mexicanus. Next base: position 11,413,928 of record NC_064425.1, on the reverse strand, counting down.
TGCAGGGGTTGGACAATGAAACTGAAAAACCTTGTTTTAGATCACAATAATTTATTGTCTCGACGGACAGTTCTGGTGGAAACAGGAGAGTTGAGGTGCACACTGAATTCTGCGTGATTAGGGCAGCCGTGGTTTTATGTTTTTTGGATACAATCCGGGTTATCACCCGAACATCCCTTTCAGACAGCTTCCTCTTGCATCCACAGTTAATCCTGTTGGATGTGGTTGGTCCTTCTTGGTGGTATGCTGACATTACCCTGGATACCGTGGCTCTTGATACATCACAAAGACTTGCTGTCTTGGTCACAGATGCACCAGCAACAATTTGTCCTCTTTTGAACTCTGGTATGTCACCCATAATGTTGTGTGCATTGCAATATTTTGTGCAAAACTGTGCTGCTCTTACCCTGCTAACTGAACCTTCACACTCTGCTCTTACTGGTGCAATGTGCAATTAATGAAGATTGGCCACCAGGCTGCTCCAATTTAGCCTCCCACACTAAAATGATATATGTTTCAGTTTCATTGTCCAATCCCTGCATATATAGATACCACTTTTCATGCAGTCCTAAAGCTATCAAGAGAGGTTCACATTTACTGTCTAGATTTGTTTTAGAGAGGTGGGTAATTGTTTATGTATAAGTAATTAAGAATGTATAATCACATTTAGATAATTCCATATAACAGACACAATGTAATCTAAGAGTGAAGACAAATGTGGGACTCTTTAATAATAATAATAATAATAATAATAATAATAATAATAATAATAATAATAATTTATGTATACCACACACAGCCTGGCAGTAAAAAGGCAGATGTATATTAATGTTGATAGTAATAGTTATAGTAACATTACAGGTGATTAATGTGTTAAATGTTATGCAAATGAGATAAAGATGCATGATGTATGAACTTAAGACAATTGTAGAAATAATCATTTGGCAGTGATTAGAAGTTTCCATTGGAAAAGGGACCAAAAGTAAGTTCATAGTCATTTAAAATGTGAAAAGTGTTAATGGGCTCTATAGTTTGATTATATTTGCTTCCCCAACCTAAAATGATTTGCACTGATAATCGGGAAATTGGTGTAGGCTACATTGTAACAAAACTATGTCAGATTTGTCATATATATATATACGATTTAATGCAGTTACTGCAATAAAGGGGGAAAAAAGTGCCTTTCCAGAAAAACGAGTATTTTAATCTTTGATTTAAATATACCTAAGGTCAGGGCTTTTCTAACGTTTTCATTCAGTTACTTCTGTTTAAGAGCGGCATATAGGCAGGACTAACTACAGTAGCACATACATGTTTTTAAACTGTTAATGTAGTATTTTGTAAAATACTTATACACATTCAGCTTCATCGCTGTTCAGAAGTTTAAATCGCGCTACGTTCAACCCGTAGCACCGCGGTTTCCGCCTTCTTTTGACAGATCTGTTAAGGTGATTGGCTGCAGTAAAAAATGATGGACAGCTTGGTCTGTCTGATCATTGGCTTAATAAAAAGTGATTGACAACGAAAGTGTAGTATCTGATTGGCTGCAGTCGAAAATGATTGACACATGCTCCGCCCTTTAGCCACGTCCACTGGGACTCCGGTCTGCAGCATTACATAGATGCAACATCCAGATATTTGGATACCAGATATATATATATATATATATATATATATATGTATATATATAAATCAGATTAAACTGCACTGACATGAAATACCCGACAGACCAACCAGGTATGTAAGCAAGATACTAAACAGATACGGTCACCTCAATCGAACTAAACGATTGACACCGTTGCCACGAATTGTTGAATTCACGACAGGAAATGTTGAAGCTTGTTGAGTTTAGTTTTTAACCACCATCAGAAAGCCTGTGACAGTTTTACATATGTTTTTTTAATTAGTTTATCTTTTTACTATTGTTTTTATATTTATTTAATTTGTTTTTATTTATTTATTATTACACTGTAAAAAACAAAACTTAAAATTGTTCGCTTTAATATGATTTTTAGTTAAGCTGAACAAAAAATATTCAATTGCACTGTAAACTACATCAAAGTAATTGGCTCAGGTAATTTTATTGTGTTACTTGTTAAAAATTGACCTGACTTTACATCCTGCACTGTCAAAATGTACAAATTGTAGATGAACCCTAGTTAAGGCTAGGCCAACTACTCTGCGCATGCTCATTTTGACTCCCTGGTTGAGAACGGGGCGGGATTTTCGATTTTTGCCGGAAATGGATTACGTCCATCTTGAAATGGACTTCGTCTGCGGCAAGCAGTCACTTCGGTGATCTTCAACTGAGATTTATCGTCCATAAGGTGAGTTTTTCGGTTGAAATAGTACATTTGTCATAATTGCATGCTTTAATTTGTACAATATACTCTTCTTTGGATATTTTAGCCAGGGTTTTAAGTTACCAGCCAACCAGCTAAGCTAACCTAGCCAGTTAGCTAGCTAGCTAAGTAACCGCTTGTTAAGCAACAAACGTTTTGCTAACGTTTACTCATACATTACACCGCTACGCGGTTACACCGGTGACCCATCGTTTTAACGCCCGTTAGCAAGCTAGCTAGCCCGTTAGCAAGCTAGCTAGCCCGTTAGCAAGCTAGCTAGCCCGTTAGCAAGCTAGCTAGCCCGTTAGCAAGCTAGCTAGCGATATTAGACAAGGCCCATAGCCTGCAGGGGGAAAGCCTGGGCACCCGGCTGACTGACGGCACGGTAGTGCACAGTATTGTTGCAGCACTACAGTCCATGTATTCAGTGATTCAGTGGTAAGTAAATAGCTAAGTTAACTATGTTTAGAGCGAAGCTTACACTCTGTACATTTCCCCCCCATGTAGCTACGTTACTGGGTCTGTTTATTTGTGAGATGGTTTAAGAGTCGTAATATTATATTTGTTTAATTCTACTGTATAACGTTAAACATTAGTAAGATGCACCAAAATAAAGCCGACTACGGCGACCGCATTTTGTTTGGTTTATCCTTCTGCCCGATGGACGTTTTAAACGTCCAAAATGACACCTTGTTTTCCCAGTTTAATTACTCAGGAATTCCTCCACACAGAACCTTCCGTTACTGAAAACAGCAGCAGCTTCATGATCCAGCCACCCCAGACTCTGATAACGTTAATCCACTTAACCTCTTAATACGCCCTGGCCCGCCGATGGGCCAGAAATTTATGAAATATAATATCTGGCTGTGTTTATGAATAGTTATGAACACTTATATGCTCAATATAGACAGCCAATATACAATTTCAAAGCTTAGAATCTCCGCTTTTCTGTTATCTAGCCTATTTAGCAGTATCTCCTTTCAGAAAATAAACATTTAGGGTGAAATGTGCCTAGTTTCATAAAGATATTACATTGCATATTTGCGTTTATCGTACGTCCATATTTGATCGAATACACCATTCGAACGGTCTGGCTCCTGTTACGGTTCCTGAATTAGAGCTGAAAGAGTGCGTCGCGCTGCGTGTGTACAGTTAAAACTGTTTGTTTTCCGCTGCGGGGTTACATCAGGACACACACACACAACACCCACCAGCGAAGCTCTTACCTTCAAAACGCGTCCAAATTTAAGAGAATCCATCAATCCAGTCTCCTGTAATCCACAGTTATATCCTATCAGCGCTTGGAATAATCTGATGCAGAAAAAAACTAATCTAAAATGTATCTCCTTATTAAAACCGTATTATTCGACGCTCCGCGAGCTTCCGCATAGAGCCAGACAGGGGAGAGCCTACTGTACATGCTGGTACGCAAATGAGGTCTGTCAGCCAATCAGGTGTCCGAGTTCTGCCAGCTGAAAGGGAGAGGGCGGGACCTGGCCGGCCACAGATTGTGTCTCTCAGAGAATTCCCACTGTGAGGAAATACTGCTCTTAAAAACACAGTGCTATAGGAGTTTGTACAAGAGTAGACCACACAAAAACCCAGAGTTTATTTCAAAATTAGTTATAAAAGTGGTAGTTTTTATTATTATAAAGTTTATATGTCTGAAAATAAGAAAATAAAATAGAAAATCTGAAAAGCGCCTGAAAATGTTCTGTTTTTTATTATATGTTCAACTGAATAATTAAAGTCTCTTAAATTAAATGTGTAAAGGCTTTTAAGTAATATTAATTCACAGAATTGACTCTGAATTATTTAATATTGGAATGAAAAGCCTTCAAATCTAAGTATGTAATTTCAGGCGGAAAATGGTAAAAATAGGCTTGGAGCTTAAGAGGTTAATAAATAGCCAAAATAAACAGGTGCTCCTTCAAAAATCAAGCCCTCTTTCTTTAAGTTTAATCCCATTATAATCCTAGTAAAGTGATCCAAGTCTGTCTCTTTCTCTCTCCTCTGCCCTCTTGGTGATGTCACGTGAATGATTACCACCCACTGGCTGCATACCCAGTAGCAGGAAAGTTGATTGTGTCCCCCAGGACGTGCTTGTTGCATTGATGATAATGGTAAGTACTGTTGATGTACATGACTTCAGAATGCATCTTTAACTTGGCCTTTAATGTGTGTTGTTTAATATAATAGTACTATTACTTTGTGTGTTTAGTTTTATTTATATATATTTCTCCTAAATATTTTCATTTAGAGCATTTATTTGCAGAATGAAATATGAAATCTGTGATTTTAAAGTCAGTTTTTTTTTCACTAAATATTGGTTTTTGAACCCTTAACACATTAGTATTGTTGTTTTTAAATTAATATGAACTTCTTTGCATTGTTATTTTCATTATTTGAGGTCTGAAAGCACTGCATCGTTATTTGATGACTACATTCAAGTGTTTTTATAATAATGTTTTGTTTTCTTAATTATATCTAGGCTATTTATGTAACTTTCTGTATTTGAGGATTTTCCATGAAGTAAATTTTTTGTTTTTTTTGGTACAGTATTGGTTTCTTCTAAATATGTATGTTATGACTTTAAAAGAACTTTATTTTTTGACTGTCAATTTTGAATAGAAAAATAAGTTATATTACAGATATTTGTGTTATGTTGATATTTGTAATCTGCTATCTTGACATCCCTAATGTAGATTAAATTGTTACCTATTGATTGGGTCAGTTTTCCATCCAGTGATTAAGCCTAGTTTTAGACAGCATTTTCCATGTCATCAAGGAGTATTCCTTGTCAGGGAAACTGTCTGGGTTTATAAATTAAGGTACAAACTTGTAAAATCTCATTATTTAAATGTTTTTGTATTTGTGCTGGTTTTATGTTCTGCAGATTTGTGAAGAGTTCTTTCGTGTCACAACCTAGGATCTGTTGGGGACCTTTAGAGCAGCCTTGGATAAGTACTCTCCTCAACTGGTTAAACTGTACCGTGCAAGAAAGGGATCCTTCTGTCAAGACATGGACACCCTCTTTGAAAAACTTGATGAAGAGGTACTCTTATCTGTTGTATGCTGTATTTGGTTTTGGATAGAATAATGGCAAACTAAAATAAATACCATGGATTATGTAGATGAAGTTAAATTAAATAGTGCCTAAAGGCTTAAAAATAGCTGTTCATGGTATGGTAGCACATTCAGTCACATTAGATAGATAGATGAGATAGCTAGATAGATACTTTATTGATCCCCGAGGGGAAATTAAAAATAATTTAGAGTGGGGAATTGTGAGTGGATTCTCCTGAGAGCATAGACCAATTCTTTCACTTATGTTTGTAGAAGTTTGTATAGCTGCTGCTTTTACACACCTGTGGACACAGAAGTTTTTGCTCACCTGTACAAATTATCAATCCCCGGTTCCAAACACTTATGGCAGTATAGTGTACATAGATGTGTTTCCCCACCATGTGAGGACTCCCACCCCCCTCTTTCTCTAAAACTGTATCTTGTTATCATTATTATTATTATTGTTAGACTGTTAGTCTTATGTTTTTGGGTGGTTATTCAACAACAGTATTTCTGCTTTTCTTCAGGTAACCGAACCAGAGGCTGAGCAGACCAAAGGTGTCAAGATGGGTGTCCTCACTGTTCTTGATGATGATGATGATGATGATGATGATGATGCACCTTCCTTGATGCCCACTGTCACAAGTATTGCCATTGTGCTGGAAGTGGCTATTGTTCTCACAGATGTACCAGACCTTCCTACTGCCTTTGCCTACCTTTTCGGCCTGCTCTATTCCTTGAACATGGAGTTTCCAGAAGAACACATACTTTTGAAACTATTCAGCACATCTTCATGGAATTGACCCCTACTTGCTCTCAGCGTGTCAGGAGCTTACAAACCAAGCTCCTTCTCTAAATTAGAAACTGATCTTTTACATACACTTTGCTGGTTGGCCTAATCCGTCTGTCTGAAATGTCAAGACATTTTTGGCTTTACAGGTTGTAAAGGAACTTTTTTTTCTGCATTGGCCCCAATGTTCAGGGCTTTATCCAGTGGGTTTTCAACCTTTTTGTTTTATTCTTTACATTGCTGATATCCATTTGAATGGATTAAAGGAGCTACAAAAATGTTCTAAAGCCAAAGAGCTGTTTTCTTGCCAAGGGTTGGTTTAGTTGTTTCCTTTATGCCTTACATAAAGCATAGCTCACGGTTCTACAGCAGCAGTCTGCAGATGTTTTTTGAATGATTAGGTGCTGTATCTCAAAGAGATTTTTATAAGATTAAGGCAGAGTAATAGATCCATTTTTTATAGAGAAGGATGTGGCAGAAAGAGCTGGGCAGTGATGTGCTGAGAGTGTACAGAAATGGCACCCACTTTTTGCAAACAAGCACAACTTGTGTAGTGAATCTAAATCTTGCTATTGTGTTTGTTTTTTTTTTTGTTTTTTTTTTATATATTTTATAAATGCTATACAGCAGCACTTTGTTCCTTGCATTGTTAAGTCAGGAGTTTTTATCAGCCTGCTTGGTGGACATTCTTGCAACTTGAAATTACTTGATGCAGAAAGGGTTAATAAACATGTTAACTTAACAGTTTTGTCATTTGTCTTAAATAAGGACACCCAACTTTAGTTAGGTATTCTTAGTATCTAGAACTTTGTGTGTGTGTGAGAAGAACTTTTTAAAAAGTCTGAAACTCTTAGTATGTAAAACTGTTTTTTTTTTATTGAAGTATAAATAAATGTGAAATTAGTAATTTAAACAAGAAATAATTAGTTGGTTTAACTTTTCTTAAAAACTTAAAATTTTTAGTTGAGATCTAAACTCAAAAATCGAGTGCAGTAAGTTGCCTTGAAATTTTGAGTTTTCTCAACTTTTTCGTATAAGTTGACTCAACTTTTTACAAATCTGGAACTCTCAGTATCTAAAACTTAAAATTTGAAGTTAATATAAATGTGAAAAATGAATAATCTGAACAAGAAATAATGAGCTGGGTCAACTTTTTAATAACCTGTGTTATTGAGTATGTAAAACTTAAAATTAGAATTTTATGTAAATGTGAAAAATTAATTATCTGAACAAGAAAAAATTTGTTGGCTCAACTTTCTTAAAAACTTAATATTTTGAGTTGAGTTCTAAACTCAAAAATCGAGTGCAGTAAGTTGCCTTGAAATTTTGAGTTTTCTCAACTTTTTTGTTTTTACAGTGTAGTTTTTATTTTATTTAACTTTCTTATTCTCTTTTATATTTAGATTCTTATGTTCTTAGAGTGCTGGAGTGTTCTTAGCGCTGCTGGCTGGTAGAATTGCTGCCTAAATGCGAGTTGTTTACCTAAGTTAGAGTAAAGTAAGTTATTCTTTTGGTTCAGTGCGTGTGTTATAGCCTATTGTCTACTAACACAGCAGAGCTGAAAGTGAAACAGTGCTGATACTTAATATATGATACACCTAGCAATATTTCTAGCCTACCTATATCACTGTAGGTGCAAGTACACACTAGTAATATATTAAGCAATAAAGCAATGAATTCTTTTTGTCTGGTAAAAAACCTTAGCATTGCAGTGCAGTGCTGTGCTTAAAAGCTATTTTCAACGCTCAATAAATTCACAATGTAATCAAAGCCAATGATAATCATGTTAAATAAATGTGATCTCAATATGAATAAAAAATCATAACAGAGATTGTAGCTTAAAACTTTATTTATGCTTTTTTTTTTCTTTTCTTTTTTTCTTTTCTTTTATTTTTATTGCGAGTGTACATGGCCCAGAATTTGCTACGCCCCTGAGCCTCACACAGAGCAAACAGCTCAGCCAGCTCCTCCTCCTCCTTACTGTCCTGAAGGGGGCGCTTCTCTGGGCTTGAGACAGGTGCTTTAGTCTCAGACTGAGCACACTGCTTGCTCATCGTCACTAGAGGAAGACAGGTCATCCTCCTCCTTCTTTTTTTTTCTTTTACTTTTATTGCGAGTGTACATGGCCCAGAATTTGCTACGCCCCTGAGCCTCACACTGAGCAAACAGCTCAGCCAGCTCCTCCTCCTCCTTACTGTCCTGAAGGGGGCGCTCCTCTGGGCTTGAGACAGGTGCTTTAGTCTCAGACTGAGCACACTGCTCATCGTCTCTAGAGGAAGACAGATCATCCTCCTCCTTCTCCTCACTGTCCTGAAGGGGGCGCTCCTCTGGGCTTGAGACAGGTGCTCTAGTCTCACACTCAGCAGCACACTGCTCATCGTCACTAGAGAAAAACAGGAAATCCTCCTCCTTCTCCTCACTGTCCTGAAGGGGGCGCTCCTCTGGACTTGAGACAGGTGCTCTAGTCTCACACTCAGCAGCACATTGCTCATCGTCACTAGAGAAAAACAGGAAATCCTCCTCCTCCTCACCGTCCTGGCTGGGAACTCGAGTTTTCTTCCGTGAGCTATACCACCACCACCAGCAGCAGCCGGCGACGGCCAGCACACCTGGAACGATTAACGCTTTCAGCATCTGCACCATCTCTAGTTGTCTGTAGCTATGGGTAGCACTATTCTTTCGAACTGCTTTCTCCAACACCGAACATCCAACTGACAAAAAACTCCAGCGCACAGCTATTTATACCCGGCGGAATGCTGGTTCGGAATCTCCTTTAGAACATGCTGATGACATCATCACCTTTAAAACACTCAGCCAGTCGAATTGCTGATGACATCATCACCTCGAACCAACATTCTACAGCAGTGCAGTCTACTTACCCAGTAATACTGTGTCTAAATTATATTTAATATAACAAGAATATAAATGTCTTTTTTCTTTTGTAATTTCACCCTTTTTTTGTTAAGTACATAAAACTGCGTTAATTCAGTTTTGATGCCTTCAGTGAGAATCTACAATGTAAATGGTCATGAAAATAAAAACACATTGAAAAAGAGAAAGAGTGTCCAAACTGTATATATACGTATATATATATATATGTGTGCAAATGGTTTAGGCTTGGGATTTTTAAGTACAGAAAAAACTTTTTATCTGGGCAGTAACCCTAGTAAAAAAAAGGGAGATTAAAATACACTGAGAACTATTAAGATAAGATAAGATAAGATAAGATAATCCTTTATTAAACCCACAATGGGGAAATTTACCATGTTACAGCAGTGCAGAGTAAAGGACAGAGAAACAGGTCAGGAAAAGGTATAAACAAATAATGATAAATTTATATATACAAAAAACTATTGCAGGAAAATATATAAAGATACTTAAAACATTATATATAGTAAAAGAAAAATATTTATACATCTAGTGCATAGAGATATGATTATGGTAGGGTGGACCAGTATTATTGCACAAGAGTAACAGTGAATAAATATCAAATAAATAGTAGATAAAAAAAATTATGCTATAGTGCACTAAAGTGTACTTGTAGCCACATTATTAATCAGTATATTTAAAGAGTGCTAAAATAAAACAACTTTTTCATACCTATTATACTTTAATGTACAAAAATAGTACCAAAGTCTTACTTAAATTGTGCTTAGTGTACTTAACTGTAATAAAATTGAACTTTAAATATACTATTATAAGTAACATTTAAACATACTACTTCATCTATGTAAGCCCATATTTTAAATATGCTTACAGTAAAATTATAATACATGTAAACTGTTACACACCTGGTATATTAGGAATGTACTAAGAACTGATGTTAAATATGTGATCTATTTACATTAGAGTACAATAGAGTTTCTGTCTTTTGTAAGTAGCACACGTGTAGTATACTTCGTTGGGTATAAAATATATTTTAATATACTGTACAAACATTTTTTAGCATGTTACAATTTTTTTTTTCTTATTAGTACTAGTAATTTAATTTATTTTCTAAAAACAAAGTTACATGATACATTGTACTTTAAGTGAACTTCTGTAACAGTTGTTTTAACAGTAAAGTATATTTGGAAATAAGGATTTTAGAAGTATACTGAATTACATTAAACTTAAAGTGTACTTTATAGTATTTTTTCTTTAAATACACTACATTGTACTGTTTAAAACGTATGATCAAAGTTTACTTTCAAACATTTGATGAAAGCATAATATTAATGTACTTTTAATATGTTTTAAGTAAGTGCAAATATCTGTTAATATAGTTACGGCGAACGTAGACATTTCTCAATATGTTTTGAGTGCAATTAAGTATATTTAATTAAGTATTTTTCTTTGGTTTATTAGCTCAGTAAAACTTTGCAGCAAATTTACAAAAAGCATTGCTTTAACATCACTGTTTTCCTTAAAACATCTCCTAATCTTTCCTCATCTGAGTTTAATAAAGTTATTTCTAGTTCTCATCAAATCAACACCTGTTTTGGTAAATCAAATCTTACTGATATTAAATCAGGTGAGCTGCTGTAGTTCTGATGTATGTATATATGAAAAGACGTAAGGGATAAACATTAGTTTAACGTGTTTCTTCTCTCTTCTGTTCATACAAACACACAGTGTAGTGATGAAATGTTCACGATTTACTCATGTTATGTAAAAATGATTAATAATGGCTGTAGTAGTTCTTATAGTGCACAGTAAACAGTAATGTTAGCACCCTGTTAAGCAGATTATTAAGCATTAACTATTAGCTAATTAGCTTGTTATACATGTTATTAGTGTATAATTGGCAGCAGTTTGATCTATGTGAGTTTGGCAAGGTTATGGCTGTGCTGGAGTTTATTGAGTTAATAAGGGGTTAATTAGTCACCAATAGACTGAAATGTGCACCATATTCTAAAATGAGGTTCTGTTCATCACTAATTAGACACTAAAAGGATCAGAATAAATATTTAATCAATCACAGACCCTTAGTTAAGTATCAATAACACTTAATGACACAGAATAAAGTGTAATAAATCGTGATTAAATCATTTACAAATGTCTACAATTTAAGGCTTTATTAAGCAAATAATAAGACCTTAATAAGCGCCTAATTTGTGTTCCTTAAAATAAAGTGTTACCATATATATGTATATATATATATATATCAGTTCCTTCAAAGCCACATACAAAATCCCTTAGGGTGTTTTTTTTTTTTACTCCAGTTCAATTTGTTACAGAAAAAATGGACTCTGGTTTGTTTGTACTCGTGGTGTGGTTCGTTTTGGCAGGATTTTGTAATTTTTGTAACAGTAATTGCACTCGGTTGTGGACAAAACAACAACACCGAGACCCAAGAGAGGAGGTGGTCTCGGTCCCAAACAAACTCTAGAAGGGTTAATTTGTGGTGAAAATGTGATCCGACCTCGACCCGAACTGGCTGTCAAATATACTCCTCATATTTGAAAAACAAAACAGGTGCAGTTTAATCTGATTTATTACCAAGATCATTTGTACAGATATGAAGAAATGCTGTTTCAATGTGTTTTTCATATTGAAAATGGTATGCACAGACGCGACCATCACATTTAAAACATATTTTTTGAAAGCGCATTGGCAATTTTTTTATGTTAAAGCAACTTCACACTGCATAACAATACATGCTGGTCTGGAACACAGAACCTGCTTTTTGTATTTACAATTAGCGCAGAAAAAGTTTTCACATTGTTTGTTTTGATGCATTTTATTGCACCCACAGTTTTCCTTGTGTGAAACCAAATTAAACCAAGGAACCAAGGGGAAATACTCCAGATAATCAATCGCGTTAACTGATTCGGGCCAGAAAAACCTAAACTACCTAAACTTTATAAAGGTATGAAAACACCATAACTCAACAAACACACATGACACACCTATTGAGTTGTGTTTTGTAACCTCAAATAAACTTGTTTATGTGATTTCCGTCACTGTGGGGAACCCTCTGGCACTTTAGCTGTGGGGAAGCCTGAGGGCATTGTAGTCCTCCAGAGAAGGTACATGAGTCATTCACAGAAAAATGGGTGCTGCTTCCACATTGCAATTTTAAAAACACTTCTCAAAGTAAATCTCATAAACGTATTTTATTCACATTACAAAATAGAACAAATATCAGATGTTAAAGGTGACATTAACTCATTTAGTACTTTGAGATGACAGATCTCAAAAAAGTTGGGACAATGCAACAAAAGACTGAGAGTGGAACTAATTTAAAACATTTAATAAAAAAAACATTTAAATAATTAAACTCACATGACTTGGTTTAAAATGAGAATTATAGAGAAGCAGAGATGGGCAGAACAATTCTGGAACAATTTATTAAGTAAACTGCTATCTCATTATTTTGAGAAAGTCAGTCATTATTTTTGAGATATTGTCATTTTTCTCAGATACTATCTTAATATTTTGAGATAGTTAGTCATTATTTAGAGATACTATTTCATTATTTTCAAATACTATCTCATTATTTTGTGATGTTAAATCATTATTTTGTGATACTATCTCATTATTTTGTGATATTAAATCATTACTTTGTGATACTATCTCATTATTTTGTGGTAGTAAGTCATTATTTTGAGATATTAAGTAATTTCTTGAGATATTATTTCATTATTTTCAGATACTATCTCATTTTTTTGTGATATTAAATCATTATTTTGTGATACTATCTCATTTTTTTGTGATATTAAATCATTATTTTGTGATACTATCTCATTATTTTGTGGTAGTAAGTTATAATTTTGAGATATTAAGTAATTATTTTGAGATACTATTTCATTATTTTGTGATACTATATCATTATTTTGTGATACTATCTCATTATTTTGTGGTAGTAAGTAATTATTTTGAGATAGTAAGTAATTATTTTGAGATATTAAGTAATTATTTTCAGATACTATTTCATTATTTTTAGATACTATCTCATTTTTTTGTGATACTATCTCATTATTTTGTGGTAGTAAGTCATTATTTTGAGTGCCCCACCCACATGTTGTCACGCATCTAGATCGATCAAGAGCTGAGTCAGCGCCGAGCACTTAAAACCTGAGGAAAACAGCAAAACAACAGTAATCGGCCCTTTAATCAGGCATTTAAACGGCTTTTTAAAAGGTAAACAAGAGCGTTTTTTTGGATTAAAAGCATGAATTCTGCTGTAACTGTAAATATCTGCACTGCAAAACTATGCTGGACTGAGGTGCACAGCTTTCAACATGTGTGTTTACAAGTACGTGCCCAACCATGTGGATGGAGGCCATGCGGTTACCTCGTGTTAACTCCACCGCCCCCTCCAGCGCTTCTCAGGCAGCAGCAGCCTGTCACTCACACAGACACAGAGACAGCGCTGTGTATCCACTTCTTGTGTCAAGAATCAAAACATTGCAACATGACGTATTTGATTCAATTGCCTTAAGTGACATTGCACATCCTGCGATGTGAATACGATAAGTGATGCTTGAACGATATATTGTGCAGCACTTATTTCTATTGGTCCATTCATCTAAAAATTTTGGCACAATGGTCTGTTCAATGGCACAATTGGTCTGTTCAAATTATGTAGTAACTAAAAAAAAAATAAAAAAATGGAAATACTTGTTTTTCATTGGACAGTGATGATATTGTCATTGGTATCTCTAATTAGAGCTTTTAGATAATATAGGGAAAGTATAGAATGCTGGAGAAAAACAGGAAAAAAAAAACGGAAAAAAATCGTAACTAGGTGGTGAACGTCTCTGAACACTGAATTTTAAGAGGGAGTGAGTCACACTGACATCATTTATGCAGATGTAATTTTGACTGCTGGTCACACACCACCTGTAGGGGAGAGAGCAAAGTAGTGTGTCTCTAACAAACACATTTAAACACACACACACACACAGACACAGAACGGCAGGGACCTGTGAAATGTCAACAGCGTGTGTGCTAAATTAATATGAGTGGCTCCCTCTGGCCTAGCCTGTTTGTTCTCTTTTGTTCGTTGTGTGTGTGTGGGTGTGTGTGTGTGTGTGTAGGGGTATAAAATAATACGTTCCAATTGGGCATCAACAGGAACTGCGAACAATCAGCGAAGCACAGCGGCTAATCAGCAGTGTCGTGCTAAAAGTACAGTACCAGTCAAAAGTTTGGACACACCTCCCCATTCTATGTTTTCCTTTATTTCCATATTTTATTTCTTTTCTAAATTGTAGATTAAAATAATAGACACGGAAACAATAAAGGGACACACATAAAATTACATAGAAAACAGTAAAAAAAAATGTGTTTTATTTAACCTGATGAACTGAGATGGTGATTTGAGGTGATTTAATTGGGATGAGCTGGAGCTTCACAGCGTGAAGGAAAAGCAGCAACTATTGTTCAGCACCTTCAGGAACTCCTTCCTTCAAGATGCTGAGAAAACTATTCAGGGTGACTCTCCCTCATAAAGACACTGAGATTAAAAAAACAAGAGTGGGCAGATCTGTCATCAAAGAGAAGTGTAATACTTCTAGAAGAATCTAAAGTATAAAACATATTCTGATTCACAGAATAATTCTGCATGTGTTCTTGTATAGCTTTAATATAGTCTTCAATATTACATTTACTATGTAAAAAATCATGAAATGAGAAGACCAAAGACTTTTGGCTGGTACAGTATAGTTCGCAATATAGTATATCTGGCAACCCTTGGAAAGGTCAAACTTAAAAGCCTCCTCTGATGTTCAGCACTTTTAAGAAATGTACTCTATTAGAAAAGACATAAAAACCCTTGAACCAGCTTGCTAGCTCTTTTGCTAACTTTGCTATAGGGACTAATTTGAGGGTTTGACTCTCTGATTAATGCTAAAGGTTAGAAGTAAGATGTTTCCTGCTGACCAGATACCTCTTCACTGAGTTCCAAAGTTAGATTTTCTGGTGACCAGATGTGCTTGTGGGCAAAAAACAGTGTTTGCTCCATATTCTGAACCACTTCAGATGTTGATCTTCCCAAGGGTCCTTTAAGTGGTTGAACGAAGCTCATTAAAAGAGCCGTTTCTCCTCCCTCTGCTTTTGTCCAGGGCAATTGTGGGATCTTCAATAAATCCCAAACTGCTACGGTTCAAAGCTGTCGGAAATTGGAGTTCCCTCAAAGTTCCTTCAAAGAACGAAGGGTTAGCAAATTAGAGAAGTGTAATATGCCTGGAATTCCCTAATGAGGCGTGTTAAAGGAAAGCTCCAGCATTTTTCCACCTAAACTCCATCTGCTCCATCTGCTGCAGACAAAAGTTGTCGCTTTTCCCTTTATTTAGAAAATAACAGAAAACTCTGACTCAGACACTCTTACAAGAGAAGTCATCGGCCTTCAGCTGAGTTCTGCTAGTAAACGTTTTATACTTTCTTTTTTTCTGAACAATCCTTCAGTTAAAGGCATTTATAAATGATACCATACATCAACAGAATGCATTAGTTCAGGGATGGGACTACTTTTCTTTGGGAGAGTATCTGTGGTAATTTTTACCAACTTAGAGCCCTATTTTGTTGATCTACTGTATAGTTCACCGGCCAATTGTGCATCGCACACAAATGATCCCAAAGGTGTTCTGTTGGGTTGAGGTCAGGAATCTATTCATGTCAGTCAGGTTATTCATGCCTTTACACCACTGCGTCCAAAGCTTTGCATTGTGTTTGATAATGTGAAGCTTGGATGAAGCTGATTGACCATAGAAACTCTATTTCATTAGGTTCTCTACACTCTACTGTTGTGGATCTAATCTGAAGCTACATGAAGTTTGGAGGTCTGTAGTGAGGGACTCACTAATGTTGGTTCCTTTGTGCACTATGCTCGTCAGCATCCGCTGACGCCGCTCTGTTATTTTACACTGACAGAGCACAGAGTTTCTCAGAAAATTAAACCATATTATACCAAAACACCAATTGGTACTTTTGGCAGTGTGGGCAGTGTGCCAAATCCTGCTGGAAAATGAAATCCGCATCTACATAAAAGTTGTCAGCAGAGGGAAGCATGAAGTGCTGTAAGATTTTCAGGGATTTTCCACAGACTTTGAACTTGATGTAACACAGTGGATCAACACCAGCAGATGACATGTCTCTCCAAACCATCACTGATCACCAGTAAATTTTACATTTCATTTGTAAATCAAGGGATCAGAGTCTGGAGGAAGAGTGGAGAGACACACAGTCCAAACTGCTTGAGGTCTAGTGTGAAGTTTCCACCAATCAGTGATGAGTTTGTAGATGTTTTGTTATATAAAGTCTAAAGTCAGTGCAGTGTTTTCACTGAAAATCTTACAGCACTTCATGCTTCCCTCTGCTGACAACTTTTATAGAGATGCAGACTTCATTTTCCAGCAGGACTTGGCACACTGCCCACACTGCCAAAAGTACCAATTGGCTTTATATAAAATTCTATATATACAGCTCTGAAAGGAATTTAGAGACCACTTCAGTTTGTGAATCAGTTCCTCTGATTTTGCTATTTATAGGTATATGTTTGAGTAAAATGAACATTGAAAATCTGTAAAATATGTATTGTTTAAATACATTTTAATTTAGAACATGTATTTGCAGAAAATTCAAAATGGCTAAAATACCAAAAAAGATGCAGAGCTTTCAGGCCTCAAGTAATGCAAAGAAAACAAGGTTATATTCATAAAGTTTAGAAATCAATATTTGGTGGAATAACCCAGTTTTCATGCATCTTGGCATGTTCTCCTCCATCATTCTTTTCTCCACACTACTTTAGGCCACTAATGGTTAAAAAATTCAAACAGTTCAGCTTGGTTTTATATTATATTCCAGAGGTTTTCAATTTGTTCAAGGAAAAACATCACTAAGTTGTCACTTATTATTTTTCCAGAGTTCCGGGGTTTTCCAGAGTATGTGTGTGTATGTATATATATATAATCTCGTTCTCATGAACTTGATATTGTGTCTCGTCACAACCCTTTTCACTCTGCAAAGTCTACTTTGTTTTCGCTGCCTTATCAGCCTAGGTATTAAAACTTTCTCCCGAGTTGAGTGAGGTGTTAACGCTCCGAGCGGAGAGAGCGGGAGGCAGATAGGGATCTGGAGCGATATGAGAAAAGCGCTATCATAGGAGCCCGAGGGAATAACAGATCCTGATGGAACAGGGAGGAAGGTGTGGAAATGGCAGGTGACAACAAGGCTAACGGGCCTGGAGATGCTGCTGATTGTGGAGCAGATGATTGGGGTGATGTTAGAAGGTTGTGTTGGGGAAATGGGGAAAGGAGGAAATTCTGTCAAATCCAGACAGACACCTGACAGACATCTCGCTCTCTAGAGGTCTGATATCATCTTCAGAGAGCTGGCAGCTGACCTCAGCTGATCTCCACAGATGTCAACTGTGCTGCAACATCGGCTGAGGTTGTATATCTCTTTGTGGTGACTGCACCTGAGGAGGTTTTTTAAAAGTACTTCTTGAAATGTTTCAGATTTCAAGAACTGCATTTCTTAAAGTATTTTTTTCTAACTTAGTTGAGTAGTTCTTGTTTCTCATAATATGGATTAGAACATTACTTAAATAGAGCTATTCACTGTATACCAACTCTACCTCCTCAAAACTATACAACTGGCAATGCATTTAAGTAATTAACTTCAGCACAGCTGTTAACTGAAAGCCTGAAATTTCAGGTGACTCTACCTCATAAAGCTGACTGAGAAAATTCAGCCAAGATGTGCAAAACTGTCGTCTAAGCAAAGGAGCTATTTTGAGAAATCTAAAATATAATGTTTACTAAATAATTCCATGTGTTTTTCTTTGTAGTTTGGATGATTTTAGTATCCTTAATGCAGAACATTTTGAAATACACTGAATTTAAGGTGCATCCAAACTTTTGACTGGTTCTGTATATGTGCCAGTGGTCTTGCAATTTAATTAACTAGAACAGTTGAAATGGTCCAGCCTATGAAGTAGCATTTTTAATCTGGAAACTGTATTGATCGAGCACTCTGCTCACGATTCAATTAGATTTTCTCACAATATTTAATACATATTGTAATTGACAAAATAATAAGGACACTTTTTTTCTTCTGTTTATTTCTTAAGTGTTTAATCAATGAAAGATTTACCTTGTATAAATGTACATTAATTAATCACTTGTTTATTACTCGTTGGGTAATCTATAGTAAAAGCATCATTGTCTAATCAGACAGTAAAAACTAAAATATTATTTATTAATCTATTTAAATAGGTTTTTGTGTAGATTTACTAATTTGGCTGCATTTAAAATTCAAACATTCTACTTATCACTACACTATATTATTGAAAACCTGTCGTACCTTCAAGCTTGTGAAGGCTGGGTAGAGGAGCTATTCTCTTTTCCAGCCCACGAGAGTCAAAACCATGAGAGACAAAACTTGTGCAATGACCATGGTGCCCTTTGCTTACGCCCACAGGCTCTCCAACCTGCACTTGCAGGATTGCAACCTCTGGTGTTCAAGCAGTGCAACTGCATAACATTTCAAAATAAGTTACATGGAATCGTATGTCCTTACGATGCACATTGTCAGTGTTTTCCATTGAGATGCATCATGCAAAGATGCATTGTTACACCCGTAGAACATTCGTTGAAGATGGAAAGACAGTTAAGGAAAGAAAAATGTGATGGAAAAATGGGCAGGGATGTTTTTTTATTTATACTGCAACCAGCCAGCAGAGGTGCTAGAGCTGTGGTTTGGTCATGTGAATAAACGGCTGGGTGAAGGGTGTTATGTGGTACAATTACTTTAGCTTTTCTCAAATCTAGCACTGTGTTAACATCATCAGCCTGACATACTGCATACAAAATCACATGTTTGTTCAGTTTGGATAGTAAATAAATTGTTAAAAAATTTTGTTCCTGACATTGCATACCATTGTTCCATCACCTCCAATGTAAAGAAACTCTAAAGCAGGGGTCACTAATAGGCGGGCCGCGGTCCGGGTCCAGACCCAGATGTTTTCCAATGCAGACCCAACCCGAAAAAGTACTGAGAAGGATTTAATTCTGACTTTTCTTGTCTTTACAGTATACATGCTTTGCGACGCAGTGAACTCACAGACCAATCACGTGTGTGGTAAGATCAACAAACGCTCTCCTCTGCCAATCAGATCTATGCAGACCGCTGCCCCGGCTAGTGAATTGAGACGCGGCCGGGAAAAACTGCCTTTATAAAGAGATAGGAAGCCCGAGAACTGGCGGAAAAACGAGGACGAGCGGAAACTAAAGACACGCCAAGCGCGAGAGACAGACAGAGACATCTATATATAGTAAATATATAGTATTTATATATATACAATCTATATATTATATACATATATATATATATATATATATATATATATGTATATATATATATATATATATACATATATGTATATATATATATATATATATATATATATATATATATATATATATGTATATATATATGTATATAGTGTACAGGATATAGCATTGAATCATAACACAAGTTGACAAATTTTTCTCCAACTGGACCGTACTAAATTATAATTAAATACCCCTGCTCTAAAGGAACCCTAAAGGAACGCCCTGCCCTGGCTGTGTCCTTAATTCAGCAGACTAAACAATACCTTGAATTTGTTTACCCCAAAGTTTAAATCCATATACAGGTACAGATATATTGTGCAATGTACCTTGAGAGATTTGAACGTTGTGCAGTTTTATCAGTGATTTTTGCTGCCTCACATTGTTCCCACGCTGCTCAACTGGGCTTTGTCTGTAATCAGCGATATTTACAAGGTGATTAGCCATATTTTACAAGGCTTTGCAGAATATGTATTCGGGTAGTGTGGGTTGGGGAGCATGGCTGCTTGTGAGTGTGTGTTTTGGATTGACTGGTTTTGCCTTAAATAGGCTTACTTTCAGTTCTGAATCCCAGAATCCTGCAGGGGCTGATTACTGTCAAATATTTCACCAGTTGCTTTTGGCCATAGCATCAGTCTGGTGCTTTATTGGGACTGCCGCTGTGGGATTGTGCGAGTGAGAGTATGTTTATTTGTGTATGAATGAGTATTAATGGTACGTGTTATTGGCCAAAATATTATGCATGTAAAATGTGGTTTTATCCAATAACACTGTAAAAAATTCACAACTAAAGAAATCCTAACATCCTTTGGTGTGTTCAATAAAAAGGATGGAACAGAAAGAAAATGTCCAGTAAAATAAAACACTAAACCTGTGGACTTGTGACACGGAAAAATCGCCTTTTCCACCGTTATCCAGGTTCAAAGTAGCTCCACACCTCCTTGCTAGAATCCGGAGAGCCCTGACATTTAAAATAAGGCATTAATGACTTAAAAAGTGCACAAGAAGCTTATTAAAAAAAACACTATTTACATCTCATAACACTAGCTTCAGCTCTGAGCGGTGTCAGGAGACAGGCTATGTATATATGTCTGTCATTATCAGTACAGTGATGGCGGCGCTCGGAGCTGAAGCTTGCGTTATGAGATGTAAATAGTGTTTTTTAATAAGCTTCTTGTGCACCTTTAAAATAAGTCATTAATGCCTTATTTTAAATGTCAGGGCTCTCTAGATCCTAGCAAGGATGTGTGGAGCTAATTTAAGCCCAGATAACGGTGGAAAAAGCGATTTATCAGGGTAAATTATGCCTCGTGTCACCCAGTCTGATGGGTGTTTGGACAAACTGTTAAAATTTCTGGATCTCGGAACGCTGTGGGAGAACGGAGGTGTGCTATTTATCAAGAATAGTTTTACTACAACAAAAGTCAATTTTACACTGGAGTTCTGGAGTTTTTCTTTAAGATTTTTTTTTCGGTGCATAGCAAGGTTATGATCATTAACCAAAACAAACAAAATAACAAAAACTGAAAGTGAAAAACATTTTTATTGTCTAAAACTAACAAAAATGGTAATTAAAAGGAAAAAAATATGACTAACTGGAATTGAGTGTTTATAAAAGTAACTAAAACATACTGAAATTATAGATTAAAAATAATAGAATTAATCGCAACTGGCTGCACAGAATAATATGATTAATTGTGACCACTTGCACAGGATAGTGAGATTAATCGCATCTAACTTCACAGTATAACGCGATTAATTACAGACTGTAGTTAACTGTGCTTTAAGGAACTTTAATAGAAGGTTATTTATTGTTGTTGTCCTTCAAAATCCTCTGTAGTTTTGCCTTTTATTATTATTGTTTATATTTCTCATGAAGTTAATTCAGTTTCAGATTACTTTATTTGTCCCCAAGGGGCAATTTAAAAGGGCATAAAGAGTAGCTCAGAGAAGGGCACGCACTCCCTCCAACAAATACTACACACAATACACAGACACAACCACAGATACACCATTAGATTAATGTTATGTTATTAATGACCAATAGACCAATAGAAATGTAATATTAATATATTTAAATATTAACTTTTTACTTTTTTAGATTCAAAGTTAATTAGTGTTATACCTCCCCCTGTTTTTAAAAGACACAAGCTTTTTGAATAGCAGTGGTGATATGCTTGTGTACAGTATATATATGATATATGAAGGGAAATGAGAGAGAGAGCGGGAGAGAGAGAGAGAGAGAGAGAGAGGTGTGGTATGGATCCACTAGATGGCAGTATGGAAAAGCATTGCATTTGGTTTGAGCCCCTACACAGGTCTCACTGCTCTCACACACACTAACAAGTTTCTGACTTCCACACACACACACACAAACACACACTGTACTCATGAAATTTACAGTCTTTTACAGTACATTCACTTTTTCTCTCTCACTACTATTGTGTTTTTCTTGTTCATTTTCTCTTTATTCTTCTGCGATGTTTTTTGTTTTCCTCTCTCTCTCTCTCTCTCTCTCTCTCTCTCTCTGTGTTTGTGAGAGTGTGTGTTTGATGTGATAATGAAGAAATCCTCTGTGTTTGGGTTTTTCCTGCACGTTTGTCCCTCAGGCCCTCAACAGGGACTGTATAGTCCTCTGAAGTCATTCTAAAAAGGTGTGTGTGTGTGTGTGTGTGTGTGTGTGTGTAATAAATCAGTCACGGTCTTTGCCTGGGGTGTTGTTTCTCTTCACCCTGGTTGATTTCACAATTTTCACCTTACCCATCAATTATTTTTAGGTGTGTGTGAGTGTGTTTGTGTGTGTATTTAGTATTATATGGGGACCAGACGTTCTTATAATGATCAATCACATAATAGCACGTGGTATTGTGAGGACATGCTGTGGGTTGCAGGTTGAATCCCTGGTCTCCTCTGTTTAAACACACGTTTAAAGCAACATTTTGCAGCAACTCTACCTTATATTATCAGCTTCAGAAGCATGTTGATGGTTCTTGCTGTTACTGCACTGTGTAACTTTGATGTACTTTAACAATTCCTCAAGTTATATGTGTGTTAAGTCCTGTATTATATTACTCCCCTACCTCAGCCCACATGCTTCTCTTATGTTTTTTTTTTTCAGCTTGTCTCTGAGGACACATATTTGTATTTACTGCAGTGGTGTCAAAGTGAATTGTAATCCCCAACTGTACTGTAATTCTAGCATGATGCTATAAATCAATACCTTATGTATTTATGTAGTTATTACAGTTCTCATAGTGATAAGATCATAATTAACTATACAGAAGCCATGTGACTAATCACCATAGACTGAGAAAAGTGATTTGATTAATCACAGTAGACTTGGGGTGTGCCATATTGTATCGTACACGATAATATCGCCAACATTTTTGAAATATCGCGCCATATCACCCACCCCTAATTATCACATCAGGGTTCTACTTTTTTACTGTTTTTATCAAAAGGAAAAATCACACTGTTCTCATTTTCCATTATTTATTTTACTTTAATCCTGGATATATGGAGATATTTGGAGTGCATTATTATTAGTATCATGATATTCTGGATTTTTTTTTTATATGTCAGTTATGGGTGTGTTATATTATATTGTATGCAATAATACAATGTAATTTTTATTTTGTTGCAATAGTATATTCTTAAAATATTTTTTTTTATATAATTCAGTGTTTTGCATATAGCCAAGGCTGTTATTATTGCAAAAATACCATTAAATATTGTGATATTATTTTAGGGCCATATCGCCCACCCCTACAGTAGACTACACCAAATATTGTGATGAACCCAAATAGACTAGACCAATGGTGTGATAAATCACAGTAGACCACTCAGAATTTTGCAATATATTTTGATTAAACAGACAGAATGGTGTGATTAGTGATTGTACAATAATTTACAGGGATCTTGGGAAAAAATATTGTAATTGTGATTAATTGTGGTTATCTACATATTGTAATATGATTAATTTATTTTTAATATTTGTTTTTAATTTTACCTTTAATTTAATTAGGCAAGTCATTAAGAACATATTTTTATTAAAAACACCAGAATGATGCTGTTGACCACAATTAACTATGTGTGAAAAAAAAATGTTTCATTAACCGTGATTAATTAAGTCGTCAATGTTGCTTAATCAAATCATGATTAATTGTGATTAATTATTGTTTTTCTCCATAATTTATCAGTTCTAAAATCAAACTTATTTTGTCAGTTTTTTGTGGGTGATGTTTCTGGAGGTTTAGACAGCAGTCTGAGGTTTCTGTAAGGAAATGAAATGGTATAATAGTTTAATGAATCGGTGAATTTAGCTCTTGCGGGGACAAAATGACAGGGTGACAAAAACCATGAGCATTTTGACGTTATGAGGACAATTTGGATGGTAACGTTTTTTTTAGTCCTGTTCTTTTACTGCTGTTCTTGACAGGCTGGTTCAATCTATAACCATATACTGCGTATAAATATAATCCAGTGGATAATGCGTAGGCTAATTATGTCTAGGTGGATTTCTTTTTGACGTGGCATTCATTAAGGATGTGTCAGTAGAAATTCTGTCCTTCAGTTTCTGAAGTTCTGCGTTCTCCCCCGCCACTTCTGCCTCTTTATTCCTACTCTCTGCTGGCGAACTTTTCCCCTGTGTCTCGGGAGAAAATGAGCCCGCAGGGGCTGTATATCTGGGTTCTGAAAAATGTGCTGGGCTATTTTATCTGAGTAGGACACCGAGCCCCTTCTTCTCGATGTCATGACTGTAGAAAAGAGGATAAAGAAGAGGAGATGATGGGCAGGTGATGTAGCAGGAAGGTCTTTAGCTTTCTTTAATGTATTAAATACCTTAAATACCCTTAAATAAGTGGCTTTTGGAGCAATTATAGGCTTAGTACAGGGTTTTTACTGCTGTGGGTGGCTTTTACAGATGTTGTGGGATTAGTACCAGGTTCTCTCTGTACTTGGTGGCTCCTGCTGCGGTTGTGGGCTTGGAAGAAAGATTTTTGGAAGTGTTTTTTTGTGGTTAGCAGTGGGTTTTTATTGGAGTAGCTGACTCTCACTGCATTTTATGGGTTTTGCCACTCTACAAAGCTTTTAGTGTACCTATGGGATTAGTACAGGTTCATCTAAAAAATTGAATATCTTTGAAAAGATGTATAACACACAGAGTGATCTGTTTTAAGCGTTTAATTATTTTATTGTTGATGATTATGGATTACAGCCTATGAAAACCCAAAAATCAGTGTCTCACACAATTTGAATAATATATTAGCCCAATTGGTACTTTTGGCAGTGTGCCAAGTCCTGCTGGAAAATTAAATCTCCATAAAAGTTGTCAGCAGAGGGAAGCATGACGTGCTGTAAGATTTTGTGGGAAAACACTGCACTTGATGCAGTTTGGACTTGATAGAACACAGTGGATCAACACCAGCAGATGACATGTCTCTCCAAACCATCACTGATTGGTGGAAACCTCACACTAGACCTGTCTGTCTCTCCACTCTTCCTCCAGACTCTACTCCCTTGATTTACAAATGAAATGCAAAATTTACTGATGGTCAGTGATGGTCTTTGTCAGTTATATGAGGTAGAATCACCTGGAATGATTTTCAGTTAACAGCTGTGCTGAACTCGTCAAGAGTTAATTATTTTTGCCTCTTAATGTGAGAGCATCAGTTGTAAAGTTGTGAAGAGGTAGAGTTGGTATACAGTGAATAGTCCTATTTGAGTAATGTTTTAATCCATATTATGGCAAGACCATCAAAAAACGTTATGATGAAACTGGCACTCATTAGGAATGCAGCTAATGTACATCTGTATTCTATCAGATCACTTGTTTCATTAACCACTTTTGAAAATGCCCATTGGTACCATATTTGTTTATCATAATCCTGTATTAGAAATGAGTTTTAAAAGCCTGTAATGTGAGGTGGAAGGGTATTGGGTGCAGTGGGTCACTGTTATTTGAATAACATGAAAACGAGGCTGTTCTGAGGTCCCTCCTCGTTTAATTTCACGGTGAATTATAGCCAGGTTTACTTGCTGGGGCAGTGTAGATGCAGATTTCCCCACAATGTTGAATCAGTGTAGGTCTGACCCAACACACACACACACACACACACACACACACTCACACACACACTCACAGTGCTGGCCTCTGTCTGTTCCACCACCTGCAGCCCCCCCAGTCGACTCCCCGAAAAGTTCACCATAATTCCTCTAATTACCTAATTGCGATTGCGGTCACTCTGCCTGTGCGGTCAGCCCCACCTCGCTGACCTCACTCTGGAAGCCCTGTTAGCTTTGTGAAAATTGTCCGTTAGCTGTCTCTGTGTGTTTGGTCAAGTCAGCTTAAGCCAGGTTTAAACACACAGCTGTTCAAAACTTACCATATTACATACAGTTGCTTACAAAACGAAAATTATGCATGGTTTTCAAAATATGAATAAAAAAAAAAATCTGAAAATGTGCCCCCTTATATCAATGCTTTTTGACACATTTTGCTACAATTACAGCTGCAAGTCTTTTGGGGTTTGTCTCTACCAGCTTTACACACCTAGAGACTGAGATTTTTGCCTCATTCTTCTTTACAAAACAGCTCAAGCTCAGCCAGATTAGATAAAGATCGTCTGTGATCAATAATTTTCACGTGTTGCCACAGAAACTCAATGTGATTTAGGTCAGGACTTTGACTCTGTCATTCTAACACATGAATATTCTTTAATCTATATAATTTCACTGTATCTCTGGCTGTATGTTTAGGGTCATTGTCTTGCTGGAAGGTGAATCTCCTTCCCAGTCTCAAGTCTTTATCAGCCTCCAACAGGATTTCTTTTTGCAGGATTGCCCTTTATTTATCTACATCCGTCTTTGACTAATCGACTCTGTTCAGCTTCCCTGTCCCTGCTAAAGAAAGCATCCCCACAGCATGATGCTGCCACCACCATGTTTCACAGAGCCCTGTTGAGGGGGATTCTGATAATAGTGGCATTGCACTTTCCTGCATTGACCATCACAGAATTTAAAGGGGTGCTCACACAGCTTTTTGTTGCATTAAATTCATAATAACATAAATGAATTGTCTGGAACCGCTGGTCAGCTCAGGCCCTATAGGCAATTGATTAGTTTGCTTGCATTGTTGCAACAGGGCTTTCTTCTAGCATGATAATAACCTCATAAGATGCAATTTGTTATTAATCCAACTTTTATTGGATTATAGTTAAAACATAGTTGCAGTTTTATGGAACTGTAAAAAGCAATGGTTATGGAGGACAGTTTTAATACAAACAATTTTTTTTATAGATTTTTGAGAAAGTGTAGCTTTCATAGATATAATATGAAGTTGTCAGCTGGATACAATTATGTTTTCTGAGAAATTGTGCTTTGAGTGCCAAAAATAATTATATAATAAAATAATAAGGATGTTTTTTTCTGTGTGTGTGTAAGTAAGAAAGAGCCTGTGTTCACAGCACTGTTTGTGTGTGTGCATGAGTATGAGGATGAGGAGTCCACAGAGAGTGTGTGTGTGTGTGTGTGTGTGTGTGTGTGTGTGTGTGTGTGTGTGTGTGTGTGTTTTTTACTGGTTGACAAGCAGTTGTTGTCTTTGGAAGTGAGGAAATTGGTGATGTCACCTTTACTTTAGCCAATCAAACGCTGCCTGGGTTAACTCCACTGAGCAGGCTGAGAGATGAAAGATTTTAATTAAAATGCACTGTGTGTGTGTATGTGTGTGTGTGTGTGTGTGTATGATTTTGCTGTTAATCCATTCTGACAGGTTGTTCCCCTGTAGCATTGGAAACATGCTGAGACTGTTTCATGTCTCTGTTTGCTTTGTGTGTGTGTGTTAGTGTTGGTGTGTGTGTGTGTGTGTTAGTGTTAGTGCGTGTAAGTGTGTGTGTGTGGGTGTGTGTGTGGGTGTGTGTGTGTGCACTTGGATCTCTTTTTTAAGGTGTTACATTGGTGAATGGAATGTTAGTGTGACTGTCCAGCATGCCAATGCATGATGGGAAAATTGCAGTGCCATTAACACCCTCTGGCTTCTAGATGCCATGGCAACTGTTTGCAGCGGCCAAACGCTCGTTATGTTTTCTTATCATCTGTCCTCATCTTCTGCTCTCCGTCGACTCCGTTTCCCAGTTCATCCATAGCTTCCATCTTCTCTTTCTCTGTGGAGCTGCTCACGATGCCCATTGCTATCTTACACCCCTATAATAGTCTATTATCACACCTTCTGCATGCATCGTTTAAATTGCAACAGTGCTTCTGATTATATCTATATATCAATGGGCATTGTGGTCTGGAAATGAATGAGGTGTGTTGAGATGAATTTCTGGCGTATTTCTATCTTGTCAACGGAAATCACAGGTGCACCACTGACTGATTAGAGCCCTGACAACAGTCAAGCATCAGATGTTCATTGCTATCTTGGCAACATAGGCACGCTGTGCGCTCGACACGCGTTGGACACCTCCATGTAGCTGTGTCAGTAAAATATCAAGACCAACTAGCGGAGGCGCTCTCGATCCGGTCCCAAACGAACTCTGGAACAGTTTGCTTGTGGTGAGAACATGATCTGGTCTCAATCTGACCCAGCTGTCAAATATACTTTTTCATTTAAATATACCTCTTTTTCATTTATTTATTACTTTTTTATTTATTTATATTCTAAAGTTTTATATTTTCATTCTTGTTCTTAGTTCTATTATTCTTTTTTATCATTTCTTATCATTCTTAAAATGTTTTTTTTTACTTATTTTCTATTTTATAATTTTTTTACTTTTTGTGTGTCAATTTGTTTTTTATGGTATTTTAGAATTTTCTGTTTCGATGTGGTCATGTGGTTTATTTCTGCACTTTTTGGTGTGTTTGGTTTGGTTTCACACAAGTATAAACCTAAATAGAGGAAAAAAAACACTTCAACTAAACAAACTGATCACTTAGTTGTAAGTGATGTATTACTTTTGCCAGTATATGTATAGAAACATATACTGTATAGAAACATATACTGAGGACAAACACACGCATGCATGCATGCACACACACAAACACACACACACACACTACAACCAGTCCACCAGTGCAGGTACTTCAGCCGTGATTTAGAGCAAATGTTCAATCAGCTCACACAGCAGGTGGGAGAGAAGGAGGTGTTCTCTGGTCACACACCTGCTGCGAGGGTAGGGCACAGACACATCTAAACACACACACACATATACAGATGATTCCACGTAACAAACTGTCAAAAGTTTCAAATCAGGATTAGGTCGGTCAATACTGCTGTCAGGAGGGATCACCACCAAACTACTGCTCTCTCTCCCTCTTTCTCTCTCTCTCCCATTCCCATTTTCTGTCCTTTCAATCCTCAGGCTTCTCGTCTTCCATTTGCTCTGTCCTAAGTTTAACTCTTCTTTTATCTACTTTTAGCTCACCACTGTTTCTCTCGCTCTCTCTCTCTCTCTCTCTCTCTCTCTCTCTCCCTCTCTCCCTCTCTCTCTCTCTCTGTTAGTAGATGCTAATATCTGGTTGAGTGTAGGTCTGGATTGAGGGAATTAATTTAGATATAGAATAGAGATGACATTTGTGACGTTAAGAAACTATAAAATCAGCATCTATTTAAACATAAAATGCCAATGTTATATTAGATTAGTAAGTAAATTAGTAAATTGTAACTTAGTTTGTAAATTTACTTGTAAAGTAGGATAATTAAAACCCAACATCTGCTAACGTTGTTAATATGTTAATATGTTAATATGTTGTTGGTTTAAGGTTATATTTAATTTCTGTGTAACTTTGGAGCTTGATCTTAACACACTGATGAGTTTTGGTGGCTATATAAACCAATCAGCGTGTCACTTGCAATTCACTTTGAGAGCCAGGTGCTCTCTGACTGGCAGACTACTATTTTAACAGTGCAGCTATCTGGTTGTGTCCAACACTTCTGAGTAGAAGAAACTGACCTGTTCGTTCAGTCTGCTTACTGTTGATGTAAAAGTGTTCATAGGTGGCAACAGACACGCATGTTCATGTGTGCGTAACAAGCGGGAGTATAAGTGCGTTGGGGATGCGCCTGTGTTGACAATTGACTGCCAAGATAGCAATGAACGTCTGACTGTTGACATCGGTCTAGGTTGTATTCAGTCAGTTAGTGGAGCACCTGTGTTTTCTGTTGCCAAGATAGCAATACCCCAGAAATTTACCTGAACACACCTCATAGCCAGACCACCACACCCATCAGCATAGATATATTCACAAGAACTGTTGCTAGTAAATGGTGCGGGCATAAGGCAAGAAAGGACTGTTGGTAAGGTATAAGATAGTGTTACAATCTAAAATTCAATGTCTACATTTCTACAATCTACAATTTGGCATTTAAACTTGATATCGGACGATTGCTGTTTTTTCAACAGATATGACATTTCTTTTGACATATTCATTTTAATATTTATCCTAATTTCTCTAATTTCTTAATTCTTTAATTCTCTTTAATGTCAAACATATGTTTTTCTCTTCCTCCATCTCTTTCAATAAGTCTCTCTTTTCTCATCATCATTCATATCTCTCTTTCTCATTTTTTTCTCTCTTTAACATCCAACTTCCCTCTTCTTGCTCTCTAATATCCAACTCTACCTCTCGTTCTCTATCTAACCCTCTCTCTCTCTTTTTATCTCTCTCTCTGTCTCTGTTCGATCTTTAACATCCATCTCTCTGTTTCTCCCTTAACCATCCGTCTTTCCCCCACAGCCTGCTATTCATTTCTTTCCCCTCCATCTGCTTCTTAACCTCCTCTCCATCCATCTTTCCATCTCTCCTTCTTCTTGCTCATCTTCACTCTTTCAGATTGAGATTCCTTCCCTTGAGCTCGTTTCAGTCCTTAGTCGTTTACAACACGAATGACCTTAAAGTCAGCAGCAGAGTTAACCTCGGGCCATCTGCAGGCCATTCCATTCTCCCTTTATCATCCCTCTATCATGCATTTCTCTCTAACTCTCTATCTCTTTGTCTTTCTGTCTCTGTGATTTTTATTCCGTACCACTCTCCAACTCTTTCTCATTCTGCTCCGATTGCTTCTTCCATCTCTTTGTTTCTCTCTCTCTCTCTCTCTCTCTCTCTCTCTCTCTCTCTCTCTCTCTCTCTCTCTCTCTTTCTCCTGTCCTTCTTCCTTTCACAAATTAATGTAAAATGAATAAAGTCATATTAATTCATAATCAGACATGAAAACCCGTGAGCTGTGAAATGATGACAGGTCCAGAAAGCTGCCCCCTGTAGGGGGTCCGGGGATCATTTCAAAGACTTTTTCAAAAACTTTAGATATTTTAACATAATTATACTGGAGCTTTTTGAGACTTTGGGAATACTGATTTTTTTTTAGTTCAACATCTATTATCTATTTTTACTTTGATACTCTTTGATCTACACTGGATGTCCAAATATTTGTGGACCTCCCTCATAATTCATCCATTAACCCTCCTGCTATGTTCATTTGTCAGGAACAGTAATGGTGTTCCCGGGTCATATTGACTCAGTTCATGTTCAATTATCTAAAATATGTCTGAAAAACTAAAAAATCCTTACAAACAGTGTGAATATTTTATTACTAACTCCATTACTAATTATTCTATCAGTATTTAGTGCAATGGTGTTCTTTACCTCTAACAGGTAATGCTTCAATTATGATAATTCTCTCGTTTTTCATTAAAATATATATGTTTTCTTTTTTTAATGTTTCACTACTTTATGATTATTGAAAGACCAACATATAAAATAAATAATTTTACATATCACTAAAACTAGTTTAATGCAGGGGATGGTAGAAAATATGTGAGATGAACTGGTTTCCTATTATATGTTGATTACACTAATTAAGCCAAGCAGAAGTTTCATACTGAAAAAAATATTTTAAACTATTTGAGTTTCAAACTTTAAAACGGGTCAATTTGACCCGTAACATAACAGGAGGGTTAAGCTAGTTGACGTTGTGGCCATTGCTGGCACAAATTTGTTTGATTGGCTTCGGACAAAAATGGCTGACATATTCTACCACCCTTTGCTTACGCCCACTGGCTCTCTCCAGCCTGCACTAGCAGGATTGCAACCTCAGGTGTTTAAGCAATGCAACTGCATAACATTTATTATTAACAGAAAATGGAATCGTATGTTTTCATGATGCCCATCATCAAATATTTGGTCAAACTTTGTTACACCACTATTTAGAAATTAGTCCAAAACTTTGTGGATTCTGTGCGCAGAAGAATTAAAGCTTTTGAGAGCAAATTGAGGTCATACCCTTCTCCAAGGCATTGTAGTCCAAGACCAGAAATGGAAAAACCAAGACAAGGCAGGTTCAAAGACTTAAAAAATCTGTTTGCCTCCTTCCATTTAGCACCTGTTTCACCCCACCGTCCACCTCATCTTCCTCCGTTCTCCCTCTCTTTCATTCTGTCGTTCCCACGGTCCAGGTCCCACCTTAATGCCGTCTGACTTGAGAGACAGCTTCCGTTATAGCTGTGGATGTATCAACACAGACGCAGCAAAGCGGCTGACACTCTCTGTTAAGAGTCAAGAGCCAAAGAAAGGCAGAAAGAAATCCCTCTCTATTCCTCTGTGATCCCCCTTTTCTCTCATTTTCCATCTCTGAGAGTTCATCTTTCTTTCCGGCTGGTTGGTTGATACGAGATCAATGCAGTTAGCAGAGACGTCTTTTATTATTTATCCAAACGACCCAGAAAAACAGAGGGAGAAACGGCAAGAGAGCGAGAGAGAGAAAGAGAGGGGTATTATTGTCTTTTATCTATCATTTTATCCGACTCCAGTGGGGATTAAGGACAGAGCAGTGGAAGGATCCGCAGTTTTGGAAGGAATAAAAAATATATGTGAAGAAAGGGATGAATAAAACACAGATTATTACACAAATTATTAGAGACAAAAAGTGGTGGAGTGCACACAACCCTTATTTCTTACAGACAGAAAATATCTTTTGAAATATCCGTTAGTGAATGTATTTAACATCATGTCATGCAGGGAAGGCATATTTAAGATTTTTCACTTTTCTGTTATTATAATAATACTCAACAATATGCATGTTATTATCAGTTATTAACAGGAAAAGAGGAAAAAATCTTTTACTCTGTATCTCACTCTTGCTCTATCTCTCAATTCACACACTCTCTTGCGCTCTCTCTATCTTTCCCTCTCTCTTGCTCTATCTATATCTTTCCCTCTCTCTTGCTCTCTCTATATCTTTCCCTCTCTCTTGCTCTCTCTATATCTTTCTCTCTCTCTTTCTCTCTATATCTTTCCCTCTCTCTTGCTCTCTCTATATCTTTCTCTCTCTCTTTCTCTCTATATCTTTCCCTCTTTCTTGCTCTCTCTGTATATTTCTTTCTCTCTTGCTCTATCTATCTTTCCCTCTCTCTTGCTCTCTCTATATTTCACTCTCTCTTACTCTCTCTATATCTTTCTCTCTCTCTTTCTCTCTCTATATCTTTCCCTTTTTCTTGCTCTGTCTGTATATTTCTTTCTCTCTTTCTCTATCTATCTTTCCCTCTCTCTTGCTCTCTCTATCTTTCCCTCTCTCTTGCTCTCTCTATATCTGTCTCTCTCTCTCTTGCTATCTCTCTATCTTTCTCTCTTGCTTTCTCTCTCTATATCTTTCCCTCTCTCTTGCTCTCTCTCTATCTTTCTCTCTCTCTTGATCTCTCTCTATCTTTCTCTCTCTCTTGTTCTCTCTCTATCTCTCACTCCTTCTCTCGCTCTTTCTCCCACTTCACACTCTCTCACTCAGTCATCTCTCTTACTCTCAATCTCTCAATCTTTCTCTCGCTCACTCTATCTCTCACTCTCTCTCTTTGTCTCTCTCACTTTCGCTCTGTATGTCACTTTTTTTTTAATTTTTTTTTTTATTTATTTTCTGTTTTTATTTTATTTTGTTTTTACTTTTACTTTACTTAGTTCTTAGATTTATCTGAAACTTTTTATTGATACCTATATTTTAATTTGTCATTGTTTCTAGTATTTTGTTTCTTATCTTATAATGTGCTATGTACAGCACTTTGTTGCAGCTGTTGTTGTTTTTAAAGTGCTCTATAAATAAAGTTGAGTTGAGTTGAGTTGAGTTTCTTACTTTCTTACTTTTTATGCCTCTCTTTAGCACATTGCTGAATGCTTGGTTTTAAGAGTGTGTGTGTGTGTGTGATTCTCTTTCTCTCTCTAAAGCTGCAGGGCCGCCCACAGCGGGTTCACGGCCGGCTCTGTTAGCTTCTTCTCTCTCGTTGTTGGAAAGTTGACTGGAATCGTTGGGCTCTCGACTCTGCGCTTTTGCGCTAGCTGAGAAAGAACTCTCTGTAACTAAGCAACAATCAAGCACCCACGGTCGCTAGTCATCCCTGCTAACATGTTCACACGTTCCTCTTCTGGACCGTCAATTATCCTCCGCTTCTTGTAGAATGAAGACATTAATTCTTCATCAGCGCCAGGCATTCGGCCCTCCACCCGCCGCGTGCTTTTCCCCACCTGAGGCCGAAAAGAAACGAGAAACGATTTCTTTTATAAAACATTTCAATCAGTGTTCCTTTTAACACCATCAAATCAAAATAACACCCCCCCATTCTCTCTCCACCCAGCTGCTACATTTCTCACCTCATGTGAATGTGATCTGCTGCTGATGGATTGTGATGGAGAACAGAGCGGCGGCAGCAGCCACGGTTCCAATCTGTAAACTTATTTTAATGCCAGGTGTTGCCATGCAGAGCGATGTCACTTAGCAACCGATGAAAGAAGCAGATGATAGAACCTCGCTGAATGGATTAAGCCTGGTTAGAACGGACGGATGGAGGTTTTATTGATCTCGGAGGAAACCTGTGGGTATCACAGCAGCAAATGCTGAACAAAATCGATAGACAGGCAGGCAGGTAGACAGGTAGATAAGTAGACAGGTTGGTAGATAGACAGATTTACTCATCATCATTAAAAAATAGTTGCATCCAGAAAGAAGAGTCGGATGCTAAAGGAGGATGAAAGTTACCAGGAACAATAAATGACTGAAAATTTACACTGATATGGATGGATGAATGAATGCATGGATAGATAGAGAGATACTATAGAGAGGTACTATATTGATCAAGTAGTGTATTGATTTAGTTGCTTTAAACAACAAAATTATATGAATTCAATCAAAGAACACACTGGAGTGGATAAATACCAGTGAATAAAACATAGTGAATCAAAGTTTTGGATACAATTATACTTTTTTTGTTCTTTTTTTTTTCTACACTATAAATAAATACTGACGTCATCCAGACTATGAAGGAACAGATAAGGAATCATGTAATAATCAAAATACTAAGGGTGCACTTATCTGGGGTGCTGTTAACTTGCGGTTGCTGAGGCTGGTAACTTTCTGGGGTGGTCCTGATGAGTGCCAGTTCCATCTCAAGGATACTTTTAAAGTTCCTAAAATGTTTCGGATTAGCTGACCTTCATTTCTTTAAGTACTTAGAGTATTTCTTGCCATAATATGTATTATGCATAATATGCATTACTCAAATAGAGCTATTCACTGTGTACCAACTCTACCTCTTCACTACTTTACAACTGATGCTCTCAAACAAGAGCAAAAAGAGCAAGAATTCAAGTAATTAACTCTTGATAAGCTTTGCACAGCTGTTAACTGAAATTTCTAAGACATTCAAGATGACTCTACTTCAGAAATCTGACTGAGAAAATACCCAAAGTTTGTCCAAAGTTCCTTCTCTCTGCTGCTGTAACCAGGGTTATAGGCAATATTTTATGAGTTGCTCTATGTGCAAAAACAGCCAAAAATCCCATGCGACTCACCCCAAGCTTTAGATAAGGTCTGTAAAAGAAGTGGAATGATGCGAGTGTCATCGTGATGGAGAACAGAGCCGTACAGTAGATAGACTTTACAGAGTTTATTTTAGCACCAACTGTTGCCATGCAGACCTACTCGCTTAACAACCGCTGACAACAGTAAAGCGCAGAAGAAGACGAGGAGGAGAAGAATCTCACAGAGTGGGTTAGGTCTGGTTTGAGAGAGTGTTGTTGCAATATCAATTAGCTGAATGCATTATTTAAGCAGTGTGTCCACAAACATTTGGACACATTGTATAGTGTAGATACCAGATAAGTCCAGAGCAGTATGGAAAAATGTTTTGTCTGTTCAACTTCCTTTAATTTGTTGATATAACCAGAATTTTAGATCTGCAACACATTTTTAGAAAAGTTAAGATGGGGAGAAACAAAGATGAGCAAAGGATCTCCAGTTTGAAACCAATCCATGAGAATTATTAAAATGTTTAAAATAATGTTCCACAAAACAAGACTAGAAGAGATTTGCATGTTTCTACCTATACACCTCATAATATCATTAAACCCTTAAAGCATTTAGGAGGAATTTCACAGCGAAGTAGTCCATTATTTTTCATTGGGGAGCATTGGTTCCTTTAGACTTTACTGTAAAGCATGGAAGAAAAATTACTGTCAATGTAGCTATGTCTCAGCTGCACTCCCCCTATCATTAGCAAGGCCCCAACACAAGGAGGGTGAAGATAAGAAAAGCACATGTAAGTCAGCCTCTGCCTCTTTTCGAACATTGCCAAGCAGCCAGCATGCTCGGAGGAAAGTGCAGCGACTCGGTTCTGATACATCAGCTCACAGACGCCTTGAGGTAATCGACATCACCCTAGAAGTGATGAGGGGAAAGAGTGCCATCTACCCACCCAGAGAGAGAGCAAGGCCAGTTGATGGAAAGCTGCATGACCGGGATTCGATCCAGCGATCTCCTGACTATAGTGGCAGCTTTTTATTTCTCTGGACTGCAGCTTTATATGCTGCTCACTAAATACTGTTACGGAGCTCAATCAAACATTTATAAGCTAGAGTTTCTATGTTTATAGAGAATATAATTTTAACACATTTAAACACACACACACACATACACACACATATATGATTTAATTGTAGAATGCAGGCAACACCTCTGTTAATGCCCACATGTGCCCAGCTGAAAATAGGGATTATATAAATATGGGAAATACTTTGTTTTTCTTGGAGGGTCAGAGCCTTTAGCACAGTTTGGTAATTTCAAGTCAGTTTAGATGCGTTTTTATCAGTGGTTTATTTCAGGTTTAGCCGTTGTTTTAGAGCAGAGAAATCACTCCCGCTCTAACTGTGGTAGACTGTGGTAGACTGTGGTCCTCCAGGACTGCAATTGATGACCCCTGCTGCAGGGTATAATCTTGTGAAGGGCGAGGGTAAAATTGTTTAAAACGTACTCTAGTTTCGCTACCATGCTCCTATTCCTGGGTCAGCTGGAGCTGGCCTTCCTAATCAGCCTACTAAAGTGATTAACCTCTCCAGTAGAGGCATCTGTAGAGCACTGAGGTGAGTCTCCGGGGGCTTGCTGTTGAAAGATGCTGAAGGATTTGAAGCTTCTGAAAGAAGAAAATCTAGAGTTTTTGCTTGTCTTTCTTTCTTGAGTCAATGTCAGTAATTTCAGATAGACACTGAGATCCTTGTAGGACCAAGAGTTCACTGCAAGCTTATTCATCTTGGTTCGTCTTTGGTTTTTATTCGTCATTGGTCTGTTAGAGTTAGTTCCTGCAAATTGCTCACCATCCAGGTTGGAACGATGATGAAGGCAGCTGAAGAATATGGTTGGTTTAGGTTTTTGAGTCTCTGAGCATCACTCACACTTGCGCATGCCCGGTGAACATCTACAGGGGGTCCAGATAACCTCTCAACAAGGTTTGAAGCTATTTCAAGAGCAGCCTCTCTGAGGACTTTATGATGTGTGAAATGAGAGCAACTGGTCTGTAGGCATTAGAGCACTGAGGTTTTCTGTCTTTGACACCAAGACCACACAAGTATTAGTACATGTGCAACATTTAGAGTCTCATGGCCACAAATGCATTTACAAGACACAGTGTGACCTTGCAAGTAAAATCCATGCTTCTGTCCCAAAAGTATTTAAAAGGTTAAAGTCTTATGATAAGTGCATGGTAAATACAGTGACTCAGCAGAACCAAAATAGCTGTATACTACCCTATACTCTCTATAACACTCAGTACTACCTTATACTGCATATACTACCAAAGCAACTAGTGTCCAGCTTGTAAAAATGATGACCATTTTCATATCAGTTGGCATGAATGGCTGGTGACCACAGATGTTCCAACCACAGCTTTTGAAGGACTTCTGTAAAAAATCACCTTAACTTTGCCTCATTACCTCAACTGGTTATTCAAGCTTTGGCACGCAGGTAAACAAGTTCTGCAGGTTCCTCAAATGTTAGAAATGACGTCCAGCTCCTCCACACTGCTGTCAATGGTTGAAGAGGTAAAGCAGTAAAATCAGTGAACTTTTCTGCTCTAGGGCATTTTCCTAAAAGAAAGAATGCGTACCTACACTCAACACAAACCTACATAAAGCACCTGCAATGACTAATGACAAAAGCCTGGACAAATCACGCCGGAGCTGCTGAGCTGGCGGCTGATTCAGGCAGTTTTGGAAGCCTTTAAAAGATCATTTTTGAAAGCAGGATTGAGATCAGTCCAGGATATTCCTGGTTCCATGCAGATTTTCCAGCGAGGTCTAGACACAGTGCAGATATTGTGTTGGTTGGATCACGGCAGGAGGCTTCCTGTGGTTCATCTCAGGTTCCACAATGGCATTCTTGATGCACATCAAGTTCTGCCCTCATTGCGTTCAGTTTTATGACATTTGTTCCAGGAATTTATTCACAGTCACGCACAGTCCAGTCAGAATATTATGACTACTTCATTGTTCCTACACTCATTGTCCATTTCTTCAGCTGAGCTGATCATATACAGTGGTGTTTGAAAGTTTGTGAACCATTTAGAATTTTCTATATTTCTGCATAAATATGACCTAAAACATTATCAGAATTCCTAAAAGTATAGAAATAGAACCCAGTTAAACAAAAGTTAAGTCAAAAATATTATACTTGGGTCATGAAGCAAGACAATGACCCTGAGCACACTGGTCATTCTACCAAAGAATGGTTCAAGAGGAATAAAAGAAAAATGTTCTGACCTTAATCCAATGGAAATGTTGTTTGATAGTAGTTTGGTTAACTACTCTTAACCAACGGTTGTGTTGTGTTCTTAAATAGTTTGAAAGACGTTTTGATAAGGTTGGCTGGATGTTTGGGTGAAGTTTGATGGATGTTTTATTGAGGCTGGCTGATTTTGTAGCTTAGATAGCTAGTTATCTAACATTTTTTGTAAGCTGAAATGCACCATATTTTATTGTTTTTTCTGTTTTTTTAAACACATCAGAGTCACTGCTGGACCGAGAATAAGCCATCAAACAGATATCTTCAGCCAACAGCGTCTTATGGGCACTCATGAAGGACTAGAAGATGTCCAACTGCTCATTAACGCAAATGTCGAATTAGCCAATCACATGGCCAAGACGATCTGCTGCAGTTGAAACCGAGCATCAGAATGGGAAAGAAAGGTGATTTAAGTGACTTTAAAAGTAACATGGTTGTTGGTGCCAGACGGGCTGGTCTGAGTATTTTAGAAACTGCTGATCTACTGGGATTTTCACACACAACTATCTCTAGGGTCATCAGAGAATGATCTGAAAAAGAGAAAATACTTAAATACTTTAATACTTAAACATTGAATATTTTAGGTCAATTTATAGTGTTTATGGAACTATTTAAAATATGTTTAATATATATATATATATATATATATATATATATATATATATATATATTTATATATATAATATATATTTGTCCTTACCGCCCAGCATTACCTGGTATCTTTTTGACCTTGCCCTCTTCTCCTGGAATGGTCCACCCTGATTTTGAACCCTACCTTAGATGGGCTGATCTACTGTACTGCTGCTCTAACTGAGGGGGGGATTACCGCTCCAGACATGCTGAAAGCGATGGAACAGTAGGACCTGTGTGTCTACACGGAGAAAGAGACGCAAATCATTACTGCATCTCTCAGGTTGCAGTAAATGTGTTTTGTGGAGCTGGACGCAATAGGCATGTCAGCCTTTTCCAAAAAGAGAGAGAGAGAGGAAGAGTGAAAGAGTGAGAGAAAGAATGAGAAGGAAGGAAATATCTGGTCTCAGCTTCTTGTCTTTTTCCACTCCTGCTCTCCTCTCACTCAGCACCTGTCTGGCCCTTTGTGGTTTTGGGTTTGGAACTGAAAACCCTCTGCTTAAACCACACGTCTGGTTCAGCGGTCCGACCGCAACCCTCACTAACAGGCCATACAGGCGTTCATACAGTACGTGGCCACATGCATGAGTTTCGGGGTCAAACTAGTGCCAACAGTGAGTATCTTCTCATGATCTTAGCTGGCAGAGTGTATGCTTTTACAGTATTATTCACTGTTAAAATTGATACAGTTTGAACACATTTGAAACATGAAATTACCTGTTTCTTTTTGGGGTTTAAAGGATTTTTAATGGAACTAACTGTATAATTTCTTTTTTTCGTTTTTTAATTTTGCTTTTGTCAAACAGCAAACATCATCATCATAACCTTAAAGTATTATGAGAATGGAGCGCTCTCTGTATTTTTTGGCTTTGTTTGGGGTTTATATTCAGTTAGAAAGAAAGGATGTTTAGTAGTACATTTTCGGTTATTTTTCAAAGGTTTGAAATCACTCTTCAAATGTTTGAAATTATTGATCAAATGTTTAGAATAACTCATCAAAAGTTTTGAATTATTGTTTAAAGGTTTGGAATTATTGGCCAAAAGTTTTGGAATTACTCTCCAAACGTTTAGTTTTATTGTTAAAATATTTGGAATAATTGATTGGAGGTTTATAATTACTTTTCAAAAGTTTGGATTTATTGTTGAAAGGTTTGGAATTATTGATCAAAGGTTTATAATTACTTATTAAAAGTTTGGAATTATTGTTTAAAGGTTTGGAATTATTGATCAAAGGTTTATAATTACTTATTAAAAGTTTGAAATTATTGTTGAAAGGTTTGGAATTATTGATCAAAGGTTTATAATAACTTATCAAAAGTTTGGAATTATTGTTTAAAGGTTTGGAATTATTGATCAAAGGTTTATAATCACTCTCCAAAAGTTTGTAGTTATTGGTCAGTGGTTTGGAATCACAATCCTTATACTATTTTATTTTAAAGGGACTGGACAGATTTACTGCAGGATCTTTAGTAGTAAAGTTATTAAGCATTATGAGGTTAGAAAAGTGTTCAGTAATCTTGCACAAGTGCTTTTCCTCTGTAAAACATTACAGTATTTCTCCATCATTTTTTAAATGGAAGAAAGTAAGTTGTAATTGCTATACACTATTAATTATGCAATGTTAATTTGCAGCTTAATTTAACTGTGTTATTGATGTATAGAACTGTAAAAAAAAAAGGTTATTTAAAAACAATGTTTATAAAAAGTGTTAATTTTATGTTTTGTCATTTTATGTAAGTGTTATGTAACTGTTTTACATACTGTAAGCAGGAATACTTTTTGGCACCTCTCCTACCAGACAATACTTTTTTCTTTTTTTAATCATTTTTTTACAGTGCTGGGAAATGTGTGTGTGTGTGTGTGTGTGTGTGTGTATACAAACAGTGCAGAGTAGATCATCTCTATGGAAAATGCATCTATATGGAAATCGCTGTAGATTCAAACACACACATACACATACACACACATACACACAATCCACCGCAGCACATAACACTGCTCAGCTGGAGGTTAAAGATCTGGTACACTCATCACACACACACACACACACACACACACAAATACCTGCTGAGTATACACACACTATCCCCTGCTCCTCTCTCTCTCTCTCTCTCTCTCTTTCCTGCAGTCCCGTTCTCTGTTTATGTTGACTCAGAAACGCAATATGGAGCTTCTGATATGGAGCTGCCCACACTGCTCTCATCCCACAGACTTACGGCATTTACTCAAGGTGACAATTCACCTCCTCTCTACAGGTTTAAATTAAAACACAGACTAGGATTTCTGGGACACTCCTGACTGCCAAGGCAACACCTCGTTACCCTGCAATTAGACCTGATTTATTTCAGCTAGTAACGGTAGTATTGTAGAATATTTCCTTAAAGGAGAACTCTGGTGTAAAATAGACTTTTAGTTTAGTAAAACATGATAAAATTACTTACCTTAGTTGAATAGTCCACCTCCACTCTTATATAGAAAGAGTAGAAGGATAGAATTAGTTCATCAGAGTTTCCAGCCTCAGAAACTGCAAGTTAACAGCCTCCAGGTAAGAGCACCTAAATGCTTCTTCACAGAGTATTTTGATATGTTTGTTTCTCCCCAATTTACAAGGCCAATTACCCAACCCACTCATTAGGACTCCCCCTATCACTAGTGATGCCTCAACACCAGGAGGGTGAATTGGTGACTTCCGATATATGTG
Source organism: Astyanax mexicanus (assembly GCF_023375975.1). Taxonomy (NCBI): domain Eukaryota; kingdom Metazoa; phylum Chordata; class Actinopteri; order Characiformes; family Acestrorhamphidae; genus Astyanax; species Astyanax mexicanus. The sequence goes on along the minus strand of NC_064425.1, from coordinate 11,371,993 downwards.
ATATGTGTGATATATACCGCCTCTTTTCGCTGAGTAGCAACACAGAACATTTGGAGGAAATCGCAGCAACTCTGTTCCAATACATCAGCTCGCAGGCGCCTTGTGCAGTGGACCTCACACTTTGGGGTGAGTGCCATCTACCCACCCAAAAAAGCAAGGCCTATTGTGCTCTCTCAGTGCTCCGGTAGCCGATGGCAAGCTGCATGAATAGGATTCGAACCAGCGACCTCCTGATCATAGTGGCAAAGCTTAGCCCACTGGACCAACCCTTGTTTAACACTGTTGACTTCTGTACTATTTACAATGTAGGAATAAAATAGATTAAATTAAACAAAGGTAAGCAATTTCATGTTTTACTACACCAAAAGTACATTTTGGACAGGAGTTCTTCTTTAACACTGATAACAGTAGTAACATGACTAGGACAGTAACTGAAACAGTGATAATAGCACTAACAGTGATGCTAAAATGTAAAAAATTAAAAGCTTAAAGAAAGCTCTGTTTTCATAATGATCTGCTCTGCCAATATGTGTGTGTGTGTGTGTGTGTGTGTGTTTGGGGGGTGGGTGGGGGTCTGGGGTGTGATGTCGGTGTGTGTTCTGGGTCCAGGGGTTACCGTGGTGATGACTGACAGGGTCAGGGGTTTTCTGATGGCGTCTCTATGTGTCACTTTAAATCCCATAATTATCACACCACCTGCACCTCTCACTCTGCTCTATCCATTCTCTCTCTCTCTCTCTCTCTCTCTCTCTCTTTCACTCTGCTCTACACATTCTCTCTCTCTCTCTCTCTCTCTCTCTCTCTCACTCTGCTCTATCCACTCTCTCTCTCTCTCTCTCTTTCTCTTTCACTCTGCTCTACCATTCTCTCTCTCTCTCTCTCTCTTTCACTCTGCTCTACACATTCTCTCTCTCTCACTCTGCTCTATCCACTCTCTCTCTCTCTCTCTCTTACTCTGCTCTATGCTCTACACATTCTCTCTCTCTCTTTCTCTCTCTCTCTTTCACTCTGCTCTACACATTCTCTCTCTCAGTCTCTCTCACACACTCTATCTCTTTCTGTATCTCTATGCATTCTCTCTCTCTCTCCCTCTCACTATGCTCTACCTTTCTCTCTTTTTCTTTCTCACACGCACACACACACTCACACACACAGTCTGTATCTCTCTCTTACTCTCTCTCTCTCTCACGCACACAGTATCTCTCTTTCTCTCTTTTTGATATGTAATGACAAACAATATTGTCAAAGCATTACAACAGTTACAACAAAATTAGAATAAAATAAATTAATCAATAACTCTCTCTCTCTCTCTCTCTCTCTCTCTCTTTCTTTCTCTCTCTGTTTTCCACGCCTCCTTATCCTTGAAGTCTTCTGACAGCTTGTCTGATGGAAGTGTGTGTGTGTGTGTGTGTGTGTTTACACTCCAGAGAGATGACCCTTTTCCTCTCCAGCCTCCTGAGCCCCATTGACGTTTCCTGACACACACTTACACACCCTTTCGCTCGTGACTGAAGTGCGTATTGTGTGTGAGTGTGTGTGTGTGTGTGTGTGTGTTTGTGTGAGTGTGTGTGTGTGGGTGTGTCACTGTTTGGTGCTTTGTCCACAACTTCAGTTCTGCTTTGTCTCTTCACAATGATACAGTAAGTCCCTACATTTCTCTCTCTCTCTGTCTCTCTCTCTCTCTCTCTCTGTCTCTCTCTCTCTCTCTTTCTTTTTCGTTCTGCATGTCACTCTATCTTATCCTCTCTCTCATGCTCTCGCGCTTTCTCTCTGGCATGTGCGTCATCCTTTTGACTGTCCTTTATCTCCTCCATCTCAGTTTTCCCTCAGTAACTTTTCTTTCCGTGAACCAACAGAGGTGTGTGTGTATGCGAGTGTGTGTGTGTATGCGAGTGTGTCTCAGTGCTGCAGTTGTAGTTAATTGGTGTGTGTGTTCATGCTGATTTGTGTAATTCCGGGCGCTCTCAGGCTGGCGGTTTGTTATTGATGTGGGATTTCTCTCAGTGGTGTGTAACTTATTGTAATTTTATAGGGAGTTGAATTTCCTGCTTGTTTTGAATTGTGGCGCTGTTTGGAATTAGGCTCTAATTTTACGCCTTGAAATTTAACCTGAAATAAAAAAAAGGAAATGGGGGGCACACCCATTATGCAAATAAATGATACCAGGAACAAATACTCATCACAGTTTTAGCATTTTAGCACAGTAGTTTTACATGGTAAAAAGCAGTTACTTGCAGTGTATATTATACAGTATAGGTAGTGTAAAATATCGATAACATGCTGTAAATCAATGTACAGTACACAACTGGTAAAGTAAATTACAGTAGATGTACAGCTGAATGTTAATTACTCTAACTCTACAGGACATTTTTACAGTGTACACAGTAAACAGCTATGGAAAAAGTAAGAGACCACTTAAAAATTATGAGTTTCTTTTTATTTTCCTAATTGAAAACCTCTGGAATACAATCAAGAGGAAGAGGGATGATCACAAGCCATCAAACTAGGCTGAACTGCTTGATTTTTTTGCACCAGGAGTGGTATAAAGTTATCCAAAAGCAGTATGTAAGACTGGTGGAGGAGAGCATGCTAAGATGCATGAAAACTGTGATTAAAAACAAACCAGGTTTATTCCACCAAATACTGATTTCTGAAAACTTTATGAATATAAACGTTTTTGCTTTGCTTTATTTAAGATCTGAAAGCTCTGCAACTTTTTTCTTATTTATTTCAGCCATTTCTCATTTTCTGCAAAAACATGCTCTAAATGACAATATGTTTTTTTGGAATTTGGGAGAAATGTTGTGTTTGTAGTTTATAGAATAAAACAACAATGATTATTTTACTCAAATATATACCTATAAATAGCAAAATCAGAGAAACTGATTCAGAAACTGAAGTGGTCTCTTATTTTTTTTCAGAGCTGTATAATGCACAGTGTACACTAGTATTGCCAATTATAATATAGCACCTATATTACACTTTATTAACCTATTTTTGAGCAACAACACCTGGTACAAAATTTCCATACTGCTTCCACCTCCCCCTGTCGACACTTGGGTCTAATCCCCCCTGGTCCTGTGCAGGTGCTGCTGGAGGTGCTGCTGAATATGTGTGGTCTTCCTCATAAACAGAAATGTCATACCCCCGTCTTCTCGGCTGTAATTAGTGTAGGTTTAAAGGGTTAAAGGAAGCCCTGAGGAGTTGAGCAGCTCTGATAATCTGAGTGTAAGGAGAGGAATTCACTTTAAAGAAATTCCTGCTTCCATCTATTACTTTTGTCCAGGATCCAAAAGAAACCGGAGGAGTGCAGACCTGGTGTGAACTGCTGAAAATATTAATTAAGAAATAGAGAAGGTTTACTGTACTGACAGATGAACCCACACATGTGTAGAGTTCCTGGAGCACATTTGGCATGGATCATGTTGATGGGTGTAACCAGGGGTTGAGAACAGGGCAAAGGTACTTTTAAGTAGTGGTTCCAATTAGGCCTGCAACAATTGCAATATCGATTTATTGTACAATAAATGAACATAAACTCAATCATTTTTGCTAATCGGTATATCGTCTATTGTGTTTATTTGTATGTTTGTTAACATATTTAACAGTGAACAGTATTTTAGCCAGTCATGCTTCAATAACTGTGACTCCATACACACAGTGTGGACTAAAGTAGGTTAAGAAATAGTATATAGAAGTATATTATTCCATAACTATTTATAATAAATGATTAATTCTTTTTTTACTGTCTTTATAAAGTGTGAGATTGCTTTTTATGCTATTCTGTTGATCATTATCTCAGTGGCATTTAATAGCTTTAAAATGCCAAAAATATCGTGTATCGCAATAATTTCTGGGACAATGTATCGTCCACAAAAAATTCGAATCGTGACAGGCCTAGTTCCAATAACAAAAAAAAAAAAAAAAAAATATATATATATATATATATATATATTGCGAATAATCTAGAGACTGCACTCTGTGGGCGGTGTTTACATTCTGATATGGCCCAGAAAGCTGCTTTTTTATTTTCCTCATCTCATCAATTACTTTATTCTGCTCATCTCTCCACCAGTGTTAAGCTGGGCTAAAGCTGGGCTAAAACTATTGCCATGTGGGTCAGCCAGACGTCGTCCTGTATCAGTTTTTTCTAGTTTCCAAGAGTCTTTTGAAGGTGTATGAAACAGTACTCACCTCTCTTTGTCTTCATCTGTAATTTCTCTAAAGGAAAGACTTCTACTTTTAATAGTTACAGAGTTGCTGTGAATGTGTAAGTGTGTAAATGCTGATGTAGAGAGTTTAGTAACACCACCTGTTCCAGCACTGCTTTACTACCGACTATGGGTCCTATCGTACACCCTGCACAATGCGCATCGCAATGCTCGTTCACCTTACACCACGTCAACAGTCTATTTCTACGCCTTGTGCGTGGAAATATCAGGTGCACCACTGACTTATTAAAACCCTGACAACAGTCAACAGTCAGCCACTTAATCCTATCTTAGCCATGCAGGAGGGCCTCAGCGTATACACCCCTGCTCGTTAAACACACACACGGATGTGGAATAATGTAACATTGCTCTTCTCTTTAATTAGCTGATCACACCCCTTCACAGTGTGAACGCCTAGGTCAGTATCCTCTGCTGAGCATAAATTTCCAAAGCCCAGTTTTCTAAAGCACGGTCTTCTAAAAATGTTTGGCTGGTACTATATATATTTGTTTATTTTTTGTGGCAGGTTGTCCCTGAAATGAGTTTTTTGCAGGGTCTGAAAATGTAAATGGAAGAATCTGTGTCAGTTTGGCAAAGTTCTGTTATATTATATTAGTGGTGTCAGTTGCTTAAAAAACTACACTGCCTGGCCACCAAAAAAAAACCAAATGCTTAGTTAAATCCAGGTGGTGACTTTTTTTTTGACCAGGCAGTGTATTTTATTAACCACAGTAACATTTTGTAAAATCTTTAAATACTGGCACTTCCCTGTATTTTTTGGAGGTAATCTGTGAAATATTCTGTGGTATTTGTGCAAAGGTAAATTGGTTTCTTTGTGTATGTAAGCTCCTAGGTAGTGTTAGCTAGCTAGCTAACTGATTAGCAAAGCTGTTTTGTAGTTAGCTAGCGAAGGTGTTTGTTTTTGCTTTAAGTTTAGAAAAGAGCTGTTCTGTGTGTGTGTGTGTGTGTGTGTGAGGGAGAGAGAGAGATAGAGAGAAAAGTGTGTGTAGCCAGTAGTTTTAGCTACATAAGCTAGCAAGCTGTGTAACATTTGGCTACAACATGTTACCTTGCTGCATTCTCTCAGTGCGATCGCTAATGCTGTGTTACATTCAACCTGGGAAGTTGGAATTTCCTAGTTCAGAGCTGAACGTTTTTTTTTTTTTTTTTTTATCTGAAAAAAAAAGCAAAAGTATTATACTAGACCACTGCAGTCGTGCCATCATTTTGTAGTCTGTGCCATGTCATAACAAATTTTGTCTATGGGCTTTTTTTAAAACCTTCTGTGGACATATATATGCCCAGAACCCTGTATGTTTTATTCTGAGTGCGTTCTCCTCCTGAAGAACACTGGATTCTTTGAATTACGAGATCGTTTTAGAATCACAATCAGAATAATGCTAGATTTAAGCTAATGCTAAACTGTTCGGCGCACTGAACTGACTGAACAATGAAAAAAAAAAATACTTCATTCTACCTATTGAGAAATTCAGCTTAGACATGAAACACCAAATATGGGCATAAACAACATGGTGCTGAGTATAAAATGACAAAATGGTCTTCAAAATATTTCTTTAACTGGAATTCAGTAACATCAGGGTCTGATTAAATTTGGGCTTAAACTCTTCTCTGTAAGATCTCTAATGCTTATGAATTTCTTGCTGTTTGTAAAGGAGTTTTATGTTGTTGCTGTTGTAATGTTTTTTTTTTAACTAGAATGTTCCTCAGTGGTATATTTATATTCATATTCATATTCAAATTCTATGGTGCTAGGGTTTTAGGAATCCATCACTGATGGATCTCTGTTGCTTACTGTTGCTATTAAAGGTTAGTTACTAGCATGCCCCTAGGTTGGTATGTACTTACTTTTAATAGCCACTGTTATTAGCACTGGTAATAACAATATTATTCATGTTATTACAGTTACAATATCTGTCGTAGATTAGTGCTGCTGTATTGCAGTGTGTGAGCATACTTGATTGTGTGAGTGTGTGTGTCTGTCTTCTTCTTTCTTTATTGGAAGTATTGATCAATTACAACACAACTGTCTGTGTGTTGTAATGTGTGTGTGTGTGTGTGTGTGTGTGCGCACATTCCACTGCAGTGTTATCTGCTGCTGTTATTGTAGTAATCTCTGTCGGAGTGTGTGTGCGTTAAATGATTGGTGATGGGTAGTTTATTCAGCCCTGAGGCTGTAGCAGTTTCATCACTTCATCCAGACAGATGGTTTGTTTGTGTGTGTGTGTGTGTGTGTGTGAAGCTACGTAGCTATAGAGACATTTTCATCTCTCTCTCTCACAAACACACATTTCCTCTGTTTTAAGGGGAATGTATTATACCTTTTATTTTTACACAATTTACACAAGTCTATATGCTATAAAAAAAAAAAACAGATCCCTCCTTCAGACAAAGTCTGCTCCCTAATCCTGCTGTGTACTGTCTGAGGTTCTTAACTGATCTAGTGGGTGGGGCTCTGGTGGGGGTTGACAGGTGAGGGGTGGAGCCAGAAAGGTTTTTTGCACGTTTTCTGATGATTTATGACCCTAAACTGTTTCAGCTGACTCACAGATGATCTCGTTACATGGTAATAACCACCTCTTGTTCTTTATTCTCTCTAAAATTATAGATTTCCTATACTGTTTTGTTGTATTATATTATTTTTTTGTATACTCTCATTTTTTTCATTATATTTAATGCTTTTTCTCTCTTTTAGTACAAAATCCGCTCCTCTTGTTTAGATGACAGTTTTGCACATCTTGGCTGGATTGGAGTCACCTGGAAATCAGGCATTCAGTTAACAGCTGTGCTGAACTTGTCAAGAGTTAATTACTTGAATTTCTTGTCTCTTAATGTGTTTGAGAGCATCAGTTGTAAAGTTGTGAATAGGTAGAGTTACAGGTATACAGTGAATAGCTCTATTTGAGTAATGTTCTAATCCATGTTATGACAAGAACTACTCAACTAAATAAAAAAAGAATTACTTTTAAGAAGAAATAAAGATTGGTTAATCCAAAAAGAAGGATTTCAAGAACTTTAAGAGTATCCGCAAGTGCAGTCACCGCAAAGACAGTCAAAAACGTTATGATGAAACTGGCTCTCATCAGGACCGCCCCAGGAATGGAAGAGCAGGATATCCCTCTGTTGCACAGGATACGTTCATCAGGGTTAACAGCCTCAGAAACCGCTCACACTTAACACTTTTAAGTTACTACATGATTTCTTATGTTTTCGTTCATATCCTGGATGTCTTCAGTATTTTGATTTATATGCTCTCGCTCTTTCTTACTCATATTCTCTTTTACTTTCTTTGCTCATTGTGAGTGTCTTCATGACTGATTCAGTTAGCGTGAATGCCATACCAATGGAGGTCCCCTATAGCGTATTTTTAAGTGTGAGTGTGAGAGAGTGTCCCTGAGGGATGTGTTAGACTGTAATTACTCGTTTCTGCCTATTCCAGGAAAAGCGTGAGCGTTGATTAAGCTCTTTGTCAAATGCAAATGTTCTGGCGTGTGTGCATTCAAGAGCAGTGATCAGGTATCGACATGAAAACGTGCGTGCGTGTGTGTGTGTGTGTGTGTGTGTGTGTGTTTGTGTGTGTTTGTGTGTAAGTGAATGAGGGCTGAACTTTCCAGAGCTGCGGGCTCTTAAGAGGCGGAGCCTAAGAGGAAATGTTACCACACACTTTGGCTTTATTTAATGCACTAACATTGCTTGAGTGAGACCACACATGGTGAAGAAAACCACACACCAATACACACAAGCACGCACACGTACACACACTTTAACACTTTTCTTAACGTCACCATGGCAACATCAAATGCTTTGAGGGCTTTGATTCTTTCATAACAAGGTGTTAAATCAACACCAAGGTTCAAATGGCAACTTCAATAATAATTTAATTTATTATGAAGAATGAACGCAATGCAATGTCCTTACGCCAAGCAATGTACGTAGTTTGTGGCCAGTTGGTAACAGTTGCTAAGCAACGTGGTACGACAAAATCTGGCCTGAGAACACCTAGTCAAGGACCAAGACTAAAGGAACAGTATGCTTTGGACAGAAGAACCTTGAGTCTTGGCTTGACAATTTGACGTTGTCCCTTAGAAATGAAAAGGAGCAAATTCTTCGGACTTTTTCACTGCAAAGCACAAACCTGACTTTTAACTCAACAATAAACAGAATAAAGAATAAAATAAATGCTAAATGTTAAATGCTGGTTTACCGTCACAGCATGAACGTGCAGGTCAGTGTTCTCTGCTGCGATGCCCAAAAGCTCTGTGCTGTTAAGATATGAATGCCAAAGTCAGAGCTCATCTGGTTCTTAAAAGTAATGGCAGATGACACACTGATTGGTTTATTTTATGTTACACCCAAAACACACCGATGATTAATTAAGAGAATTAGTTCATGTCTTTTGCATTTTTCAGGCCCTCATGATACCTGATCATGATACCCCAAAGACATGCCTTAAATCCAGTTGCACAATCTGCAATTGACCGGTGTGCTATAAACTGCTAAAATAGGGCCACTAGGGTTTACGGTTAATATCTGTTAATGCTTTATAATGAATGCCTGTCCCATGACAGTCCTGTTCATTCTTGTTTTGGTATTTTGTGTAATGTGTAATGGTAATTGTTACAAATTACATCTGGGAATGTCCTGATTGGACAGTTTTAAAGTTGGCATTTTAGATTAAGATTGTAACATGTTTGTTTCCATCTAAATACAAAAACACTTGAGGACAGTTCCAGGCCTCCATCCACACCGATCACACCACAGTGCATAAAGCACCAAGTGCCTGAGGGGCCCAAAAAATTTAGGCTTGTGAAAAATTAACATATTATCAATATGATAATAATAATCATAATAATGACATTTAAAATAAAATAATACAAAAGTGACATACTTGCTGAATCTGTGCGAAAGTGGGATTGCGCGTCCAAACTGTGTATTAAGGTAGCCACGTGCACAGCGTTCTTACTTAGCATAAACAATTTCCATAGTATAAATTAATAAGTTTTAAATGATATTACTGTAGGAATTTGGTGTAATTTGATAGCAAAATTAGAATTTAATAAATTTGCTTGTGTATAGACCGGAATTTAGACTCCTATACAGTAATAAACAAAAGATTGCCAAATGACCCCACTGATATTTTGAGGAACAATTAAAATAATATTTTATATGTATGTTTCAAGTAATAATACTGTAAAAAATTGAACTAATTTAATGGCAACTGTAGGACATTTTGCCTATTTGGTTGTACATAGACCAGAGTTTGGAATTCTATAAAAATGATCATCTTATCACATGACTAAATTCATAAATATCTCATTCTTATGTATTTAAGTGATATTCCTGTAGCAATTTAATGTCGCCAAAAGTCGAACTTCGGTTTTGTTTAAAGCCTAATTTTACATACTGAATTATTATGTGTGTTATTGTTTGTGTTTAGGGCCCCAAATGTCTAATGCAGACCCTGCTTAAAGAGTTTACAAGCCTGAAGCACAAAAAAGTTCCCATATAAGATTCTGTTCCTTTGGTTGACCTCTCTGGACTGAGCCCTGTATCTCCTATTGAGTCTGGCGGCCGGCAGATCCCCTTCCAGTAATCGCTGCTCTTTTAGCAGGACTTCTGAAAACAAAGCACAAGAGCGATTAAAATTTCATGAGATGTTTTTTTAGCGCCAGGGTTTCCCCGCCGCTCCGATGCCGCTTTCACAGAGATTAAAGTGAAATGCAACATAAACGACACCAACCTCCCGCCTTTTATCTGAGCGAACAAATTAGAGCTTTCACGTTCAACTTGCTCTTTTATTAAAGGGATAAAAAGACAGAGACATGGAACTGTGACAACTCAGAGCATTTAGTGTTTGTGTCTATATACTTTTTATAAACACCTACCTTGTGCTTCCTCTCACTGGCCACTTTATTGCTACTTAAATGGCTTCCATTATACAGTTATATACATATTAATATGCATATAGAATCTGCATGGCATCCTGAGACACATTTGCCCACAGATGTTGCATCCCAGCTGCTTCCATAATTGCTTGATTGGTGATAAATTTGGAGACCAGGCAGACGAAGGAAGTGTTACAATTAATATTAAAAATAATATAACTAAATAATAAATGGATTTTTGGCAGCAGTTAATGTAAATGTTATACAGGGGTTGGACAATGAAACTGAAACACCTGTCATTTTAGTGTGGGAGGTTTCATGGCTAAATTGGAGCAGCCCAGTGTCCAATCTTCATTAATTGTACATTGCACCAGTAAGAGCAGAGTGTGAAGGTTCAATTAGCAGGGTAAGAGTGACATACCAGAGTTCAAAAGAGGACAAATTGTTGGTTCACGTCTTGCTGGCGCATCTTTGACCAAGACAGCAAGTCTTTGTGATGTATCAAGAGCCACGGTATCCAGGGTAATGTCAGCATACCACCAAGAAGGACGAACCACATCCAACAGGATTAACTGTGGACGCTGTAAGAGGAAGCTGTCTGAAAGGGATGTTCGGGTGCTAACCCGGATTGTATCCAAAAAACATAAAACCACGGCTGAACAAATCATGGCAGAATTCAATGTGTACCTCAACTCTCCTGTTTCCACCAGAACTGTCTGTCGCCACAATAAATTATTGTGGTCTAAAACCAGGTGTTTCAGTTTTATTGTCCAACCCCTGTATAACCCAAACCACAAATCCACCTATTTCTGATATTCCCCCGTTTCCTACGCAAATGGGTGAGAGACACTGACAGCTAATGGAGTAACTGGAGGACTTTTGGACCCTGCGCTCTGAAAGACCTCGCCTTCTCCTCTCCATGCAGAGAAAGAGAGAGAGAGAGATAAAGAGAGTGAGTGAGAGAGAGAGAGAGAGAGTGTGTGTGTGCGCGAGCGAGTGCTTTCAGTTCGTTCTGCGCTCTCGTCCGGAGCACGCGGCTGTGTGTGAGAGTGTGTGTATGTGTAGGTGCGTGTGTGTGCGCGCGCGCCCGAGCGCCTCGCTCCGGACTCGTTCTCCGCGTCTTCATCCAGAGCTCTGAGCCGGCAGGTGGGAATGACATGAGCACCCATGAGAGGAAGAGAGGGAGAGACGTGTAAGCACGCGCACGCACACACACACACACAAACGCACACACACAGAGAAAGCTTGTGTTTGCATGCACTTTTCTTAGAAGGCGTCCTGCAGGCGCGCTCCTGTTGCAGGACGCACACACGCACACACAGCGCACGCACGCACGTGGGTTTGTGTTTGTGTGTGTGTGTTTGGGGAGGGTGGTGCATCTAAAAAGCAGTTTGGGCTTCTTTTGGGCTTTTTGTGTGTACACTGCGTTGCGCCAACGCACGAGCGCACTCACACAGAGGCGCGCGCACGCACGCACACGCTCTCGCGCGCAGACGGCTGTGAACGGAGTGTCGGCAGCTCGCGCGCTCGCACCATGGTGCTCCTGCAGCTCGCGCTCATTGCTCTCGTTTATCTTTGCAGACGGGGACGGCAGGTCTTCCTGAGAGCCGACGAGCCGCACGCGCTCCACACCTCCGTACAGGTAGGACCACCAGGCTCTCTCTCGCTTTCTCTTTCTGTGATTCTTTTTCTTTCTCTGTTTATTACTTGGTCTTTCTCTCTTCTGTTTCTGTCTCTCTCTGTCTTTCTTTCTCTCTGTTTCTGTCTTGCTCTGTCTTTCTGTCTTTCTCTCTTCTGTTTCTGTCTTGCTCTGTCTTTCACTTCTGATTCCTCTCTTTCTCTCTTAAACTTTTTCTCCTCATGCCACCTGTCTCTTTTACTCCCACTGTCTCTCTCTCTCTCTCTCTACACACACACACACACACACACAGATGTTGTGTCTTTGGTGTCCCTCTTTTTTATATGTCCCTCCTGCCGGGAAGGTCATGCAACACAAAGGGATGGACAGAGCGAGAGAGAGAAACAGGACAAAACCAAAATGAGAGAGGGAGAGAAGGGTGAAAAGGTAATAGAGAGAGGTGGATGACAACAATTGTATAGCTAGAAAAAGAAAGAGGGAGAGAGAGAGGTAAAGGACAACAAAGAGATATGGAGATATGTATATACAAGTAAAGGACAAAAAAACAAGAGGGAAAACTGAGGGAGAGAGACAGAAATAAAAGATTAGAGAGGGAGGTACAGACTAACGGGTGAGAGAGGTGGAGAGCAGAACAAACAGATACAGCGAGAGAGAGAAAAGAGAGGGAGGGAGAAACTAAGTGGAGGACAGAGAGACACAGGTGGAGGACAGAACAAACACAGACGGGGAAGTGAGAGAGAGAGAGAGAGAGAGAGAGAGAGAGTGAGAGAGAGCACCAAGTAGAGGACAGTGAGAGCTATAGGGAGAGAGACAGACAGAAAGGGAGAGAAAGATGTGTGAGACAGAAAATATGGAGAGAAAGAGGGACACAGATCAAGGACAGCAGAAGTGGGAGAGGGAGAAATGTATGTGTGAGATAGAGAGATGCAGAGAGACAGAGGTAGGAGAGAAAAGAGAAGAGAGAGACAGAGAGAGAGACAGAGAGAGAGGTGGATACAGTGGGTAAAGGGGTGCATTAATGGTGTGATGGCTTTGGGGTAAACTTACAGGATTTAGGAATTAAGTGTCTTTTTAGGAATTAATGAAGCTTCACTAACCCGTCTGCTATTTGTTTAAAATGCTGCTGATAGAGAGTTCACTGGTACAGATCCTAACGTTGACTTGCATGGTGTTCCTTGCGTCTAACAGGTAGTGGTTCAATTAGGATAATTTACTTGTTCTTCATAAAAAATGTTAAATTTGTTTTTTTATGTTTCTTTACTTTATTACTTTTGAAAGACCAACATGTAAAACACAGTAGTTTTGCATAACATTAAAACATAACATTGCAATTTTGTTTTAGTTTTTGTGTTTGCAGGGGGTGGTTGCAAATATGTAAGATGAACCATTTTCTTTTTATATGTTGGTTACACTAATTAAGGCGAGCAGAAGAAGTTTCATACTGAAAAAATACTTTTATCTATTTTTCCTAGATGTTTAAACTAGCACGGGTCAATTTGACACATAACATAAAAGGAGGGTAACAAATGTGGGCATTAAAATATAAGTGTTTAACAAATAATATACAGCTCATATGAGAAAAATACAGTAAAATTCTTAGATATCAGATAATGTCCATAAATGTCTCAACAGACTTTATATGTGGTCGCAAGCAGGTGTAAATTTGCCTGTATCTACGAGCATGTTGAGGCTGCAGACACTTTAAACAAGGCATGCATTTAAAAATGTGTGCATGTTTTACAAAGGATTTGCATTTACATTTATTTGGCTCATGTTTCATGAATGAGGGTCATTGTTTGGTTAGCTTATCTAGCTTAGCTGTCACTCAAGAGATAGTTCATATTAAACTTGCAGTAATGCAGGTATTTACACAGATTACACCATGTTCATCTTACATTCACATAATCTCATAAAATGAGTTCCAGTGTGCATTATAGAAAACAAGCCTTATAGAATATAGCAGTGAGTACATGTGTGTTTACAGCTTAAAGAGTCACTAAACCCTAAACCATATTTATTTTCATTAATAGCTGAAATGTGTTTATTTGAAGTAATGAAACCTTTAATACCAGTCCTGCTTAAGTTTTTAAAAACACTTCCTAACTTTTTAAAAACACTTTTATTTTGGTCATTTCCGCCTCTGCAGCGCCCTCTCAGGTTCAAATGTGCTATAGGTGTGGATGATGCTTCCATGTACTTTGGTACGCAAACACATCAAAATATGCAAATTAGTCAATCAATAGTACTGCCCCCGCTGACGTCCAACCATCTGCGTCTCACTGCTATTAGAGGCAGACTGCTTAGCCTACTCTGCTCTCCTCTATGGCCCGCCCCTAAACCCATACATCACCCAGTGCCCCTCCCAATCTACCCCTCACATTTTTTTGTTTTATTTATTTATTTATTTATATATATATATATATATATATATATATATATATATATATATATATATATATATATATATATTTATATTTATTTATATAATTTTTCAAATTTAAGCTGTCAGAAAAATGAGGGGATTAAGTACCCCTTTAACAGAGAAATGTAGCATAAAGAATAATAAAAAGATGATTTAAATGCTTTGGTGAAAAAGAAAAAGAGAGAGAGCGAGCAAAGGAGAGGCTAACATAAGTTATGAGCTGATTTGTTTTCTCAGTTTGCTTTTTGTGTGTGTGTGTGTGTGTTAAAGAGTGTTAAAGGTGAGTGAGTCGCGTCAATGTTGGCCTTTCTCTGCTTCATATTGATTAGATTTGTGTTTTGAAAGGCAGCTGAGCGTGTTCAACAAGGTGTGAGATATTATGTGTAAAGATCTGCCATTTGTTTGTGTGTTTGTGTGTGTGTGTGTGTGTGTACTTGTGTTTGTTTATGTGTGTATGTGAGAGAAGTTAGCTACATTAGCTCGCTAACTTGAGTGACAGGCTAATGTTAGACAACTACAGTAAAGTAATTAATACTTGAATTTAGGGGTGGGCAGTATTATATCGTATACAATATATCGAGACAGAAATATCATGATATTAAAAATCCATATCGTGATAATAGGGCTGTTCTGTCTTAAAAGTAGTCTATTATTAACTGTGAAGCTGTAGGTGTATTTATTGTGTAATTGTTTGAGTTTGCAGTTTATATGCATGCACTAAATATTCTGCAATATTTTTTGCTGCATTATATTATTTTATGCTGTATTATTTATTTTGCCACATTATGATTATTCTGTTATACTATTATACTATATTCCTATTATATTATATATTATTATATATTCCTCATATTTTAGTTTTTCTGTATCGCCAAGTATATCGTTATCGCAAAAATACCCTGAAATATCGTGATATTATTTTAGAGCCATATCGCCCACCCCTACTTGAATTAGTTCTAATAGTTTAGCTCAGATTAAATCAGTTCAAATCAGCTCAGTTTAGTTTAGCTCATGTCTGGTTCCAAACCAAAGTATAAGGTGTAAAAGGGGGGTGTGAGCCACGATCCAAACCAAAGAACCAGAGTTATCAGTCCAGATTTACTGAACCATGATCCAGTTAATCTGCAGTGTGAAACTTTTTCTAGATGGTTTAGACTTTTAAGCTAATTACAGGAATCTGAGTCAGTCTTAAAACAAACTAGAGGAATAAAGAACTGGTGTTGTGCTAAAATCTGTCTCCCATTGGCAAAGTGCAGCACAGCATGCAGCAGTATGAACACAAATGCTTAGACTGGGAATTGATTTATGTATTATAACAGTAGATTAACCCTTATTTATAAACAGAAATTCAATTAATCTGAGGAGAATCTTTTACACTCATTCTGCTGCAGAGCGAAAGTGTGAACGTGAAGGGGAATCAGATTCTGATATAGAGCTAGAATTCAGCACAACACCTAAGAAAGCAAAGCAACTCGAAGCTGAACTATAACATAACTAACATTCTACAAACCCGTTATTAATATGAAGAATAGAGAGACTCCGCCCACATAGCTGATGATGATGAGGTCAGGATACTACATTACTAAATACTAAACTGCAGTGTGAAACCGAAACTATACGGATAAAATACAGTGAAAACAATGAAACAAAGATACAAATCATGGTGTGAACCCTGGTCTGGACCTAATAATAATAATAATAATAATAATAATAATAATAATAATAATAATAATTGTAAATGAATAGAAAGAATATGTTCTATCTCATACAGTTGGTTGTGTTGTTTTGATCTCAGCAAATGATTTACAATTGCAAAACATTACAATCTAAAAAGAGAGTGTGTGTGTGTGTATGTGTGTGTGAATGCGAGAGAGAGATTCTCTCCATTTTGGCAACATCTGAAAAGCTTGGCAGTTTATGCATGTTCAGTTTATGCATGTTTGTGTGTGTGTGCGTGTGTGTGTGTGTGTGTGTGTGTGTGTTAAACTGATGGAGTGTGTCCAATATGAGCTGACTAATAATGACCTCGTCAATACACTGACCATCATCTGTACCACTTATCAACCTGAATAGATTACACACACACACACACACACACACACACTGGTTGGTTGGTTGGTTTGTATACCATGTGTTTGTGTTTGTCACAACATTGTACATTTACCCTATATACCCATAATTATAACAAACAACCCTGAATAAACCTTTTTTATCACAGTTTTTATGCATCCTGGCATGTTTTCCTCCACCAGTCTTACACACTGCTTTTGGATAACTTTATGCCTTTACTCCTGGTGTAAAACTTCAAGCAGTTCAGCTTGGTTTGATGGCTTGTGATCATCCATCTTCCTCTTGATTATATTCCAGAAGTTTTTCATTTGGTAAAATCAAAGAAACTCATCATTTTTAAGTGTTATTGCAGATATGTGAAATACATGTTTGTAATAATAATATTTACTCACTATATATTATTACATATGCAAACACATGCACATGCACACACTTTGATCCTCTGTGTGTGTGAGTGAGTGTTTGTGTGTTCTGAGGACAGGCAGATGTCTGATCTCCTCTGATGGAGGGATGGCTCCTGTGGGTCTTTCTGCTGCTCCACGTTTCTTCTTTCTACTCATGCTCTGAAAGCATGGAGTGCTCAATTAGCTAAATAACAGATGTGAGTGGATCAATGAACAATCGGTGCACTGATGTACGCTGCTCCCATGAGGCAACATGTAGCAGATAAGGTCATTTCTTTAGCATCTTGTTTGTGTGTGTGTGTGTGTGTGTGTGTGCTTTTATTAGGGTACTTCGTACTCTCTATGAACCTGTGTTCACTGCAGCCTCAGCTTTCTGTTCTGGGCTGATAGACGTCTTTGTGTAACTCTGGCGTGACCTTCTGCTGTTGTTGTTCATCCTCTTCATCATAGTTACAAATTGATTTCAAAATCTTGGTCATTAAGATGGACTTGGCTCCAGTTTTCAAATAGATCATTTTTCATGAGATGTGGTTGTGTGGGAATTTGTGCCCATTCAATCAGTAGACCATTATTTAGGCTGAGCACGTTTATTTGACCAGGGCCCAAGAAAACAACCCCAGACCATCATTTCTCTTCTATACAATTTTACTGTTGGTATTGTGTATCGTTCTCATAAGCATGTTTATCCATCACACTGTCAGATAAAGAAGCAGGATTTGATAAGATCACTCTAGAAAATGTTCCCACGTAATATTTTATATGCCATATTTTATATTTCTGCATTTGGTTCTCTCGTCAGAGATACAGTAGCTTCTTCACTTGTAGATGGTCCAGCTTCAGGGTCTGTTCTGAAAGATTTATCCATGAAATCAATCAACAAGCTCGACCTTAACACCATTTGTTTTGTAAACAAATAAACAAAAATGTCTGCCACATAATAAATTGCATTTGTTGAACTGTATGTATATCAGATTTAATTTGTCTTTGCAAAGTATTGGTCTAGACCATTTCACACAAATTGCACTTACGGTCATCTAGGGCAACTCTAGCAAGGCAGAAATGTTATAAGCCTGTTGAACCTTCAGTATAACCTGTTCTACTGGAGAGGTGTGTCTATGGAGATTACATGTTAGCGACTTGTTAGCAGTGGCTCAAACAGCAGAGCTGAACTCACTGCTGTCTTTTCTTTATTTTGATTTATGTTGTGTTCACTTGTAGATGATCCATTTGTCTATGAAATCAATCAACAAACTCAACCTTAACATATTTTTTTTAGTTTTAAAATTTTTTGTAAATGTCTATTATACCTTAACATACTTTTGCTGAACTATATATACTTGATATATTAGGTCTTTCTTTGCAAATTAGAAAAAAAAAGAATTTTGGCCTACGAGCCATTAAAAAATTAAACCATGGTCCTTGAATTGTTACACACAAATTGCCTTATGGTCGTCTATGGCAGCTCTAGCAAGGCAGAAATGTTATAAGCCACTGAGCTCTTCGGTAAGGCCTGTTTTCTGCAGAGGTGTCTCTATGAAAATTACATGTTAGTGACCTGACCTGTTAGCAGTGGGTGTGTCTCAAGCAGCAGAGCTAATTAATTTGTATTTTTAAGGTAAATGCTTAAAATATTAAGAAAAAGCAAACATTTTGCTTGGGGCCCCGAAGTGCTAGGTGCTCACTGCTGTATTTTCTGCGTTTAAATTTTTGCTTTCTTTTCTCAAACTCATCCTAAACATCTTAAATTGCTGTATATTGGAAAATCTTTTACATTTTAAAACCGGTTGAAAACCACTGGCCTTGACCATTTCACACACATTGCACTTACGGTCGTCTAGGGCAGCTCTAGCACGGCAGGGTTGTCTCTGTGGAAATTTTTAGAATGTTAGCGACCTGTTAGTAATGGGTGTGTCTCATTAATTAGCAGAGCTAATCAATAATGTGTTAGGGTAAATGCATAATGTATTTTTTTTGTATGGTTTGTATTGCACTTAAAATGCGTTTTACTTTTGCTATTTTTGCTTTGTTTAAAAATTTAAGTGTGTTACAGATATTGGTGTGTGTAGGCCTGTCACAATAATTACATTATCGATTTATCGTTCAATAAATGAACATGACCGCAATCATTTTAATAATCGTGATATCGTCCATTGTGTTTGCACTTACAAAATGCACTTACGTATATTGTGGCTGTGGGGGTGGCCACCGTGACCCGGTAGTGCAGAAGCACAAAGAGACACAGACACAAGGAGTCAAAATGTACCTTTATTAGGAAAAATGCCCTCCATGAACACACAAAACAAACTTAAAGAAACATAGTAACGGCCCAGTGTGGCTCTAGTTGCTTAACTTTAGTGTCTCTTAGGTTTGTGTTGCCTCAGTAAGGTTCTTATGCGGGTCCAACGCGGGCCAGCTGGGGCAGACCGGGGCTGCATGTCATGGTGTGCAGCCCATGGTTCCCCTGCCTCCATACATATATATATATATCTTTGACTATAACCTTCTTTTATTCAAGCTGGGAACTTTTTGGGTTCCAAAATTAGGTGCGTGAACAGGAATGAAAAGTTTCATGTCTTTAAAATGGTGCAATATTAGTGCCATTTAATGGTCCTAAAATCCCAACAATATTGATTATCGTAATAATTCCTGGGACAAAATTTTGTTAGCAAAAAAGTGTTCCCGTGACAGGCCTAGGTGTGTGAGGGTGTTTGTGCGGAGGGGGTGTGTGTGTGGACGTCCCGTTGAGATCATGTCCACAGGACGTCCCGCCCCATGGTCGGCACACAATGGCCGCAGTTAATCCTGTCACAGCCAGCTTTCTGCGTACTCTCACACCAGATGTGCGGGATTAACACTAAAATAGAGAGAGACGGCGAGAGGTCAGCAAGGTCAAGTTGACACGCGGCTGATTCTGTCAGTCATTGTGTGTGTGTGTGTGTGTGGTTTATATATATGTGTGTGTGTTTTAACGCAACAGCTGCGTTTAACGGAGGAGTCTACCCCCGTCCACGTCCCGTATGATCATTTTTATTCCTGTCGTCCGTCCTGTCCTCCGGTCCACCCGTCCCCCGGATCTTCTTCTCGCCTCTCCTCCATCACTCTCTTTTTGTCCTTTAACAGCGCTGAGCGTGTCCAAATGCAGAGCCGACTCTTCAACCGCTCGTCCGACATGCACCACCAGACCGTCCAGGTATGTCTTACGCTCACACACACACACACACACACACACACACACACACACACACAGGTTTGCGAGCGTACGCTGTGGACGCACCTGCCTGGCGCTGTCCCCTCTCTACGTCTTGTCTTCTAACCCTGCTTCTGTCCTGGCCTCGCTTACGGTCTCTGTTTACTGGCTGTGATTCAGAGCTGTTGGTCTGTTGTTGGTTGTGATGATGCTGCTCTGGCGCATCAGTGATGAGCTTGCAGTTGTCTGTCATTTCGTTTGTCGTTCAGGTTCATCTCATTATGTTTCTGTATGCAGATTTTAATGCTGTTTGATGTGTGACTGTTTGTCACTTGTGTATCTTGTCAGTGCTTTAATCTGGGCATTCACATTTCAGTGTCTTAACCATCTTTTTTACTGTGCTTGTTTGTATATATAACTTTTGTTCAATTCAATTCAATTCAAATGGGCTTTATTGGCATGACCATAGTAAATAACAGTATTGCCAAAGTATTATTTGATTAAATGATTAATTGAAAAAAACAACAACAACATTTGATCAGTTATAACATATACATAAACAGTTTATACATACATAAACAATTCACATATACATAAATAATTTGTTATCATTGTAATTGATTGTTTGGATATTTTCGAAAGTTTTTTGTTTATTTTATATTTTTTATAAATATTAGGGCTGTTAACGTTGAAGCATTAATGCTCCTGATTAATTTGGAATCAGTAACGCGTTATTATATTTTTTACGCAATTCATTACTCCACCAAGTTTGACTTCCACCCAGCACCAAACAGTTATTTGATTAGTCAGATTTATTCTATTAACCTCCCAGCCCTAAATCATAATGTAAAATATTATATAAAATATTACAGAATCCTTGTTCTTTGTTATTACAGTTTAAACATGCAACAAAGCATAACCACTCACATATTGCTGTATGTAAACAAGCATGCTGTAAGTAAAAGCATGATTTAAAGATAATACAAAACATGCATACATAACACACACAATACATAAATAAATAAAGAAAATGATGAATATAAAAAAGACGTTAATATAAATATATATTTTTTTATTTACATAGATTCACAAAAAATGTGAATAATACAAAATATAATTCTATGTTCAATTTATATTAATAAACTATAAACACACAAACAAATAAATGTGAATGAATGAATAAATAAATAAATCAATGCATAAATAAGTAATTATCATAAAAACAATATAGAATACATGAAGATATTTAGATAATTACATTAAGTAATTAAATAAACTTGCATTCGAACAGTAAAACAAAAATAATATTAATGGCATATAGCAAGTCAAAACATTTAAAAAATGTGTATTACTAATAAATTAAATTACACACATCAAGTTACCTAAATATTAATACATATATTAATTTATTTTTCAGACTATAAGGCACACTTAAAATCCTTAAATTTTTCCAAAAAATCGACCTTATGTGTGAATGTTACCCGTTTGAACACGCTAAATCTGTGTAGATTAACATCCAGTGCTTGTTTGACTTTTAAGGAAACGTTTTTTTTTTTTTTTTTTTTTTTTTAGAATTATTAGACATTTATTTTAAATTAGTTGCGGCCCACAGTTTCCACACTATAAGAGAAACATGGCGACACCCTTGCTCACTTCAATGTAGGCATTGTTACTAGTGTTGCTTAATGCACCTTATAATCCGGTGTGCCTTATGTATGAAGATAAACCAGGAAATAGATGTTTATTGATAGTGTGCCTTATAACCTGGTGCGAAAAATATGGTAATAAACTGATAAACTATCAGAACAATAGTGTAGCATTTCAAATGTAATTTAAATACAACAAAACTGTTTTTTTAAACAAGAATAGCTGTGATTAAACATCTTTAGACTGAAACATCGGCTGATTCACCTACACCACCAGCAGCAGCAGCAGCAGCAGCCGCAGCAGCAGCTCTCGTTATCTCCCTAATTATCTCATTACCACTCATTCTGCCTCGTTAAGAGCCAACTCCTCCCTTATGGAATGTGATGTTGGCTTTGATAAGGTTGATATGCTGCTCCTCCTCCTCATGCGGCTTCAGAGCTACTAATTAAGCACCGGACATCCTCATTAGCTATTCAGGCAGCTAATTAATTCTTTTAATTGCTCACATTATGTCCTTTTGTAATTGTGAAGCATCATTGTAGAAATACTTGATTAATTATTAAGAAGACTGAAAGATGATATCAAAAGATCTGAAGAGGGAGTTAACCAATAGACATTTAGATTGTATCCTGTTCAAAG
Source organism: Astyanax mexicanus (assembly GCF_023375975.1). Classification (NCBI taxonomy): domain Eukaryota; kingdom Metazoa; phylum Chordata; class Actinopteri; order Characiformes; family Acestrorhamphidae; genus Astyanax; species Astyanax mexicanus. The sequence continues at coordinate 11,349,871 of NC_064425.1, read as the reverse complement.
TATTCAGGATTGGTCTATCCATGCTCCGCCCACAAATCTGTTATTTCCTACCAATGCAAAGACAAGTGTTAAACAAACCAAAATACTCTGTGAAGCATTTAAGAGCTCTTATCTGGGGTGCTGTTAACTTGCAGTCCTGATGAGTGCCAGTTTCGTCATCATAACATTTTGATGGTCTTTTTTGTGACTGCATTTCCGTACTTTTATATTTCTTGAAATTCTTCTTTTTGGATTGACGGACCTTCATTTTTTCTTAAAGTGTTGTTTTTCTTGACTTAGTTGAGTAGTTCTTGCTTTTCATAATATAAATTAGAACATTACTGAAATAGAGCTATTCACTGTATACCTGCTCTACCTCTTCACAACTTTACAACTGAGGCTCTCAAACACATTAAGAGACAAAAAATTCAAGTAATGAACTCTTGATGAGTTCAGCACAGCTGTTAACTGACAGCCTGAATTCCAGGTGACTCTACCTCATAAAGCTGACTGAGAAAATCCAGCCAAGATGTGCAAAACTGTCGTCTAAGCAAGAGGTGCAACTTTAAAGAATCTAAAATATAAAACTTATTCTGGTTTAACACTTTTTGCTTTACAAAATAATTCCATGTTTTTCTTCCTGGTTTGGAGGATTTAATATTATTCTACAATGCAGTACATGTGTGTCTAAATTGTATACAAAATAAAGTAAAATAGGACTGTGTAGTAAAGTTTTAAAGGGTTAAATGGGTGTAAATCCAGTACCCATGTGTTGTATAGAGGCTGTGTCTCAGTGTGTCAGCAGGACAATATAACATCACAGTGCTTTAGTCGTTTTACGTCTTTCTTTCTTTCAAAGGTTACGACCCTAATTTCTTTAATGTAACAGACTGTGTTGTAATTTAACTGAACACGATTTCCCAAGGGATAGATACATACACTTACTGACACTCTCACACACACCCACACACACACACACACACACACACTGCTTCTGCTGCTGAGTTCCAGCTTTTGTTCACACTATTCTCAGAAATTAGCTATGTTTTACTGATTTGGGGTTGTACATATTAATGATAGCAAACAAAGAAACTATATTATAGCTAGCAAACCATATGTTGCTAATGCATAACTAGCAAACAAATTATTATAGCTAGCAAAGATCGTATCTACATCTTAGCCATCAGACAAAGCATTTTATACTTGTAATACTTTTATTCTTCTGAAAATCGACTACCAGTACTGATACTGAAACCACAGCTGAAACATAAAACATCAGAAATTAATGTTATAGTAGAAGATCGAACAAATAACTTTTATTTTTATTATTAATAATAAAAGAACTGACAAATTTTCGGAATGTGATCATGTTCATGTTTGATTTCATGTGAAAACAGAAAAAAAAAACATTTTTTGATGGATAACTTTATTTTAGAGTTGTCTCAGAGGAAAACATCTCCGAACCAGAAAATCTCAGAATAAATATTTCTCCACACACACACACACACACACACACACACACACTTCATATTGAAATCAAATACCAAGAGAAGAATTAATTTGTGTTTTGATTCACTCGATTACTGAAAACCAAAAGAAAACCAGAAAATAAGACATTTATTCATGGGAGACATTTAAACTTAAAAATCCGCGAATATTTCGCTAATTATGATGTGATCTGTGGTGTTTGGACACTTTGAGGAACTTAGAACTCAGTGGATTGAGTGTAGCATCGACTCATTAAGTAAATCGGTTCACAAATCGAGTGCAAATTGGAATCAATGATTCAAAACATTGTTTAAAGCCCATGTGTTGATATAAGGCTCTGAGCTGGTGTTAAAACAGCCGCGGGGAAACTCCGAGACGACACTGAGCTCTCCTCAGAAACTGGATTATACTTCAGAATGCTGATTTGTGCTGGAAACCCTTATTAAATCAGAAATATACTGAATGTCAAGGATTACAACTGCTAGAAATAACAAAAATTTGCACTGATGCTGAGATGCAGCAGGTTTACGTCAATATACTGTTGAGGGGGCCTGGTCAGGGTGATCAATACTCATTTAATCTACATGCGCATCAATCAGTAGAGTGATCAATTGACTGAACTGCTCCTCAGGTAAGATACAGTGTTGTTACGTAGGCTGAAAAAGATAGAACACAGTATAGAAGACAGAGATAAATACAGATATACTTCATATCTAGTTAAACTGCTTGTCCATGGTTGGATGGATTGATGCTGGAGGTGCAGACGAGGTGGGTGGAGGAATGAGCTTTTTCATCTGTTAGTCCATCTGTCTGTATTCCACACTCATGTGCCTGTCCCCTTGTGGTGCTCAGTGTCCTGTAGCCACAGGCATTCAGTGACATTACGTAACCACCACCCAACACACTACTGTATATATAACCTACCTACCTCATATACACGCAGGCATTAACCTGGGTTCAACATGTGGGGTAAGACCTATATTCTAAATAAAGAAAAAAAAAAAAACAGGACACAGTGTAGGGTAAGATCAGCAGGCTAATTATCGCTGAATGTAACACTATAAAATATAATTTCCTTATTTATTATATGTTGCATTTATTGAAATTAATACAGTAAACTCACCACACTGTCGTATTTGGTGCAATCCAGAAGTTTGCTTCAACAACCACTGGTCCTAAAACCAAATGCATTTGGATATACAAGTCATAGCAAAACCTATGAACTGATGCCTGCAGAAGAAGGTAGATGTTGTTTAGTGCCTTTATGTACATTGTAATTAATAAACAAATCTGCAAATCTGTGGAATTTCAAGCTGATCTGTACAGATATGTGGAAATTAAACCCTTGAATTGACGTTTTGAGGAACTTACACAATGGGTTAAGTGTAGAGTTGAATCATTGAGTGAATCATTTCATCAACCAAGTGCAAATTTATTGTAATGAATTGTGATTAAATGATCTGTGCAAATCTTTGGGAATTAAACCCAAAACTTTTGCAAATCTGTGGAATTTCAGCCTGATCTGTATAAATATTTGGAAATGAAACCCTTAATTTGAAGTTTTAAGGAACTTTCACAATGGCTTGATTGTAGAGTCAAATTATTCCATGAATCGGTTCATGAACCAGGTGCAAATTTATTGTAATTAATAAACAATCTGTGCAAATGTGAGGAAATTAAACCCTACATTTGTGCAAATCTGTGGAATTTCAAGCTGATCTGTACAAATATGTGGAGATTAAACCCTTAATTTGACATTTTGAGGAACTTACACGATGGGTTGAGTGTAGAGTGGAATCATTGAGTAAATCGGTTCATGAACCAAGTGCAAATTTATTGTAATTAAACAATCTGTGCAAATTTATGGGAATCAAACACTGAATTTTTGCAAATCTGTGGAATTACAAGCTGATCTGTACAAGTATGTGGAAAACTTAAACAATGTGGGAGCTAAATGTGAAGGAACTAAATCTGTGATCTGTACAAATCTAAGGCAAAGCTGAGATTTGTGCAAGTCTGTGGAAATTAGATCTCTTATCTGTGAGAATCTGTGGTATTCAGACCCTCATTTTGTGCAGAATAATCAAGAATTGAGTCTGGAGAAACTGAATTTTGTGTGAATCAGTGGAATTCAAAGCTGTGGTCTGTACAGATCTGTTGAAATAAAATCATTGATCTCTGCAAATCAGTAGGAATCAAATCCTTGGTCTGCAAGAATCAGTGTATCTTAAGGAACTGAACCTGTAGTCTGAGTCAGGAGGAACTAGGGCTGTGATCTGCGCAAATAGAAGGGAATCAAACTTATGATCTGTGTTAATCATCAGGAATTGATCCTTTAACCTCTGTCAGAAAGAACAAAATCTGCCATCTACACAAATCAAAGGCAGTTGGTCCTGCAATCTGTGCAAATTAGCAGAAATCAAAGCTGTGGTCTTTTTTTTTTTTTTTGCAAATGTTTGGGAATCAAACCTGTGAACTGCAAAAATCAGTGGTAATCAAATAAGCAATAAGCAGAAATTCCACCTGTAATCTTTGCCTGAATCTACACTCTGCTTTAAATCAAAGGGAATCAAACCTATGATCTGTGTAAATCAGAAAGGAAATAAATCTGGCCACGATTTCTGCACATGACTGGGGATTAAACTTGTGATCTCCTCTGTGAATCAGCAGAACTTGATCCTGTGATCTGTGTGAGTGAACAGGAATAGAACCTACAATCTCCTGACGGCTGAGCCGAGGCCAAGAGTGGAGAAGTTTGGCTAATACACTCAATAAAGGTCTCAGAAGCTGTGAAGGGGACGAGAGAGGGCTGGAGATTTGAGAGAGAGAGAGGCCATTAGAGAAGACAAATAGAGAGGGATTTAGAGGAATGGTTGGTGCCCCAGAAAAGCAGCGTGAAAACAAAGGCTTACAGCGATAGAGACAGAAAAGACATATGGCATAATGATGAGTGACATCGGTTTGGAGAGAGAGAGAGGGGGGGGGGTGATTGCAGTGTGTTCATTGTGTTTTTGGGAATAGTGCGCTTCTGTGTGTGTGTGTGTGTGTGTGTGTGTGTCTTTGCCAAACACACTTTCTAAACGCACAAAGACCCTCGCTATGGCAGGGGGGGCTGTAGTGCTTTGTGAAATTAATCCTGGGTTTCGTTATTTAGAGAAAGCGTCACGGTTCACCTCTCCGTGTTTGCCTTTTCTGTTTCCTTACGATAAAAAGACAGGTCTGAATAACGAGAACGGAGAAGAAATGAAATGCAAACAGAACGCTAGCGGTCTGATGCAAGCTGTAACTTCAAACGCTGCAACACACACACACACACACACACACACACAGAAAACAAACCGTATCGCTGACATCCACTAATTGTTCTGTTAACAGATTGTTAACACAGATCTGAAAACTATTGCTTTGCTGAGAGACAAGCAAACAGGACAAGTAAAATAAAAGGGTAAGAAAAAGAGAGACAGAGAGAGCAACCATCTAGCAACCACCATGGATACCATAGCAACACCTTAGCAATCAATTAGCAACATCACGATTAGATTTTTTTTCCGATTCTTTCAAATCCGTTGGATTTCTTTTTCTTCATCCTCCATACTTTAGCGGCGCAACAACAAACACCGTAACACGACAATACACGCCCCTCTGTAGTCTAATAGGGAGAGCAAAAACTGTCCCTGTCCTGTTTCTGCTGTCTCGCGACCAGTGATGTCAGTAACTATAATCTGACCCTTTTCTTTCAGTAACGAGTAATCTAACGCGTTACTATTTCCAATCCAGTAATCAGATTAAAGTTACTTATTTAAGTCACTGTGCGTTACTCTCTCTCTCTCTCCACCTCATCTCCTCCACACACGCACACACACACACACCGCTCCCTTACCCATCCCCCCTCCGCTCTTCCCCAATCACACGCGTCTCGCTTTCTCCCCTGTCTCTCTCTCTCGCGCTCGGCGTGTCTTTAGTTTCCGCCCGTTTTCGTTTTTCGCCAGTTCTCGCCAGTTATAAAGACGTTTTTTTTGCGGCCGCGTCCCAATTCACTAGCCAGGGCAGCGGTCTGCCACAAATTTGATTGGCAGAGGAGAGCATTTAAAGATTTTACACCACACGTGATTGGAAGTTCACTGTGGTGCAAGAGCGCGTATACCGTAAAGACAAGAAAAGTTCCGGTGCTTTAAATGAACACTGTCAGAATTAAATCCTTCTCAGTAGTTGGGTCCGGTATGGGTCCGCATTGGACAACGTCTGGGTCCGGACCCGGACCGCAGTCTGCCTATATGTGATCCCTGGTCTAGACCATATACACGGTTCTGTTTTATAAAACCACTCCTTGCTGCCCTGCAGAGAACAACAAGTTCAATGTTCAGTTTTACAGTGTTAAATATGTCAGGTCAAGAAAGACTTTCTTTATTTTATATATTTTTTTATAAAAACAAGTATTTATGACCATATTTTATTTTTTATAAAAAAAAATATTTATGTTAAGTTAATTTTTTTATTTTTATAAAAAAAAACTTATTTTTTTAGGAAATAGTTCAACTTAATAGAGATAAATTGTTGCTGTTAAAAATGCATTTTCCAATAAAGGGAGTATTGGCAAAACTGGTTATAATGTTTATGTTAAGGCGGTGGGAGGTGGTGTCTGCAGCTGCTGAAAGTAACTAATAAAGTAACTTGTAAAGTAACTTAGTTACTTTTAAAATCAAATAATCCATAAAGTAACTAAGTTACTTTTTAAAGGAGTAATTAGTAATCAGTAATCGGATTACTTTTTCAAAGTAACTATACCTTCACTGCTCGCGACACTCAGCTACTGTCGCACGAAGCTTTTTAACTGTCTCGCGGAGTTCATCTACTGTCCTGCGGAGCTCAGCTACTGTCTTGCGGAGCTCTTTAACAGTTAAAGAGTTCCGCTGAGCTCCACGTTACAGGTAAAAAGCTCCGCGCGAAAGTAGCTGAGCTCTGCGGTACATTTAAAAAGCTCCGCGGTACACTTTAAAAGCTCCGTGCGACAGTTAAAAAGCTTCACGGTACAGTTTGAAAAGCTCTGCGGTACAGTTAAAAAGCTCCGCGCGACAGTAGCTGAGCTCCACGGTACAGTTAAAAAGCTCCATGGTACAGTTAAAAAGCTCCGCGGAATACCATAACAACCATGTAGCGACATCATACCATGACCTGGCATACCTTAGCGAGCTGTGTGAACTTTATCAGCCAGTTAGCAACACCGTAAGGACCACCTGGGATACCTTAGCAACCACCTAGAAACATCATACCATGACTTGGGATACCTTAGCGACATGTGTGAGCCATCTTAACACAGATTCCAAAACTATTGCTTTGCCGAGTATCAGGCAAACAGGGCGAGTAAAAAATAAAAGGGCGAGAGACAGTGAGACAGACACAGATACCATAGCAACACTTAAGCAACCGCCTAGCATCCACTTGGCATCACCATAGTAACCACCGAAGATACCGTAGCAACACCTTTGCAACCAGTTACCAATACTGTACAAACCACCTAGGATACCATAGCTACAACCAAGTGACATCATACCATGATCTGAGATACCTTAGCGACATGTGTGAGCCATGTTACACAGATTCCAAAACTATTGCACGAAAAAAAAGGACGAGAGAGAGAGAGAGAGAATATTAGCTAATAGTCAACTTTAGCCACCTAGCAACCACTTGTCAATGCCATAGCAACCACCACAGCTACCATAGCATCACCTTAGCAACTGCCACAGATACAAAAGCACCACCTCAGCAATCACCTAGCAAACCATACAACACCATAGAATCAACAAAGAACACCATAGCAACCAGTTAGCAACACCATAGCAACCACAGCAGCTAGCTGTCGACATCATACTATGACCTGGGATACCTTAGCGATCGGTGTAAGCCATGTTAAGACAGACTTAACACAGCCTTGCTGAAGGACAGACAAACAGGACAAGAAACATGAAAAGACGAGAGACAGAGAGACAGTTAGACATAGAAACAGAGAGAGAGAGAACGGGAGAGAGAGGGAGAGAAAGAGAGAAAGAAAGAGAGAGAGAGCGGGAGAGAGAAAGAAAGAGAGAGAGAGAGAATAATAGTGAATAGCCTGCAGTCATTCTTTCTTGTCCGCCTAACACAAGAAAAAAAAACAAAACACATACATAAAACAAAAGCAAATTGACACATGAAGGTCGCTTGTCAAAACCGGCTCTGAAATCCGACATGGCAGCTAACTACAAAAAACAAGAGCAGTGATGTTGAGAAAAGGCGTAAAACAGTTTCAAAAGGAAGACAGACGGATTTACCTTTACCTTCACTTTACTTGACTTTTACACTCTGCTGCCTCAGTACTGTACTCTGTATTCTGAAGGACAACTGGTTTATAGAGGAAGGGAGGTACAATAAATACAGTACCAGAGAAAAAAAAAAAACACCTTTTTTTGTTCAGTGTGTTTTCTTTCTTTCTTTTTTTTTTTTACTTTGTGAATCTAATATTGAAGACTATATTAAAGCTATACAGGAACATGTGCAGAATTATTCTATAAACAAAAAGAATAATGTTGTTAAACAAGCAGGAATATGTTTTATACCTTACATTCTTCTAAGTAGGCACATATTGGGCCCTATTTTAGTGATCCATAGTGTGTCTGTGTGTCTTTGCTATCGTAACGGCGGGAAAAGTACACATTGCGAGGCTCAAAACATGCAAAAGGCATGTACTAATTATTTTAAATAATCATGGGTATGTTTGGGACCTAATATGAAATAAACCAATCAGTGTGTCGCTTGCCTTTCCCTTTAAGAGCCAGGTGCGCTCTGACTGACTTTGGTGGATTGCTATTTTAATGGTGCAGCTACCTGGGCGTGCCCAATGCTTCTCAGCAGAGGAAACTAAACAGATCTGCACACTCTTGGTATTTTAATCTCAGTGTCTTCATGAGGGAGAGTCACCTGGAATAGTTTTCTCAGTGTCTTGAAGGAAGGAGTTTCTGGAGGTGCTGAATAATAGTTCTTGTTTTTGCTTTTGGTTTAGATCACCGGATTAATGTGGAGGACTAAAATACATTGTTACAGTTTACTGTGTAATTCCACATGTGTCCCTTAATTGTTTTGATGTCTTTAATATTAATCTAAATTGAAGAAAATAAATTAAAGAAATAAATAAAGCACTCTCATTTAAAATCATTGAATGAGAAGGTGTGTCCAAACATTTGGGTGGTACTGTTTGCACTATTTACCCTTCATTCAGTTATTATTCAAGTGCATGTTCTGACTCGCCCCATAGGTGTGGTTAAATCTCTTAAATCCAAGTAAAGGCAAGCAGTTTAACACAGCTCTGTGTTATTTGAGCCAGACGAGTGTCTGTATGGTCAAAAGTTTTGGGACACCTTCTCATTGTTCATTGTTTTTTCAGAAATCAAGGTTATTTAAAATATGTTTTTTTTTAACAAATAAAAAACCTCTGGAACATAATCAAGAGGAAGACGGATGATCACAAGCCATCAAACCAAGCTGAACTGGCATAAAGTTATCCAAAAGCAGTGTGTAAGACTGGTGGAGGAGAACATGCCAAGAGGCATGAAAACTGTGATTAAAAACCAGGGTTATTCCACCAAATATTGATTTCTGATCTCTTAAATCTTTATGAATATGAACTTGTTTTCTTTGCATTATTTGAGATCTGAAAGCTCTGCATCTTTTTTGTTATTTCAGCCGTTTGTCATTTTCTTCAAATAAATGCTCTAAATGACAATATTTTCATTTGGAATTTGGGAGAAATGTTATCTGTAGTTTATAGAATAAAACAACAATGTTCATTTTACTTAAACATATAACTATAAATAGCAAAATCAGAGAAACTGAATTAGAAACTGAACAAAGGTGCTGTTGTTTTTTCTGACATATTCTTTCCTTTTCTGAAGACAAAATCCTCAGACAGGAAAATCCTGGAGATACAATCAGAATACGTTCAGTCCTAAATGATATGTAAATTGTGATGGAACTGCTGAAGCGAAAGGGAAATATGGAAATGGGAGCAGATTCCAGTTTGAGCTACTGTGGTTCTGAACTCTGTTCGGGGGGGGGGGCAGTAATAATAGATGGTGGCACTTAGGCTTTACATTTACCAGCGCGTACATAAAGAGCAGGAAGATCAACTCCACCACCGTGCCTCCATCAGTTTCCATAGTGATGGGTCTAGTGTTCCTGATTGTGTGTGAATTTAAAGGAAAACTGCACTTCCTTACAGCCAGATCTTGCGTATCTGTAATATGGTCAGTTTTGAAGCAGTAACAGTACAGGAATTAAATCATTTATAATAAAACAATATGTGGAAATTATAAACACATCTAGCTTTAGATTTCTAAAATCTTCTCAAGTAGTCAGATGAACATTACACTGAACAGTCAGTCTCTCTACCACTTAAAATGGTCATAATGCTTTTGCATAAGGTATAATGCATTTGGACTTGTATCAGCTATAGACTGTGTATAGCTGGACAGAGCATCGTCTTTCAAAAGTAAAGCCACCACAGGTCGGGCACCCCCTGCTGTTCTGTTGCAGAAAGCTGTGTAACCCCACCCATCCCCATAGGTTTCAATGACAAAACAGACAACTTTCAATCACGTTTTTTTTTTCCAATATACTGTAATTCTACCTTCATTATTTAAATGTAACAGCTGGTGTAACCTCTGCTTATATTGTTAAATTTTTATATCCCTACAGAATTCGTTTTTTAAAACGTTATTCAGCTCTATTCAAAAAGGTGTGGTTATTGTAAAAAGGGTGGGACCAATGACTGTATGGGTGGGACCATAGACTGAGTGAGCTCTGTGGAGGAAGCCCTCAGGGGCGGGGTTATTTAAATGAGTAGGCTGTCTCTCCACAGTCTTTCTCCCTCCTCTGGTCTCTACTGCTCAGACTCGTGTTTCAGGATCACCAACATGGCGCAAGATTTTGGCTTCATTTTCACTGAATGAATGGGAACGGTGACACGGCGTCCATCTTTTTTTTTTACAGTCTCTGGTATCAACAGCTGTGCTGAATTTCTTGTCTCTTACTGTGTTTGAGAGCATCAGTTGTAAAGTTGTGAAGAGGTAGAGTTGGTATACAGTGAATAGCTCTATTTATTTAGTAATGTTCTAATACATATTATGAGAAGCAAGAACTACTCAACTAAATAAAGAAAAAATGACTTTAAGAAATGAAGGTCAGTCAATACAAAACATTTTAACTTTGAAAATAAACTTTGAAGTGCAGTTGGCCGTCAGAAACTGTCAAAAGCGTTATGATGGAACTGGCACTCATCAGAACCACCCAAGGAAAGGTAGAGCAAGAGTTACCTCTGTTGTGCAGGGTAAATTCATCAGAGTTAATAGCCTTAGAAATTGCAAGTTAACAGCTCCTCATATAGGGTAAGAGCAGTATTCAGTATTCATTTACAGTGTAGGAATAAAATAAATAATACAAACGCAGAATGAATTGAATAGAATAGAATAGACGTATTGTACCATGTAGACACATCATATACAGGTCAGGTTATATGTAGGGAATTAAATGTATCTTTCTTAAATGGACAGGATGACAATACATTTATTTTCAAATCAATTGCAGATAAATAAACTAAATAATTATGAATAGTCTCCTATAATTCCTTTCATGACGTCTAAAAAAAGAAGAGATCTGCAGAAGCTGAAGGGTTTGAAGTGAAGTAGTGAAGGATGTTAGTCATGTAATGAGCATGTACATCATGACGTTCAGCGGAAAATATTTGCTTCATTTTCTTTCAGAAGATTAGTATCATTTCTGAAACAGCCTGATAGACATGGCCAAGCAGCATGTCCTGAGTCTCTATAGGCAGGTCATCTAGTCCATCTGCTGTTGGGGAACCAGAGAAGTCGGAGCAAACAGTTCTAGCAAGAAAAAAAGTACCGGAATAGGATTTTAATCAAATCCCTGTCACTTTTGTTCTCGTTTTTCCATCTGCTCTCTCCGTCTCGCTCTTTTGCTCTTTCGCCCCTCTGTTCTCTCCATCTCTCCGTGTCTCCTTCCCCCTGTTATCCTCAGCCTGGATGTCCCATTTTCCTCCTTTTGCCGTATCTCTCCGGGGACGTAATTACCTCTTGTTATCCGTCTCTCCGTTCTACCTTTCCTCCCTCATTCCCGATTCTGGACAAATCGCTAGCTTGCATTATTCATCCCAAAAACTCTATGCTCTGTCGCTTCTCCTTCTTCTCCAGTGTAACAATAACCCTCCGCATTCTTCCCTCGCCTCGTGGCGCAGTGCAGATTTAATAGAGGAGTGTAAAGAAACATTTGTGTGTGTGTGTGTTTAGACGCTGTACGCTAATGCAAACAGCTTGCAAAGCGCTAAGCAGACTTAGAAATGGGCCGCATTTAAGTCCTTCATACAAATGCAAGACGTTCACTATTGAAACTGTATGTAGAAGCTCTGTTTCTTGGCTGCTACTGGAAGTCTGAACGCAAAACTTCTGTAGATATAAAAAAAAAAATAGAACTTGTACCATTAGTTTATTTTTAGCACAGCTAGATATGCCACATTAGCTTATTCTAGCATTACTAGAATTGTCATGTTAGCCTATTGTGTAGCAGCAATGCTAGGCTCATTGCATTAGCACTGATACCGTTGGTTAGCTTATTCTGGTATAATTTAGTTAGGTTTAACGTTGCTAAAATTGCTGCATTTGCTTATTTGTAGCGGTGTTAGGATTGCAGCATTTGCACTACTGATGCTGATGTTCTCGCATTAGATTATTCTACATCAGAATTGCATCATAATTGTGTACTATTTTTTATTAATATCTGCTTTTTAGGTGTATAATATGTAGAAATGGATCAATCGATGGGCTACGTATCGATTCACTTTGGAAGTTAAGGTTTGCACAGCAGCACTGAGGCTCACGGTTGCTTGGTCACAGAAAGCTACAATACCTCTCCTATTTGCTAGATGGAACTCTATAACTTAAACACACTCTCTAGTTAGTCGATTTTGTTATGGCATTTCTACCGTTCATATGTGTAGGATTAATGCGCCTAATGGTGCAAAGGAAATGGAAGATTTTAACCAAACTAACTGGATAATTTCACTCTTCAGAGTGCACCTTTCAGACCATACAGTGAGTAGGAGAGCTAACAAACACCACTAACCACTCAATATTATGGCATATTTTGAATAGATTTGCCATAAAACATAAATAATTGCTGTAAAACCAGTTGTGGTCAACATTAGCGACTTCAAAATGCTTTGCAATTGTAACTTTTCTGAATTTTTAACTGGAATGCCATCAACTCAGAATGTGATGCAGTTCTCAGCTCCTACATCTGACATCCAAGATAAATGGAATACTGGAATACAGCATTATAGAACTGGTGCAATGTGAAACAAAAATGAAGGAGCTACATTTGAAAAAGTTTTTAAAAATTACAGATTACTATATTATTAATTATTAATTTTGCAATCTCTTTCCCTATCCTTCCTATTCCTTCATGCTTGTTGAATGAACTTAATTTCAAGATAGCAGTGCCGGAGAACTACCAGAAGGTACTGTGTATAAACTATTTGTGCACGTTTAAAGTTCTCAGTGCCTTGTTTTAAATGTCAGGGCCCTCAAATTCTACCAATGAAGTGTGGAGGTACTTTAAGCTTGTTAATGGTGCAAAAATAATCATTTCTATACATGGGTAGCTCTATGCCCCTATCGCTAGCATTGTAAGCCTGTTGGGAGCATCGGCTAAAAGTGCTGTATTTGGGAATACTAGGGGGTGAACGAAGGTGGGCTGTTTGACACACGTTTGTACTAGTTATCATGTTTCACTACAACCCGAATCCATTTCACAGCAGATTTCTCCTCTAATAATTAATTAAGATTAGTATACAGTCTGTTCCTTACACAACTAGGACTAAAAGTGTTTAAAATCTATTTTAGAGCTTATTGTAGCATTGCTAGAATTGCTTTTACAGCTTATTCTAGCACTAATACTGTTCTCTTTTTTGTTGATATTGATTAATTTTAGCACTAGTTTATTTGCAGCATTATAAAAAAAACACTTCATTTTTCACTTTACAGCACACAGTAGATCTGAAAAACAAGTGTACAGTATTGAGTGTACAGTACGTTATGTACGCTACAGCACATTAAGCAGATTCAGCATTAATCAGCATTAAAACCCTTTCAGTGCCTAAAAGCACCACGACTGCATGTGAAAACTCAATTTGCCGCCTGCGCCGGGAAGCCAGAAAAGAAAAACCCAGCAGCAGAACGGTCTAGAGGTTCTGAAAACTGGAGAGCGGAACGTGGAGTGAGAACATTGGCTGACCAGAACTTATTACGCTCTATTTAAATCACAATGGAGAACACCTAGAGGAATGTGACCCCGTGCTTTAATGACACATTCATAGGGGTGACAGTGATGTACACACACATTCACACACTTACACGCTTCATTATCTGTAAGAGCAGCACTTTGTTCACTCTGTATCATTAAAATTCTCCCCGCAGTTTCAGTCAGTGCAGTGCGCGCTAACCTGTGTTACCAAGCTAAATTTTCCACTTTTCAGATTATGTTGCCTTTCACCTGGGTTCATGAAAAACATGGCAGAAATGATATGCTAATATGCAATTATGTGATATTTCAAAGCATAAAAGTTCTTTGTTTATAATTGTTCAGTGATTTATTTATGCCACTCAAAGGCTGTTAAGCTCTGACACAGGATACATGAGTTACATTAGCTACAGCTTATCTAATTAGCTTATTCTGCCATTACAGGCACTGCTGCATTAACCTGCTCAAATTTCCATATTAGCTTATTATACCGCTGATAGAATTGCTATAATAGCTTTTTCTACCAGTGCTAGAATTCCACATTGGCTTTTCTTTAACTCCCAGAATTGCCAAATCAACTTTTTTTCTGCCAATGATGTTAGCATTCCTGTCAGAATTATATTAGAATTAGAATTAAATTGGCACAGTAGCTTTTCTATCCACAACTACAAATGTAATTTTATTGTCTTCTACTGTTTAAATGGCCACTTTTGGTTTGCTAGTTTTAGTACCACTTCTAGAATTGCCAGATTCACTTTTAAAGCCAAAGTTAGCGTTCCTGCCACTGCTTAAATTGCCACAGTGTAACAAATGGCAGCAGATGGGAGGCGGACGTAAAAGCAGGTAAGACAGACTTTAATGAATAATAGGTAAACAAAAAAACAAACGTAAATAACGAATAGAAATAAGTACATAAACAAACAGGGAAAACCAACAAAGAGCTAAGCTAAACAGATAAACTAAACAAAGCTAGGAATATATACAAAGGAATAAATACATAAATATATACAGGCATAAACAAGGAAACAGACAGAAAATAAACGTGACAGGAAATATACGTGAAATACAGAGAACTAGAAATAAACAAGAGATAAACGGAGCGTAACGAAAACCGTGAAATAACTAAGCAAACGTGGCGAGACAAACGACAGAGGAAGGTGCAAAGACCGACAGCAAACATAGACTAAAGGGTACAATATATACTAACAGGTAACAACGAACACCTGGGGAGACAGGTAACGAGGGGCGGAGCTACAAATTACAGACACGTGAGGGGAAATTACAGGGGAAACACACTGGGAAACGTAGAAACACATGGAAACAGAGTGAGGGCGTGACACACAGTTGCTTTTCTAACCATTTACATTTAGGGCATTTTAGCTGACATCCTTATTCAGAGTGACTTAGATGGTTATTCCCATTACAGAAGTGGATCAGTGTAGTGTGTAGTGGGAGTCTTCCCCAAGGACTCTTATTGGTGTAGCACAGCATTCAGTCACCCAGACCAGACCTGAATTGAACCCCAGTCTCCTACATGATGTGGTAGCTCATAAGCAGGAGGTGGTGTTATCCACTGCGCCACACCAAACACCACAAATTTCACCAAACACACCTGGCAAGATTTGAACCCGGGTCGTGCAAGTTGCAAGCCCAAACACAACCTCACTGTGCCACTCTAAACTAGCTCAGCCTCTATTTTGCCTGTTCCTGCTTAGATAAGTTATTGTACAGCTGATTTGCAACTGAAGATTTGTTTGTGTGTGTCAAAATCACAATTACCACAGTAAAAGACGAGACATCATACGATAATTACGCTAATTCCCTTATTGACTTATTGTACATTAAATGGACATTACCTAAATACTATTTGATAATTTTGATATTGTGATATTGGCTCAATACGCATAGTGTGAACTGCGGTAGCTGAAGTAAAAAATATATATTTCCCAAACTTATTTTTAATAGCAAATGTGTCGTCTTTAAAATGGAATACAGTATTTGTTTGCTTTGCTGTTGTATGATCATTATATCAGTGGAATTTAATTATCTTAAATTACAATACTATCGTTTGTCATGTTGTAATGTTGTAACTATCATGTTGTAATATAGGCCTACGGTCATATCATATTAGGAAATGATGACCTTATTTTAAACTGTCTTTCTTGAATGAAAAGTGTATCAACACTGTTGTGGGTACGTTGTTTTGTTGTTTTGTATCAGTAATATTGTTTTTTTTTATGTGTGTATAAATCTGGTTGTTGTGTCGAGGGGTCTTCAGTCTTTCTGGTGCATTCAGGAAATTATTTACAACTCCTCTTGGCAGCTGTATGTGTATATATGTGTGTGTGTGTGTGTGTGTGTTTGTTTGTTTGTGTGTGTGTGTGTGTGTGTGTGTGTGTGTGTGTGTGTGTGTTTGTTTGTTTGTGTGTGTGTGTGTGTGTATTTGTGTGTGTGGTCTTCTAGAGAGCTGGTGTAAGTACTTCTATCTACGCTGTCAGAATATAGCTTCCTGAAAATACACAGACACACACACACACACACACACACACACACTCACTCACGCACAGTCCAAAATGGGCTGTGTGCCCACAGTGTTCCTCAGCACCCTTATGATGACTCTATTTCTTTTTCAATCTCTCTCTCTCTCCACATCTCTCCTTCTGCCTCGTATTAATAATGGCTGCTTCAGTGTAAAGGGATACATTTGTATTTGTAGCACTTCTTGCTCTCCTTTCAGAACCTCGAAAAACTCAATTTTTTCCCGTTTTATTTCGCTCCATTTGAAAATACCAGCTGCTGTGTGGAACTGTGGGGACATTTCACCATGAATATTCCAATAGAAATTATTCAGAATTACACGGAATATAATCTTATTACACTGACAAGCACTAAAGCTCTGCTAGCTGTCTCCACACTTCAGTACAAATTCTTCATCTTTCAGAAAAAATATTCCTGAGAAGACTTTCTCACACATACTGGTTGACTAGCTTTGATCAGCTCGGTCATACCTAATGATGGAGCACCTAAACTATTAAACTACTGCTTAACCAGCTGAAAATAATAGTTTCTACAATGACTGTAAAAACATACAGTAGATGCTGTGGTTCTGCTCCATTCCCTTTCATAGATATGCACTGTAAGCTCAATGAAGGTAGTCTGAGACAAACAGGCAGTGCATGATCCTACTAAATACCTACCAAAGATGTTCTGATCACAAGTTGGTTCTTGTACAGAGGATCTCAGATTTGTATGCTTGCCATTTTTCTAGTTTCCAGCACATCAACTTCAAGAACTGGCATCGGCATATCGTCGCTGTCCAATAAAAAACAAGTATCTCTATTTTTGATGATTTTTAATTTACTACAAAGTGTCCCTTACACTGTGCCAAAATTTCTTTAATAACGGACCAATGGTAATACTTTAAAATGAGCTGAAATAAACTCTTTTTAATTTGACTTTCATTGAAAAATTTGAAGGTTTTTTCTCTCTACTGTAAAGTGGCTGTTTTGGAGGTACTTGTTTTTCATTGGACAGTGACGATATGTAGATTGGATGCTTGTTAGTTCGATTGCAATACGCACTGATTTATGTGAATACATTACTTTGCAACCACGTAGCAACACCTTAGCAACACCGTAGCAACCACTTAGCAAAACCATAGCAACGACCACAGATACCATTGCAACACCTTAGCATCCACCTAGCAACCACTTAGCCACCATTTTTCAATTTCATTTTTTTTCCCCTTTTTCTCCCCAAATTAGGTGGTTAATTGTCCCACCCATTCAGCTGCTAGCCAGATGTATATCCCCCTATCACAAGTGATGCCTCAAGAATAAGGAGGGTGAAGACTAGCACATGCCTCCTCCGATACATGTGAAGTCAGACTCCGCCTTTTTTCGAACTGCTGCTGATGCAGCATTGCTAAGTAGCATCACAGCGCGCTCGGATAAAATCGCAATGATTCGGTTCCGATACATCATCTCACAGACGCCTTGTGCTGATCAACATCACCCTAGAAGTGTTGAGGGGAAAGAGCGCCATCTACTGTACCCACCCAGAGAGATCAAGGTCAATTGTGCTCTCTCAGGGCTCCAGCAGCTGATGGCAAGCTGAATGACCAGGATTCGAACCAGCAATCTCCTGATCAATTGAAAAGGATTTTTAAAATGCGATTATAGTTGGCTTTGTACTCTCTGAATGCATACAGATTTGCGATGTCCAGCCTGATTGCTTGTAGATAATAGTATGATAATAGACAGTCACCTCAACAGGTCTGAGAATCAGATTTGACTGCAGTCTGCACACAACCCAATATATATATATATATATCCATCCCTCTGCAGGTGTCTTTGGATACAGGTCATCAAAGTTCTTCATGTTTTTTGTCCCTGGTTTTAATGTTGATTTAACTTCTACTACTAGTTCAATAAATATAATAAAGGGTATTATCTGATTTTAATGAAGCAGCATATCGTCCGTTTCAATGATATGGGCTGTCGCGGCGATGCTGGACTATTTCACACGCTTCACTGATGCCCACTCCTGGACTGCAGCACTTAGGAAAATAAACAGCTTATAATTCCTCGCTCTCTTTTTCGCCGCTAGAATCCTCGCCGCAATAACTGGTAGTCATCACAACGAATGATTAATTTTGAGTGTGTGTGTGAGTGTGTGTGTGTGTATGTTTTCTAATCCCTCTGGCATGCTGTAGCCTCTTCAGTCTGGAGAACTCTGCTGGCATGTCTTAGCAGCGGGGAGTCTTCACAGACACACACTCAACCACACACACACACACACACGAGCGAAGTTGAATGTGCCATCTGCCTCGCCCCTTTGGGCCAGGGACTCTTCTTTCCCTCTCTCTCAAACACACACACACACACACTCTCGCGCTCTCTTTCGCTCAAGCACACACATATTGACACAGGCGGCAGCCTCGCTTGCTGTCGCCACAGGAACAGATCGTACCAGTGATATTAATGAGAGCAGATATGAGCGAGCGAGCCCGAAACTCTCTCAAACACACACACATATGTGGACACACACACACACATACCACAGTAACGTATATATTTCTCAAGTTTCTTGTACAGTTATATAAGGGACAGTGGCATTTCTAGGACTGTATAAATCAGCTGGCTGCTGGTGGGGGTCCAGAACTTTCATGAACCCAAACTCAATGTTTAGCCATCGAAAATCAACTACAATGAAGCAATGAAGACCCACACTTTACTGTCTTCTTACAATGGAGTCAGAGTTCTATTGAAATTTTCCATTCCACCTTAAATGGTGCAGCAGTCCCATTGCAAGAATGTAATAATTAAAATAAAGATGAGTTTTCTTTTTACGCGGACATGAAGGCATAAACTTAATCCTAGATTTGACTTTCTAGCTGGTTCTTGATGATCAGGATCTAGAAGAAAAGCATTTGATGAACTAGTAGATGGTCTACCAGCATGAGCTGAGTGCATATGGGTTGATTAGCTTGGTCAGATTGATCATGATTGTCTGCTCTCGACCATCAGTTTGACATCAGCAATATCCAGTTTGAAAGGTTCTTTACACCCACATCCCAATTACAATAATAATGGTTCCTTATTAGGGGTGTAACGGTACAGAAAATTCATGGTTCGGTTCACACTTCAGTATAAACCCCACAGTTCGGTACGTTATCGGTACAGTTGGTGTAAAAAATAAAGAAGCTAGGCATTCTGTATAGCCTCACCTTTATTAACTTCATAACAACGAATCTTCATTGTAATCATGTTTTTTTTTTTTTTTGGGAATGTTGTAACGGGGCTCAAGCTCTTTTATTAAATGCTTAAAACCTGGGTTCTCTCCTACTGTCATCATGAGAGGCTCCATTTTTAGATCTTGTTGGAAAAAAACAGTGAGCCTGATTGTGGTGCTTTATTAAGAACAAAAACAACAGCGTTACTTGAACTGATTAAACTACAAATATTTTTTCCTAAGCATATTACTGGATGCATTTCAGTGTTTGAGTTCTTTTAAAGAAATAATAAAATAATTTCTGTTTACACATTTGTGCAATGGCAGTGAATCCAGGTTGTGTAATGCACATAACCCCCCCAAAAAACAGATTTATTATAATAAAAAAACATGAGAAATAATTAAATACTGTAGCTTAGCGCAGTACCTTTAGGAAGCATGTATCGATGGGTAGCATAATTCGACAGAACACCGGAACCGTGAAGGTTCATAAAGAATACACATAACCTTTACACCCCTATTCCTTGTCGTACCAAACTTCATTATTCTGTGGCATCACTTAAAGAACATTTTGCTGCACATTAATTTGTGAGATTGTAGACTGGTTAAACCATTAAACCCACTTGAAAACCTACTCAATGCTACTCAAGACCTAGGTTAGTCAGCAACCAGTCTGACCAACCTAGTCGTCCAGCATCACCAAGCTTGATCTCAAACTCGAAACAAATCAAACACTATTGAAAACGTATTTTTTGTTGGTCAATCACTCAGCTTGTCATCCATCGTAGCCAGTTTTTATGATGTTTAGAGATCTGCTACCCGAATTTAAGCCGACATAGCCTCCCAAAAATAAAGCCTGCGGGTACGGGTCAGGCTAGAGATTCACTCACACTTTCTAAAACAGTGTCGGAAAGCCCACGAGCAAGTCTGTTAGAGGTTATTCAACAACTCGACAACAACACAATGCTAATTATAGCTTGCTTAATTATAGCTTGTTAGCTCCATTAGCCTCATAGCTGCGTTTGGACTAAGGGGGGAAACTATTCCTTTAAAGGAAGAGCAGCTAAAGAGCCCAACAAGAATCAATCATGCTGCATCAGCGCTGAGGAGCTAAGCACCCGTCTGCAGCTGGCAGGTTCTGCAGAAAGAGAGAGCGAGAACGAGCAAAAGAGAGAGAGTGAGAGCAAGCACTCGGATCACATCTGCTTCTGCAAGCATGTTCAAGCGTTTATTTGTGGGAAGTGTGTTTGGTGTTGTAGCTCAGC
Source organism: Astyanax mexicanus (assembly GCF_023375975.1). Lineage (NCBI taxonomy): Eukaryota > Metazoa > Chordata > Actinopteri > Characiformes > Acestrorhamphidae > Astyanax > Astyanax mexicanus. The sequence continues at coordinate 11,329,064 of NC_064425.1, read as the reverse complement.
GCGGTTAAGCAGCTATTCAGCAACTGTGGCAAATTCAGCTTCAGAACTTCAGAAAAATCTACGACAAAACACTGCAGTGACTTTAGACTTGATAATAAAACACAGTGGATCAACATCAGCAGATGACATGTCTCTCCAAACCATCACTGATCATCAGTAAATTTTACATTTCATTTAGAAATCAAGGGAGCAGTGTCTGGAGGAAGAGTGGAGAGACACACAGTCCAAACTGCTTGAGGTCTAGTGTGAAGTTTCCAAAATCAGTGATGGTTTGGAGAAACATGTCATCTGCTGGTGTTGATCCACTGTGTTCTATCAAGTCCAAAGTCACTGCAGTGTTTTCCCAGAACTTTTATGGAGATGCAGATTTAATTTTCCAGCAGGACTACCAAAAGTACTAATTGGTCTTAATATTCCATATTTCTGAGGCACTGATTTGTTGGGTTTCATTGGCTATAAGTCGTAATCATCAACAATAAAATAAATGAATGCTTAAAATACATCACTCTGTTTGTAATACATCTATATATGAGTTTCCCATTTTTAACTGAATGAACTGAAATAAAGTAATTTTCAATGATATTCTACTTTTTTGAGATTCACCTGTATAACAATCTGCCATAACATTAGGCAAAACATTAGTACAATTCAAGGCATGTACCCGACAGGAACTTAAAAGTGTCCTGTGGCATCTGGCAGCTTTTGATAATATAGTATATATACATATATATAATGTATATATGCAGCAAATTCCAAAACATATTTTAGTGTATGCAATGTATTTTGGAATGAATTGCAGAGTATTCATTTGACACATTTTTGCTAAATGGATTGAAACTCTGGGAGGCGGATAAACTGGAAGGAAAGAAAGAGAAATGAACATAGTGATGTGATTAGATAGAGAGAGATTGATTAAAGGTGTGTGTGTGTGTGTGTGTGTGGGTGTGTTTGTATTGTAGTGGTAGTAGTGATTCATTGATTTCATTTCAGATGTTCTCTCTTAAGGGCGTTTAGCTAATGAGAATCCAGCAACAGCCGATAACACACAACACTTCTCTGTGTGTGTGTGTGTGTGTGTGTGTGTGTGCCTTAATACACTTTAGGTCTTTTAAAATAATTCCTGTTTTGGTTCTGATTTTCAAGAATCTTCTTTGTGTGTGTGTGTGTGTGTGTGTGTGTGTGTATGTATGTGTGTGTGTTTGTGTTCTGTGTCTGCTTGTGTCATATTTGTATAATTTGAATATTTCTTCACACTGATCATGCAGGCAAAGAGTGAATGTTTTTTTTTTTACAGAACTCACTTGGGAAAGTGTGTGTGTTTGTTGCATGTCAGTTTTTGAGGGCTCTATATCCCTTTAGTCTCTTTCTCTCTCTCTCTCTCTCTCTCTCTCTCTCTGAAAGTCTTTCTTCTCGTCTGGTTTCCTCTGTTTGTCTCGCTGCACTGTGGAAGATTTCTTCCTTTATATTTATTCATACATATTTATTTATTTATTTATTTGTTTATTTCTCTGTTTATTATTATTATTATTATTATTATTATTATTATTATTGTGTTTGTATGTAGAAGTGGTGGGGCTGTGTAGAGATTCCTGGATAAAAAAAAATATATACCATTACACACACACACACACACACACACACACACACACAGAAGCATCAGGCAAGGTTAGGAATCCGGGCAGTGATTAAAGATGGATTAGGAAGCATGATGCAGAAAGTCCAGATCATATCTAATCCCATTCACTACACAGTGTGTGTGCAGAACGGATCACGGTATTGTACTTGTGTGTGTGTGTGTGTGTGTGTGTGTGTGTGTGTGTATGTGTGTGTGTGTGAAAGAGAGCTATAGACATAAATAGAAATAGTAACAAAACAAATTAAGAAAAGACCATCAAACACTGTATGATGATGAAACTGGCACTCATCAGGACCACCCCAAACCGGATAAGTTCATCAGAGTTACCAGCCTCAGAAACCACAAGTTAACAGCTTCCCAGATAAGAGCACCTAAACGCTTCACAGAGTATTTTGGTTTGTTTAAGCATAAGATGGGCTGCAGTGTGTGACTGTGACTGTAATCAGTGTTTGTGAGGACCAGGTAGATTCCATTAATGCCCATTGTTTTAAGTGCATAAAAGCCTTTAAAGTGTTTGGCATTCAGCATATTGCAGCACTCTGAGTTCATATTCCGTTCTCCTCCGTCCTTCCCCGTGAAGGTCTGGTTTTATTTTCCAAAAGTCTCTCTAGTCAAGCCGATAATTACCTTTCTGCTCTAACGGCGGAATTTAAGACTGTCTGGAGAATAATAAGCCATTAGAATTCCCCTTTTCCATTATGTTGTGAGCTTTAGTAAAAAAAAAATAGACTCAATCAGACTGCAAGAGCACCCTTCAACAACGGCCCGCTTGTTTCAGTTTATTCAGGTGAAAATTTCGACTTGTTTTGAACATTTGTAACTCAGTATGTGCAGCACTTACAAATTAGAGTACGAGAGCGTACGGAAGAAATGCTGAGAGGAATCAAGGCTCAGAATGAGAACTCCCTAAAAACATGAAGAAGAAATATCTCAAATAGTAAGAGGAACCAAGAGTCAATGAGGAATACTCTAATGGCATAAAAAACAAGTCTTAAAAAACAAGACTCAATAGAAAAACCCTGAGAACCTTTGAGGCACTAAAATTCAAAAGGAGAAAACACCTAAGAGCAAGAAGAAAAACTATTGAGAAAGCCAAGACTCAAAAAGAGAAACTCTCTAAGAACATGAGGAGAAACTGTTGAGAGAAAAAACAAGACTGAAAAAGCGAAACTCTCTAAGAGCATTAGAAGAAACCGTTGAGAGAAAAAACAGGACTGAAAAAGAGAAACTCTCTAAGAGCATTAGAAGAAACCGTTGAGAAAACCAAAACTCAAAAAGAGAAACTCTCTACAAGCATGAGGAGAAACCGTTGAAAAAATTACTCAAAATGAGAAACTTTCAACAAAAAAAGATAAACTCTCTAAGAGCATGAAAAGAAACCGTTGAGAAAAAACAAGACTCAAAAAGAAAAACTCTCAAAGAACATGAGGAGAAACCGTTGAGAAAAAACAAGATTAAAAAAGAGAAACTATCTAAGAGCATGAGAAGAAACCTTTGAGAAAAAACAAGGCTCAAAAAGAGAAACTCTAAGGGCATGAAGAGAAAGTGTTGAGAAAAAACAAGACTCAAAAAAACTCTCTAAGAGCATGAAGAGAAACTGTTGAGAAAATCCAATAAGATTTAAAGAGAGAAACTGTCTAAGAGCATGAGAAGAAAACTATTGAGGAAATCCGAGACTCAAAATAGAAACGCTCAACTCAAAAAAGAGAAACTCTCTAAGAGCATGAGAAGAAACTGTTGAGAAAAACCAAGACTCAAAAAAGAGACTCTCTAAGTGCAAGAGGAAGAACCACTGAGGGTCAATAACCAACCCTCAATCAGAACATGAAGACTCAGAAAGAGAAACATTTTAGGGATAAAAGGGAAAAAGATTCCAAACTCAGTGGATCTTGGCCTTTAATGAGGAACTAATCAACTGCATGGAGAAAAAACACTGAAAGAAACGAAGACCCAACAAGAGAAACTCTTCATAAACATGTGGAGAAAAAACTGTGAGAAAACAAGACTCAAGTGAAAGATTCTCTTGGAGTATAAAGAAGAACCACTGAAAGAAACTAAGATGCAAAATAAGAAAGTATGCATGGAGTATATGGAAGAAACTCTCAGTGGAACCAATAAATGTCGATGCTCAAAAAATATATAATTCAGCCCTACTTGGAAACTTATGAAGAAACACCCAAAAAGAAATATCCCTCCTCCTCTGGGCTGCACCGGATAGCAGAGTTAGGATATAGGTTTACCTTAAGATTAAACAGAGGAACTGGAGTTTTACTGGGGAAAGTTCTGGTCGTAAAGGCTGTCAAACATCTAGAGGATCTACTGATTGTGTTGGAAACATACAGGATGGCTCAGGTTAGGCTTAAGAACTTAGGCTTTGCGACGACTGCACTTGAGGATACTTTCAAAGCTCTTGAAATGTTTTGTATGGACTTTAATCATTTTTTCTTTACTTAGTTAAGTAGTTTTTGCTTCTCATAATATGGATTAGAACATTACTCAAATAGAGCTATTTACTGTATATCTGTAACTACCTTTTTTTTTACAACTTTACAATTGATGCTCTCAAACACATTAAGAGGCGAAAAAATTTCAAGTAATTGACTCTTGACGAGTTCAGCACAGCTGTACTGAAAGCCAATTTAAAACATATTCTGGTTTGTTTCACACCTCTTTTGTTTACTAAATAATTCCATATGTTTTTCTTCATAGTGTAGATGACTTTAGTATTAATCTACGATGCAGAACATTATTTTAAAATAATGATAAAACACTGAATTTAAGGTGTTTTCAGACTTTTTGACTTAGGACCCCACAGGATAGAAAACCACCACAGAGCAGCTATAATTATAATTTGGGTGGTGGGTCATTATTCTCAGCACTGCAGTGACTGCACTGGGGTAATGGTTGCTGCACAGTGTTGATCATCCTCTAGTCCAGGGGTGTGCAATTAATTTTCCTAAGGAGTCTGGGTCTGTTTTAAAGAGCCAGGCAACAGGTTCGCCTCAATTTTGCTTTATCTTAAAGTTATCTAGTTAAAAATGCAGTAATTATATGTTTTTTGATAAGCTTTTACAGGTAGAAGTAAATGTTAGCATTGGGGCAAACACTTTACAATAGGAATACATTGATTAACAGTTGGTACAACAGTATGTCAGCAGTAGAAGCAGTTAAAGAAAATTCCTTGTTAGGGTTTATATAAACTTCAATGTAATCGGTATTGGAGAGTGAGCCACTAGTCTGAGGCAGGTAGCATAAAGGAAGAGAGCTAGAAGGTAACATAGACATGGAGATGCCCTGAAACACTGGCATCCACCCACTTTATTGTCCAGTGATTGCAGGCAGTGGGTTGTAGTGGACAACAGCACCAGCATATGAGTTCACCATAATTCCATATGTCCATAAATCCCTAGATCTGCAGCCTTTATCTAGGTGGAAAAATTAATTACCAAAAGACCCACCACCCAAATAATAATAGAGTACTCTCCAAAAGTATATCTGTTGCTTAGTACACCAGTGACGACTTTCTTCTTCAGGACATTCCAAACGGCTGTACTGGCTATGGCCAATATTTTTTCCATCTTCTCTCAGCTTCTAAGTTGCTTGTTTTTCATCTGGTTTTCATGTTGGTTACTCTTTTAACTATAAGTGCACAGTCTGCACAGATAAAACCTAAATCTGAAATTGAGCGTAGATATTCAGGGCTGTTTATTGATTGAATAAGCAATGTATCCAGATACACCTGGGCAACAAACACACCTGGCAGTCACATAATGTTCCAATACTTTTGCTCATAGGAAAAATGGGTGTGTTCAGACTGAAGGTGCTATCTTCTGAACTGTGTACCAGATCCATATGTAAATACCTGTAAATAAAAGCTGAAAATTATGTTTTTTATTGTCCTATGTCCATCATTTAGTGTCAAACCCTAAAGTTTTCAGAAATTATAGCAGAAAATATAGTATTGGCCTCACTGTTCCAATACTCTTGGGGGGAACTGTTGCTTCTCTGTTTGGTCCTGAGTATTAAGTAACAGGGTGAAAAGAGGATAATGATAAAGTATACAGATACAGAGAGACATATTACAGGACTACAGTCCGTAATTCCTATAGAACTACTGTACATAGTGCTCCTATATGATCAGTGGAGCTGAAAAAAACTGGATAATGTGTAGAATCGTGGAGGAGGTGGTCATAATGTTTAATAATGCTTGATCTGTGTGTCTACCCAATGCACAATAACAATAAACACAACAAACGCAGAAACAATGATCTCAGAGTGTTGACCTCTTCTGGCGGGAAGTCTCGGGCGGCTCGTTCAGCAGCCAAATCCTTCCTTCCTGCCTGTGGAGCAGCTCTGAAAGGAGGCTTTCTGCTGGGACGTTTGCAGAAATAGGTTAGATCAGCGGGGGACGTGGTGGATGTGTGTACAGGAGGGTGTTTTTCTCTGGGATAATGGCTCAGGTTAACTCTGTCAGTTGGAAAGTCCCGCTGTAACGAGAGCGCTGTTTAGCTTTCTGCTCGTCTTTCTCCCTCGCTCGACCTGTTCCCCTCTCTCCTGCCTGTTCCCTTTATCTTTTTCCTTTGTCCTTCACTCTGTCAGATCCTGCACCCTGCTGCTACTTTCCTTTTTTTCGCTCCCTCTGTCTCTCAGGTCTCCCAGATCTGTGGTACACCAGCTTCATCCTGCTCTTCAGCTTATGCTAACTTCACAGTCTATTTACATGTACGTTTTCTCTGATGATGTGCAGATAAGATTGATCCACATTCCGTTTATTCCTGCTCTCTGTTAGATGGGTGTCTGATTTGCGTCAGGGCTGCTTGTCCTCGTTGCATACAAATCAAAAGAGTACATTTTATTTTTTTACTGAACCTTGTGAAAGGCTACATTTCACAGACTGTATGTCAGATGTGGTCCGTGAGTTTGTTTGAACTATATATAAAAAAAAGCTTCTCTGGCGAGCTTTTGGTTACATTCCTCCCCTGTTTGTCTCTCTGTCGCGCTCGGCGTGACTTTAGTTTCCGCCCGTTCTCGTTTTTCTGCCTGTTCTTTGGCTCACTGTGTCCTTATAAGGGCCTTTTTTCTTGGCCGTGTCTCAATTCACTAGTCGGGGCAGCGGTACTGTATTGGACCACGACCCTGATGACACGAGTTCGATCCTGCGTGGGGAACGGTGCGTTTATTATTTTTCCTTTCTTCTTGGGTTTTCCTGCTTTGAGATCAACTGTTCTGCCGTTGGGTTCAACAACCCTCTGGGCTGGAGAGCTACTAGTCTGTAGCTCTTTATCACAGTTTAAAAATTAATTGTCAAAACTATACAAAATATATGTAAATAAAATCAATCATTCAATCAATCAATTAGATAACAGGTGGTGGCTTTAATACTGTTCATATCAATATTGGAAATATATCCAGTTGAGCCAAACTGAGAAATGGAATGTATTTGCATTATTATTTATGTAAAACTGTTTATGGTCAGTTCATGCCGCATCCAAATTTCAGTTTCCCACTTCAGAAAATGTTCATATGGTTCCTTCCAGTGGAAAACAACTCTTTTGTTTTCCTCAATAAATCAGATATAATTTGAATGCAGGACGGCATTGTTTGTAGCTTGTTAAATAAAATATATATTGGTGCGCAGTGCTTTTTGTTCTGATGATGATGATGATGATGATGATGATGACAGTCTGTCGTTCTAAAGCTGAAGGTATTCTCTTCTGTGTTGTCTCTCCTCCAAGGAACAACTAGGCCCATCTGCCCCACTTCTCTTAGATTAATTGCTTATGTCTGGCTCCAGACTAATGAACAAGACTGGCCCAAAAACGCAAAGCCCCGTGGGAAATGTAGTGCACCTGATCCTTCCCTCACTTTTCTCCAGTTTCTGGCTTTTCCCGAGTCGCGCTGCTCTTAAATGTTCTTCCTTGAGCCCAGGTGTGGTCAGCGGACGATGGCTTTAATCTTGGGCTCACACACCTGGCTTTGCGGCTCCGTGTGAACGCGTGTGTCCAATCTGCCACAATTGCTCATTCTGCAGCTGCTGGGACTGAACAGATGCGCGGAGAGTCAGAGGCCGGCGAGGGTGACGGGAGTTGTTTTTGACTCCGACGGTAAAATGGCAGGCAGTGAAGCTTGAAGTTCTTGCTTTTTTTTGTTGTTGTTTTGCACCTGCTGCAGTTCCTTAGGTTTGCAGTTTTATTTTTTCTGAAAGATTCGATGCTTAAATGCAATTCAAGTGTTTGGGGAAAGTAGGACATGGGCCTCTGGCACTTGTTATTTTCAGAATAAAGGGAATAACTTACATTAACCTATAAGAGCCCAGACCCAGTTCTGAGTATTAATTAAAAATAATAATAATAATAATCAATTCAACTAATTAAACATCTTATTAATGCTTTTTTTCTTATTGTGATAACATGGGCACATAACCTTTGTAAATATTTAAGGTTAAAGTACCAGTCAGTACAAGTCAAGTCTTCCAGACTATGAAGGAACACATAAGGAATCATGTAATAAATTGAAAGTATTAAACAAACCAAAATACATCTGTAAAGCATTTAGGTGCTCTTTTATCTGCAATGCTGTTAACTTGTGCTTTCTGAGGCTGGTAACTCTGATAAACGTATGCTGTGCAACAGAGGTACTCTTGCTCTTTCTTTCCAGGGTGGTCCTGTAACTTTTTTGATTGTTTTTGCAACTGCACTTGAAGACAATTTCAAAGTGTTTGAAATGTTTCGGATTGACTGATATTAATTTCTGAAAATCTTTTTTTTTTCTTGACTTAGTTGAGTAGTTCTTGTTTCTCATAAAATGGATTATTAGAACATTACTGAAATAGAGCTATTCACTGTATACCTGTAACTTTACCTCTTCACAACTTTACAACTGATGCTCTCAAACACATTAAGAGGCAAGAAATTCAAGTAATTAACTCTCTAATTAACTCTTGTACAGTACAGCACAACTGTTAACTGAAAGCCTAAATTCCAGGTAACTCTACCTCATGAAGCTGACTGAGAAAATCCAGCCAAGATGTACAAAACTGTCATCTAAGCAAGAGGTGCTAATTTGAACAATGTAAAATATATTCCGCTTTGTTTAGTTTGGATGACTTTGGTATTAATCTGCAATGCAGAAATGTTTTAAATAATGAACAAAAAACACTAAAATTTAAAGTGTGTCCAAACTTTTGGCTGGTACTACATAATATTTTGTAGATATGAATTATTAAATGCATTAATGCAGACCTTTTAAAAGCAACAAAATATTATTTTATTTTTTTCAGGCCAGTATTCAACCACATCCAACACACACACAAGATAACACCTCACAACTTTTATACAGGTGTGAGTGCTTTATTACATTCTAGTTCTGTTGAGCTCACTGTTCACAACAGCGCCGAGTAGCTCCTCCAGCAGAGGTCACCATGCCCAGTGCCAAGCATCATCATCTGCAGGGTACGAAGTGTACTACTCTGGAATAACAGAGCTGAAACGATGAGTCGCCGTGATGAGAGTCCAGAACTAATCACTCAGCAGCAGTTTCTGACCTCACCGCTGCTCTCAACACTGAACACAATCTTCTCTCTGAAAGGTTCTGAATCCTGACAGAAAGGTTCCAAACCTTCGTAGTAGAGACCTGACAGTTCTGTCAGTTACACAGGCAAAAATTGCTTTATAATACTGTGGATTTTAAGGAAAAAATAGATGAGCAGGAGTCGGCAAGCTTTAGGATTAGAGCTAGGTATCAAAAATGGAAAATGTACTGACCGAAAATGTCTTGGTACTACAGAGTACCGAAATGTAAAAAAAAAAGTTTATAAGGCATATAGACATATTCATAATGCATTATAAATGCATAATACCTTATAATGACTGTAATAAGCCTGTATAATTGCTCATAAGTATTTACAGCGACATTCATAACACATTATAAACTACAAGTATAAGGGTTTATAAAGAAATGGCACATAATGCCTTATAGTATCAATAGATTTATCAAGTATATTTTGGTATAATACATTATAATATGCAGCTATGATTTCTCAAATTAGGCTTTTATAAAAGTGTGTAACACACAAAGCCTTATATACAGTCATTACTGACTTTAAGTGAAGTGAGTTTTTTTATATGCATTTAAAATGTGAAGTAAATTTTATAATGCCTCACTGTAATGTCTTATAGGGCATTATGAGTGCAGATGTTATAAGGCATTATACGCTGTTTCTTTATAAACCCTTTTATAATGTGTTATGAATGTCGCTGTAAGTACTTATGAGCAATTATACAGGCTTATTACAGTCATTATAAGGTATTATGCATGTAATATAATGCATTATAAACACATTCATAAGGCATTATGAATACAGGGTTCATAGGAAGTGTTACCAAAATTATTTTTCGAAGTCAAACGAGTGCTGGATGTTAATCTACACAGATTTCTCTCCAGAAAGCTGTTTATTGTGGTGAGTAAATTGCTTTTGTTTATTTATAGATTAGAAACTTAGATTTCCAGTATTTTATCTCAGGGTGAGTTTTCAGTGAAGTTTCCCCAGCACTAAGGCTGGGGGCAGCAGCATTAGCATTATCTGCTAACCACAGTGCTAGCGGTGCGTAAATGTCGCCCAATAGTGGTAGACTGAGGAACTCTAGACTGAGTGTTCTGGTAAGCCAATGCGATATCAGCTAGCAGTCTACAGAACACACTACAGTCTACAGTCTAATATACTTGCCTCTGAACGGCGAAAGTCCTAGTGCTATTGTTAGCGGCTAATGCTAATGCTGCTGCACCCAGCCTTAGTGCTGTAGGAACTTCACTGAAAACTCAGCCTTATAACGCTGTACTTTAATGGAATGACTCTACTGCTTTCTAATATCTGACTGGTAGAATTCATACATGGCTGCCGAATGAAGGACTTAAAACAAGCCAAGTCTAAACAGAACCTCATAGACTATCAGCCAGACAGCATTCTCCTGTGGGGGCTCAGATTGGTGGAATGTGGGCTAGGTGGGTTCCAGGTGGGCATGTGTTCTGAATGGGTTTCTTGTTGCATGTGTTTTTACTGGAACCCATTTGGGCTTCGCAAAATGGGCCCAATCATTACAGCCCACCTTAATCTCTAATAGGTCGCATCTAGGCCCCATGCAGTGCAGTGCTCAAATCAAGTGGAGTCCATATTTAACATATTTAGCTTGTGCAGGTGTTCAATTAACCCCTTTTAGGTTGCATTTTGAAATCTACAGTGGTGAAAAAGGGCTTGAAGATCTTTACTATTAAATTATAAATGAAAAAGTGAAAAAGAAATCCAAACCTACAGGTCCTTTTGAAGATTTTTCCCTAAATCTAATAGCTATAATAATCTAATCTAACAACTGCAACTGCAAGCGATTGTTTACAATAACTAGCAATTTTGGAATTTTGGTTGACTCTTCTTTACAGAATTGTTGTAATTCTGACATATCGAAGGCTTTCCCAGCATGAACCACCTTTTTAAGGTCATACCACAGCATCTCAATAGGATTTAGGTCAGGATTTTGACTACAAAGTCTTGACTTTATTTTTGTTTAGCCAGTTAAAGGTGGTATGGCTGGTGTATTTTGGGTCATTGTCCTGCTGCAGAACCCAGGTTCATTTCAGCTATGAGGCCTGCAGTTCTTTGGGTGATCTTGTGGGTTCTTTTCTGACCTCTTGAAAAAGTTGTCGCTGCAGTCTTGGGGTAATGTTGGTAGGCCAGCCATTCCTGGGATGATTCACCACTGTTTCTGTTTCACATTTTTACGTATATGTGTATTATGGCTCTGTCCTGAAGCTTTAGAAATGCCCTTACAACCTTTTGCAGACTGATAGATACTTTGTTTCTCATTTGTTCCTAAATTTCTTTGGATGTGTGATGTTTAGATGTATTTCACTGTATACCAATACAAGCCCCTTACACACATAAATCTACAAATAACTCAAGTTAAGAGTTTATTTGGACTGAGATATCTGATTACAAAGCTAAATTTAAGCCTTCTTTATCTTCTCAGATTTCCTTATCAGATTTTTACTTTACTCCAATCTCTACTAGAGTACTAGAGTATACTGTTTACCTTACTGTTTGAATAATCAGATTTGTTAAGTTTCAGCTTATCTTCAAGTCCGTTATCGATGGTCAGTTTTACACCAGGATGGACAGAGAGCTTTTTAGCTCGCTAATCTCCAGGCTGGATTGGTTACCCCAGCTGTTTATACTGTCCTGCATGAAGCTGCTCTGCCAGTAGCATAGCAAGTAGCATCCAAACCCTGCTTTAAGGGAACTCTGTCATTTCACTTTAGTGGACTCCATCAAATCATCCACAAACGTCCGGAGGCTGATCAGAGTGAACCACCTGTCAGTCAAGAGCTTTTCCCTGCCAGGTGCTTTTCCTGCAACCAATCCCAGGCTTTCACTCCTTTCACTTCTGATTAGATTTACCTGCATGCCAACAGACATATATTATATACACAATCTATACAGTACCAGTCAGAAGCCTGGAATACCTTTTTTTATTCACTGTTTCCTTTCTTTTTATGATTTTTTACATTGTATATTTAAACAAAAAACAGAATATGTTTTATACTTTAGATTCCACATTTAGCTTGGAAAATCTGCACACTCTTAAAACCCTATTAAAAAGTATACCTTGCACGGCTCAAAATGCACAAAAGGCATAGACTAATTCTTTTATTTAATGAAGCAATTAGTGTGCCAGTTGTCAGTCCTTTTAAGAGCAAGATGAGCTCTGACTTTGGCGCATTGGTAACTTAACAGCGCAGCACTTTTCTGCGTCTCAGCAGAGAAAACTGACCTTCTTGTTAACGCTGTGAAGGTACACCAGCAGCTCATTTAAGGAAACAGCAATGTTATTTTATCTTTATTTAGTTTATTGTTGAGAGACATGTCATCTGCTCATGTTGATCCACTGTGTTTTATTATCAAGTCCAAAGTCAGTGCAGTGTTTTAGCAGAAAATCTTACAGCACTTCATGCTTCCCTCTGCTGACAACTTTTATGGAGATGTGGATTTCATTTTCCAGCAGGACTTGGCACACTGCCCTCACTACCATAAGTACCAATTGATCTTATATAATATTCTACTTTTCTGAGACAATGATTTTTGTTTTTTTTCATTAGCTGTTAGCCATAATCATCAACAATAAAAGAAATAAACACTTAAAATAGATCACTCTGTGTGTGATACATCTATATAATATATGAGTTTCACATTTTGTACTGATTTACTGAAATAAAGTAACTTTCTTAATTATATTCTATTAAAAAAACCTGTATATTGCAAAAAAAACAGTACAATATATTGCAATATTGTCTCACGCCTAGTAGAGACTATTTAATAGTAATAAAGCCCTTATAACAGTAATGAAACACTTGATTTCAGAAGAAACAGTGAAGGAATGTGTGTCCCAATACTTTTTTTCTCCCGTGCAGAGGTGTGTGTGGGACGTGCCTGACGCGAGACCTTCTGTCTTTGATGGGCTTCCATTATTTTGACAGAGAGGAAATCGGTCAGTTCTGGAGGATGTGCGGACAGGCTTTTAGTCCAGCCATCCAGAGATCTTTGTCAACATCCTGACCTTTCTAAAACTCACGTCGCTAAATGCAATCCTAATCCTACCTCTAGCAAAAAGCCTTTTCTGCAGAGTAGAGGCAGTTACTCCAACAAAAGCAGGATAAACTTGTTTTATTACCCTTGATTTTTGAATAAACAGTGAATGAGAGAGTGTCCCGATACTTTTGTCCCCTGCAGAGGCGAGTGTGGGACGTGCTTGACCTGAGAACTTCTGGCTTTGATGGGCTTCCATTATTTTGACAGAAAGGAAATTGGTCAGTTGTGGAGGATCTGCAGACAGACAGGCTTTTAGTGTAGTGGTATATCTGCGTGGTGTGTGTCTGCGTGGTGTGTGTCTGTGCAATGTGTGTGTCAGCATGGTGTATGCCGATCTGTGTGAGCACGAGGGTTTGTTTAGCGATATCCAGCTGCATGACGGACAGGTGTCCGCGGCAACCGCTTCCAAGTCGTAGCTATGGCAACCTGGGCAACCACTATTAACAATTGTCAAAGGAACCACTCAAAGACGTGCTCAGTGGAAGGGATGTAGAGGTCAGAGAAAAAGGCATTGCTGTGTGTGTGTGTGTGAGAGAGAGAGAGAGAGAGAAATGTTAAGACTACCTTAAATTCCTGAAATTCTTAATATTCTTTCTTAAGTTAGATGTACTTTGGATATACACAATATCTTTAAACAATGATTGGAGGATACTGAGTTCGCGATTCGATTTTCTTACAATATTTTAATTAGATGTAAATTAAGTTAAAATATATATATATATATTTTTTTCTGAAGTATAACAGTAGGGGTGTAACGACCCACAGCTCCCCAGGCTCAGCCCTATCTCCCACAAGCCTAAAGAAATGACAATCTATAACAAACTGCAACAAAAAAATTATGGACATCTAACTCTGGCTGCTGATTGGCTTAAAAATGTGTCTGGCATGAAAAAGCAGTTGGTTGATTGACTTTAGTCTAAAATGATTGACATGTCCTTCACCCTTTGCTTACGCCCACTGGTTCTCTGGTCTGTACTAGCAGGAATCTGACCTCTGGTGTTCAAACAATTCAACTGCATAAGATTTAGTAATAACAGAACATAGAAATTTTCTGTGACGGTGATGCATATTGTCCAGTTATCGTAATCCTTATCATAATCGATAGCAAAGTCACACCGACACGCCCTTAAAGGAGAACTCCGGTTTAAAATGGACTTTTGGTGTAGTAAAACATGATAAAAAGTAGCAGCTGGCGCACTAAGCTGAAGGTCACGTTATAGGATGTAAACAGTGTTTTTTAATAACCTTTTTGTGCACTTTTTAAGTTATTAAAGCCTCGTTTTAAATGCCAGGGTTCTCCGGGTTTTAACAATTAAGTGTGGGGCTACTTTGAGTCTGGATAACGGTGGAAAAAACTATTTATCAGGACAAATTATGCCCCGTGTCACCCAGTCTGAAGGGTGTTTAACTGTTAAAATTTTTGGATCTCGGAACACTGTGGAAGAACGGAGGTGTGCTATTCATTAAAGTAATTTTTTATATCATGTTTTACTACACCAAAAGTGCATTTTACACCAGAGTTCTCCTTTAATCAATCTGCATGCTGCACGACTGACGGATCTAGCTTTGCAGTATTAGTAAGGTGTGACGCGTTACCCGAGAGGTTTTCCATTGTGATGTATATTTGTATTTTTTATGTTGATCAACTTTAATCAAATAATCAATGAATCAATCAGTCGGGTTCTTTGAAGTCTCCTAACCTAAATACCTAACACCGTTTCTTAGATCCAGATCAGACGAGGCTTTTAAGTGTGTTTATTTAACAGCAGTTTTACAGGCCTGTCTAAGCGGGAATGAATTGGGAGCCACGGCCTATTGCCAGGCACACACACCTACACACACACACACACACACACATTTCTGCTGTATTAAGTGTAAGGTTGAGAAAGAGAGAGAGTGTGTGTGTGTGTGTTAAATCAAAGGGGACTCATTAACTAAACTCAGAATGCTTAATGTCTGGATATAAATACAAAGTGAAAAATATCAGTACCTTACGTCCCAGATGAGTGCTGAGGAATAATGCTACGGTGGTAGGTCTCTGTGTGTGTGTGTGTGAGTGTGTGTGTGTGTGTGTGTGTAAGGGAGCGTATAGATTTATTTGAAGCTGATTCTCCGAGGCTGTTCCCGCAGGGTGAGGTAGAGGGACTGGGAGCAGAGATCAGCACAGGCTAAGCTAAACACATCCACTGCAGAGAACAGCACTAACCCCCATCAGCCTCACTCACACTGCAGACCCACAGCAGCAGCAGCAGCAGCAGCGGGAGGGAGGAGGAGGAGGAGAAGGAGGAGGAGGATGGTGGTGAGTGAAGGTGATGATAGTAATGATGAGGGTAGTGTATAATGATGAAGGAGGTAAGTGGTGATCAGGACAGTGATGGTGATCAGGATAATAGCAAGGTGAGAGGGTTTACGTTTATGACGATGAAGCAAATTGTAATAAAGTTTTTGGTGAGGGTGATGATCATGAGGATGATGATGAGATTGAGGAGGAGGATAATTATGATGATGATGATCATGTTAGGAAAATTGTGATAATTATCTTTAATGGTTGATGGTTATTAAAATTATTGTTATAATAAAAATGAGATGATAATTTCAATGATAATGATTGGTAATGATGATGATGATGAGGATGATGATAGTTATTGTTAGGTTGGGTGATAATTATCAATATTAGTTGATGGTTATTAAAATTATTGTTAAAATAAAGATGAGGTGATGTTGATGGTAATGATTAGTAATTAAGATATAATGAGGATAATGATAATAAAGAAATGATAATCAAGTTATGATGATGATGATGATGATGATGATTATGCTGATGTGGACAATCATTGTTAGGAAAATGGTGATAATTATCATTAGTTGATGGTTATTATTGTTATAATAAAAATGAGCTGATGATGTTGATGGTAATGATTAGCAATTAAGTTATAATAATGATAATAAAGTAATGATAATCAAGTGATGATGATTAAGGCTGATGATGATCACAATCAAAAAATGGAAAATTATGATAATTATCATTAGTTGATGGTAATTATAGTTATAATAAAGATGAGCTGATGATGTTGATGGTAATGATTAGTAATAAAGTTTATAATGAGGTTGAAGATGAGATTGAAGAAGAGGATGAGGAAGATAGTGATAATGAAGATAAATATTATTAGTTGATGATTATTAATAATAATTTGTTAAAAGAAAGATTATGGTGTAAATGGTTATGAGAATATGATGATGATCATGATAATTAGAAAGAAGGGCGCCAAGTAGTACAGCAGGCTAAGCTCTGCCACTACGATCAGGAGATCGCTGGTTCGAATCCCGGTCATGCAGCTTGCCATCAGCTGCCGGAGCCCTGAGAGAGCACAATTAGCCTTGCTCTCTCTGGGTGGGTAGATGGCGCTATTTTCCCTCATCACTCCAAAGGGTGATGTCCATCAGCGCAAGGCGTCTGTGAGCTGATGTATCTCCATGTTGATGATGACCATGATGGTGATCATATTTGTAAAGACGATGATGTTGAGGTTGATGATTGAAATGAAGATGATGATGGTCATGGTGGTGATGATGAGGATGAGGAGAAGAATGATGAAGATAGAAACAAATGATCATGCTTGTAATGATGACAGTGAGAAGGATGATGATCAGATTAGTTGTGATTGACTGCAAGTAACATTGTGAATAATCCCATTGGCAGTCAAATATGACACTGCCTCCACCATGTTTTATAGGTGTTTATCTATTATCTCTATGATAGTTAGACAGCCCTGCTCTGTAATAGTAAGTCTATATATTCAGTACTGTGCAGTAGTGTTTACTCCAGCATCCAGGTCTTGCCGTGTGCAGTTTAATCATTTATAGACAAAACAAAATGAGATAAGCGAGGATTGAAATGAAATGTGAGTGAAAGCACATCGCCGTGCTGATCTGTCTGGCCTCGATTACTTTTTCCCGTATCGCTCGGTTTGATCTGGCACCCGGCCAAGTTTTCACCGGGGCGGCTGAAGCTGACGCTGAGTGATGCGTCGTGTCTGGAAGATGTAATTAGATGTTACCATGGTGCTGAGATTTTTTCTGATCTGAGATAAAACTGGCAGATGACAGAACAGTACAGGACAGTACACACTGCCTGAACGTGTGTGATGGAAAACTGCTGTGTGTGTGTGTGTGTGTGTGTGTGTGTGTGTGTGTGTGTGTGATAAAACCCAGTTTTGTGTTTAGGAATATAGATTGATGTTCTTTAGAGGACCAGTGGAGAGTCTGGTTTACTCAGCTATAATTATTACTGGCACTGTGCCAACATTTCTGTACGTGACTTACAGGGTGTGTGCGTGCGTGCGTGCGTGCGTGCGTGTGTGTGTGTGTGTGTGTGTGTATTTGTGTGTGGCCAATAACGACAGAAAATTGTTGCGGTTTATTGGTATTAGATTAAGAAATGCAATTCATTAGGATTGATTACACAAAGTTGTGTGTTTAATTGTGACTAATTACACAAAATGTGATTAATTGTAATTAGCTACAAACATTTGGTAACACTTAACTTGGATGGTACATTTGATGGCCTTCATTGATGCTCAACTGACATTCAACTAACATTCAACTGCATGTCTATTAAATGCAAATGAACTAAAAGGTGAAAGTAAATGATTCTCTATTGAATATAACCCTACATTCAACTTTAATCCAAACGCTTATCTTAATATTTTAGGATCGGGTTTAGAGTTAGATTTTAAGTTTAGGTTAAGGTTAGGGTTAGGGTTAGGGTTAGGTGTAGGGTTCGATTCTATGTTGATTTTAGGGTTAAGGTTAGGGTTAGGTATAGGGTTAGGTTCTATTTTGAATCATTTACATTTAACATAGGGTTAAGTTAAATTTAATGGACATTCAATTCAGTGTTAGTTGAATGTCAGTTAAGCATCAACAAGGCCATAAATGGACCATCCAAGTAAAGTGTTACCAAACATTTTGTCACAATTCAGTGTATGTGTTTGATCACACAAACTGCAAATAACTGTGATTGGCTGTACAACTTTAGAATGCAGTTTATCATTGGCCTATTTAAATGCCATAGTGTAACCTAACATAACTACAGCACAGGTAAAAAGTTTGGACACAACTTCTCATTCAGTGCAGTGTTTTCCTGGAAAATCTTGCAGCAGTTTATGCTTTTCGAGATGCGGATTTCATTTTTCAGCAGGACTGCCAAAAGTTGCAATTGGTCTTATAAAATATTCTAATTTTCTGAGACACAGATTTTTATATATATTTTTATAAATAGATCATTCTGTGTGCAATACTAATATATAATATATGAGTTTCACATTTTGAACTGAATTACTGATATAAAATATTTGTTCAATAATATTCTATTTTTTTGAGATGCACTAGTATATAACACTGCCTAGAAAGAGAGAGAAAGAGAGAGAGAGGTAGAGAGAGAGAGATGCAGAAAGAGAGAGAGATACAAAGAGACTTCTCCAAAAATTAATTTCAGGCAAAAATGAAAATGATTGTTTTTGCAGTTGTTTGGCTGGTTGTTTGTGTTTTATTTAACCGCTGCAGATGGAAGGCTGACTTTGCTCTGCTTCTCCAGACGACCTCGTGTTTGGCCTCGTTTCACACACAATTAGCTTGTTTTTCGCGTCCGTCGCTTTTCAAACACAGGCAACATGTAATGTTCTGCTGTAATAGCTGCAATCATCATCAAAAAAAAAAAAAGAAAAAACATGTAATAAATGACAGAGGCTTTTGGCCTGTCTGACCAGTCAACCCATTACTGTTAGCAGAAAAACAAAACACCTGACGTGGTCAATAACAACGTCCAGTAAAATATTTCCTGTTATTTAAACTCAAGGACGCTGACAGTTAAATTGAAGTGCACGGATGGTGAATCATGACTGCTTGTTTGATCTATTTTTGTTTTGTTTATTTATTTATTATTTTGAAAAAAAATGAAAAACGTCCAGTGGTCAGCGGCTGATCCTGGAACTACTTGACCATATGTTACATGGCTGGTTGATTCACCTACCGCTATCCATCTAAGAGTGGTTCTGTGAGCAGTAAATGACTAGAGGGATGGAGGGATGGAGGGATAATTGATGTCACTCCCACAATTCATCCCAAAACTTTGGAGCAGTGATGGTTAAGAGCATATAAAACCCAATTTTCAGAGCCAATCTTGCCCATTCGGTCCAGATCAACGTCCAGAGGTGGCAGCCAACTTTTTAGTCTTGGGTATTGAATCCACCCCCCAGTCGTTGTAACCACCCTTGCCCATTCAGGATGGAGAATCCTGATGTAACAGTTTCAGATTTGTGGACTTGGGTTTTAAACTCACAACCTTGCAATCAATAATCCAGCTTTCTGAGCCACCCCTGCCCAGGGTTCAGGCCAGATTTAAGTCCATAAGTGGCTGCTTTTTCGTCTTGGGTATTAAACCCACCACCGTGCACTTTAATCCACTACTAACCAATTAGGCTAGCTTTTACTCTAAGAGTGGCAGCTTTGTAAATTCTGGTCTAACAGGTTCAGTTTTGTGGATTAGGGAATCAAACCCACAACCCTATGATCAACAGTGGCAACTTGGTGATCTTGAGTATCAAATCCATAACCTTGCAATCAATAATCCAGCTTTCTGAGCCACTCCTTTCCAGGGTTCAGGCCAGATTTAAGTCCAGAAGGGGCAGCTTTGTAGTCTTGGGTATTAAACCCACAACCTAGCACTTTAATTCACTACTGGCCATTCAGACCAGCTTCTTTGTGAATTTTGGTCTAACAGGTTGAGTTTTATGGACTAGGGTATCAAATCCACAACTTTTGATCAACATTGGCAGCCTGGGGGTCTTGGGTATAGAAACCACATCTTTAGCAGTGTAGTGGACTAGAGTATTAAGCCCACAACCTTGGGAACAGTAACCAACATTTCCAAACTACTCTACTCTAACAAAACCTAAAACCTTAAATGATCAATAGTCTGGCCAATAGTCTGACGTATCACTTCCCATTCAAGCCAGATGTATATCCAAAAGTGACAGCTTTGTAGTTTTGGTTATTGAACCCACAACTTAGCACTTTAATCCACCACTGCTCATTTAACCAGTTTCTACAGCTTTGTGGATCCTGGTCCACAAAGGTACAGTACCCTAGTGGACTAGGGTATCAAACCCACAACCCTATGATTAAAACATGCAGCCTGGTGGTCTTGGTCTATCTGACCCACAAGTTTCCAAGCAATAACCCAAATTTACAAGCTATTATTGTCTATTCAGGCCCAAATCCCAAAGCCTTATGATCAATAGCCCAACCTTAAGACCTGCCACTGCCCATTCAGGCCAGCTTCTACTGTAAGAGTGGCAGCTTTATGAACCCTGGTCTAACAATTTAAGCTTTGTTCACTAGGGTATAAAACCCACAACCTTCTGATCTATAACCCAGCACTCTGAGCCACCACAGGTCCATTCGTGGTCCAACCATGGTCTTTTATTAAACCCAACTCTCAAGTCTTCTAACCCACCTGTCTGATTAAGGCCAAATTGAATCAAAGAGCTTTGATGTCAGAGAGCTTTGGGTATGGAACCCACAACCAATAATGATTAATAATCCACCACTCTGTGAGCAGGACCACCAGTGAAAGCTTTCTGGTCCTGGGTGTTGAACCCACAACACTGTGATTTAGGTCCAGTAATGGCTGCTTTGTGCACCAGGGTTTTGAATACAAAACCTTGTGATCAATAACCGAAACACCTGAGCCAGCGCTGCCCATTTTTGCCAGCTTCAGTTCTGACATTAGTGGCTTTGTGAACATGGGTACACCATAAAAATACATTTTTAAGCCCACAACCCTGTGATCAATAACCTAGCACTCCAACCACTGATCCATCTCTACCCATTCATCTCCGGATTCAACAGGCCAGTGTATGCTGAGCACAGCGCCGTACTTTGGCTCAGGCAAACCAAACATAAAGACATCTGTGTATTCGTGCGCCAGCAACAGATGGACAATCTAAATCATGATTAGCTGTCAAAACTGGGAATTACAACAGTTTCCCTGTTACATTAACTGAAACGAAGGGAAAAAAACAGAAACGTAAGAAAAACAGTGTGAGACCCAAGCAAAGAGGCGAGAAGTCTGACGGACGTGTCGAGACACGCTTGCATTCAGCGGGAGCTGTCAAGAAGATTGTCTCAAAGGATAAAGGAGATGGAATGTGTGAGGAAAGGTCTTTAAGTACAGCAAACAGCAGCTGCTCTTTACACTGTGGGAGTCTTTCTTAATGAATTGCTGTTGACAAGCTGGGGCTACCGAGTGGTGCAACTGTCTAAGGGTCTTAAGTGGCCCTTTCATTATACATTGAATCTCCAGTGTTGGAATAGTTAGGAATTCTACATCATACATTTAAAACACTTTAAAATAATGGTGCTGTAGGTCATAAGATTGTGGGTTCACTACCCATATCCATTAAGCTGCCACTGTTGGGTCCTTAAACAGGCTTCTTAATTCTTAACTCTTATTATTTAAGGTAAACCATTGGATGGTTGACCCTGTGCTTTAACCTCTACAACAGTTAAGTATGAAGGTATATATATATATAGTCTTGGCTAATATGTCTTTTGGGAAAAATACCTTTCCCTCATCATTGGTCAACTGTTGACTACCCAACTATTCACTCTTGGAATCCAATAGTGGTTGTTCACTTTTATTTATCGATTTTAGGTTTTTGCAGAAAGCCTGTCAAGCATAAACCATTGCTGACCATTGTTTATATACATTTGATATTGAATTCCAAGAACCTTTATAGGTTGATTTGAACTGGGGCAGATACACTTCGGACTTGATATACACACAGTGGATCAACACCACTCTTCAAACCATCACTGATCATCAGTAAATTTTAAATTTTATTTAGAAATCAGGGGAGCAGAGTCTGGAGGAAGAGTGGAGAGACACACAGTCCAAACTGCTTGAGGTCTAGTGTGAAGTTTCCACCAATCAGTGATGGTTTGGAGAGACATGTCATCTGCTGGTGTTGATCCACTGCGTTCTATCAAGTCCAAAGTCAGTGCAGTTTCAGTTTTCCCAAAAAATCTTACAGCACTTAATGCTTCTCTCTGCTGACAACTTGCGGATGCGGATTTCCTTTTCCAGCAGGACTTGGCACACTGCTCACACTGCCAAAAGTACCAATTGTCTTAGATAATATTCTAATTTTCTGAGACACTGGTTTTTGGGTTTTCATTGGCTGTAAGCTATAATAACATCATAACATAACACAACATATGATATATGAGTTTCACATTTCGAAGTGAACTACTTAAATAAAGTATCTTTCCAATGATATTCTAACTTTTTGAGATGCACTTGTATATGCTGAATTCCAATTACCTTTATGGGTTTTTATTTATCACATGGAGGGACTGTACGAGTGCCAAGCGACTTGTGTTTTGACTCAGATCTGAGGCTTTTGTTGGTGATCTCCAAAAAACAGAAGTCATCTGGAAAACCGTGTAACGTGTCCCAGGCCTTTATTGTATCTTTCTTATCCCTGTGTTCACGAGAAATCCAATGGTATTGATGGTTCTTATGGAACAACTGAGCTTAAACAAAGATCAAGCTTAGTGTTTGATGTTCTAGGAAAGTAAAGAAATGGAAATGATATCTTGAACCATGCTCTTCATTAGAATACTATCGAACTGTGTGAACTCAAAAGGGGTGATGGGTAATAAAAATCCAGCCTGTTGAGACTTTTATGTTGATTATAAAGGTGTTCTTCTTCTTCACTAAGGGCCACATAGGAGGCCTCTTCCTGTTAATTGGAGATTGCTGACGCCATTTATCGATTAGTTTATGCTTTTGATCTCATCTCTCGGTCTGTGCAGCTTTGCATCCTCTCTCTCTCTCTTTCTCTCTTTTGTTCCCTTTCTCTCACTTTCTTTTTCACAGGTCATTGTGGGTCAGCTCAACTCAGAGTGCACTCATTCATGACAAATGTGTTAAACAAAGATTTATAGATTTTTATCTGCTGTGACAAGCAGCTAGATAAAATATTTGATTTGGTTTTGGCCCCAAGATTGAGATCACTGACCTGCTGTAGGGTGTCAATAAGTTTATGCTATCTCATTAAACTTTGCGTCACACATCCGTACGTCAGTTTTATTAAGACGCACATCTCAGCATTATAAGAACATGTAACTACCACCACCATGCTTAAATGCTGGAATGGTGTTTGTTGATAAATAGGCAGTGTTTGGGCAGTGCTTGTGCTACTCAGAAGATTTTGGATTTTGACTTGATGGTTCTACTGTGTTTCATCTTACCACAAATACAACATGTAAGTAAGGATAGTCAAGGTTAAATAGTTGAAAAAATCCTCAACCAGGTAAAGACATAATCTTTAACACTTTAACACTAGCTTTTGACTAGCATTGTATATGTTGCATTTGATTTTGCTCTCATTTTGTCGTTTTGGTTGTCCACCTTGGTGATGCCAGCTTGTGTTTAGTCATTGTGAGCATGCCTAGTCTTCAACCCACTTGGTCAACCCACCAGGTAAACCATCAAACTCAAGCAAAAACCACTTGGTCAACCAGCTTAACCCTCTTGACAAATTTGAGCCATGCTTTTTTCAGCATATTGGTGAACTTCAGACATAAATTTATATAACTTCCCCATTGACTTGAATTTTGGTGAACCCTCACTCCAGTCTTGACTAATATGAATCCCCTTCTTGCTCCAGTGCTTAGATTAGAGGAAAGGTGTTGTCCAGGCAGCTTTGTTATGTTGTTGGCTCAAGTGTCTAGTAGAGCTTATGGTAATGATCCACATCTCTTATCTCTTTTCCTCTTAAATTTGATGGTCTTCGGGTTTGATCCAAGCAGTATAGTCTGCTGTGGTTGTTGAAACTAACTGCTCCTGTTGCTGGGTGTGAGGTTGCGTGATTGGTTCAGTTTGTGTTACTACCCTTTCCTTTAGTATATCCTAAAACTAGAGTATGATCATACTTTCATACTACTGGAGTGTGGTAACTGTAATGAGCTCAGCATCGTGTAGTGAGTGCGGCTACTGACAGCATGATAACAAACATACGTGAACCGGCCTTTTTTAACGAAAATGGCTTCCTGTTTGGAGGTGCTTCTGCGTAGTGAAATGCCACGGATTCCAAAAGCTCGTTTCGTCACTGTTTTTGTGAACCTACACACAGAAAAGTGATGCATGGAATTGTGCAATCGATCTAGGTTCAGATGGAGTTCTTGTGTGTCAAAAGAGAACCAGCGATAATGAGCCGCTCCCTTAACAAACAAGCCCAGAAAAGTCCTGGGTTGCCGATTCAATAAGTTGAAAAAAGTGTAAAAATAAATAAATAAATAAATAAAAATAAAAACAAACCGCCTCAGAACTTTCTCTCTCATTTCTGTAGAGTGATTGTAGGTCTTGATTCTCTGAGCCGTCCTTCAGATGCACCTACAGTTCCCAGCGATCAACACAGATACAGTGCCCTTGACAACGGCCCAGTCTTTCCGTGTGCATGTGGGCAAATATATGCGCTCTAATGCACCGAACGCATTCCAGATAAATGAGAAAGTTGTGGCTGTCTGCTTTTATCGTGATGGATGGATTGTTCAGAGACAGAGCGCAGAGGAAAAAAAGACGAGAGTGCCGTGACTCAGCCGGCTGTCCTTGGCGCTCCCGCGGGGACTGTTCTACAGGTACGATCGCTGGAATCAAACCTGACAACTACAACAAGCGTGAAATATCTGAGGACGATCTCTCTTTCACTCTCTCTCTTTCTCTCTCTCTCTCTTTTGCACGCTCTTACTTTTTCTCTCTTGCTCTCTCTCTCTCTCTCTTACTCTCTCTTGCTCTTTGTACCTCCCTGTATATATCTATAACTTATATTTTTAATATTCTCTCTCTCCTTTTTTACTCTCTTTTACTTTTTCTCCTCTATCTCTCTTGCACTTCTTTCTTTCTTTCTTTCTGTCTTGCACTTCTTTCTACTACTTTCTCTCTTTTTTGTCTTTTTCAGTCTCTCTTCATTTAAACTCTGTTCTTTCTATCCATGGTTTCTTTTTTTTCTCTGTCATATTTTCAGTCCCTCTTTTTTCTCTTTCATCTGCCCTTTTCGTCTGTCTGTTGTTTTCTCTGTCACTCTTTTGATTGTTCTTGTCCTTTTGCTCTTTTCTCGCACTCGTTCTCTTCCATGCTCTACTATTTTCTTTTGTGTTCTCTCTTTTAGTTTCTCTTTTTCTCGCACTCTTTCTTGTTTTCTCTTGCACTCTCTCTGTCTCTCTTGTTCTTTCTCTTTCTTTTGTGCACTCTTACTTTTTCATTTGTTCTCTCTGCTACTAGTTCAGTTGTTTTTGTTCTTTTTTCCTCTCCTTCTCTTCCCCTCTCTCCCTCCCTCTCTCTTTTTCCCTCTCTCTCTCTCCCTCTCTCTTTTTCTCTCTCTCTCTCTCTGGCTCTATTTCAATCTCTTGCTGTTTCTTGCTTGCTCAGTCTCTCTGTCTCTCTTTAGTTTCTCTTTTATCTTTCTTCTTTCTTGTACTCTTTAAATCATTTATTCTTTTGATTTGCTATTTTATCTCTTATCTCCTTTGCACTCTTTTTCTCAGTCTCGTTCTGTCGTTCCTAAATCTCTTCTTTCTCTCTTTTGCGCTCTTGCTCGTTTCATTCGTTGTCTCTATAACTGGTTTCCTGTGTGTTGAGCTGAGTTTACACTGGAACTGAAGGGCAGATTGTTTGATCAGCTCTAAACTCATGATCTGCAGGGTGCACTTGCTGGAAAACAGGAGCAGGATTCAGCTGTAACTGCAGGATTCTCTGGAGTGCAGAGACTTTCAGAGATACATTATAATGTCCCTGTTTTAACTGGTTATCACTGCAGAAATCACAGTGTTGGACTTTTGACAGTAAGGAGGCTTCACACATGTGCTGCTGATGATTGAAAATTACTGAAAAAGTGTGTGAACCCTTTGAAATTTCATGGTTTTCTTCATACATTTCGTTATAGACTTCATTCAAGTCAGGGGTATTGACAAGTACGATGTGCCTAAAATAATAACACAAAAAAGGATCTTAGGATCTTACAAAAAAAGTAAGTAAACCCTTGGAATCAATTGCAATCAAGGCATTTCCTGTAGCTTCAGATCAGATCTGCACATTCTTCATGCTTTAGATTATTCTCGCTTATTGCTTAAATGCCTCAAGTGTACGTCTTTCTTCAAGTCAGTCTATAGCATCTGAGACCTGGGTTCTGACTTGGCCTCTTCAAAAGGCAGATTTCTTTTTTTTTTTAAGTCATTCTATTGTGGACTTGCTGTTGTGTTTTGGGTCATTGTCCTGTTGCATCACCCAACTTCTGCATAGTTTTAGCTGACATACATTCTCACGTTATTCTGTAAAATACCCTTAAAATACCATTGGAAATTCCTTTTTCCATCATACTTTATGGATGGGAGTATGTTTTAATGTTGATGTTCTGTGCCTTTTTATGCCAGACTAGGAGCTTCCATAGACACCCTTCTTGTTCAAGTTTTCACAGACTGTAGGCAAAATCTGTTATGCTTCCTCTTCCTCGATGCCATATATGGATGTAGCATTTCTGATCCAGCACTTAGACAGTTGTGCCACCCGGAAGCGTCCTGAAACCTGCAGATACTGTAGGTACACTCCAGGCTAGCTTTAGCTATGTTATGGAGATTAGTGTGGGAGTGTTGGGGTCTGTGATTACAGAGTAAATATGCACGGTGTGTTGCAGCACCACGGTCAGCGGCGGATGCAGGGAGGTCTTATTCCGCGCTCTGCGGGAGACCCAATTCAGAGGAAGGAGATACTGAGGGCTTTAATATCCGTTTATTGTTTCACAGTCCACCGGGCGATACGCCCCTGCCGCCACGGCGACTGGTCGTCGTTGCCGTCGCCGTGGCGACGAAGGACCAAGGCACGGAGTTGAGCAGAGATGGATGGAGGGGAAAAGTGGAGATTGTGAGGTCATGGCAGTTTTGTCAGATTTGAGTGTGCATGTGTGTGCTTGTATGTGTGTGTGTGTGTGTGTGACGTGTGTTCGTTTCATTTTGAACCACTTTCAGAAGCTTTTTGAGAGAAAGAAACAGTGCTGGAAGAAATTGGCAGCAAAATGGATCAATCTTCCCTCTCCGCACTCACAGCAAATGCAATTATACTGGAGAGCCTTTCTCTATCCTCTTTCTCTCTCTCTCTCTCTCTCTCTCTCTCTCTATCCTCTGTTTCTCTCTA
The DNA here is from genome assembly GCF_023375975.1 of Astyanax mexicanus. Taxonomy (NCBI): domain Eukaryota; kingdom Metazoa; phylum Chordata; class Actinopteri; order Characiformes; family Acestrorhamphidae; genus Astyanax; species Astyanax mexicanus. The sequence goes on along the minus strand of NC_064425.1, from coordinate 11,301,539 downwards.
TCCTCTTTCTCTCTCTCTATTCTCTGTTTCTATCCTCTTTCTCTCTCTCTCTCTATCCTGTTTCTCTCTATCCTCTTTCTCTCTTTTCTCTCTCTGTTCATCTCTCTCTATCCTCTATTTCGCTCTCTCCTCTTTCTCCCTGTCTGTCTCTCTGTCCATCTCTCTCTACTCTCTCTCTATCCATCTCTCTCTATCCTCTATTTTATCTTCTCTCCTTATTTATCCTCCATTTCTCTCTATCCTCTATTCTTTTTCTATATATCTCTCCTGATGTTGTTTCTCATCTCGCTCTATCGGTCTACTCTTTCTCTATTCTTTCTTATTGTCCCTCTTTTCTCCATCACTCGCTCTCACTGTTTTTCTCTCTCCTCTTATTTGCTCTCCTCCCACTTGTCCCTCTGTCTCTCGCTCTACAATTCTTCCGCTTGGGCAGAGCAGCGAGTGGATGGCACTGGTCACATGAAACCTCCACCTTTGTGCATTTGTGTGTGTGTGTGTGTGTGTGTGTGTGTGTGAGTGTGCGCATGTGTGCGGGGATGTAGGCATGTAGGTACATGCTTGATTGGGTACCAAAGAGAAAGAGAGAGAAAGACACTAAGAAAGAGAGAGAGAGAGACTGTAAGAAAGAGGAGAGTGAGTGAGAGAGTGTATAAGAATGAAGAGAGTGTAAGTGAGAGAGAGTGAGAGAAAGAGAGAGAGGGTGAGAGACAGTATAAGAAAGAGAGAGTGTAAGAAAGTGAGAGAGGGTGAGAGAGCGTAAGAAAGAGAGAGAGTGTAAGAAAGAGAGAGAGGGTGAGAGAGAGTGTTAGAAAGAGAGAGAGGGTGAGAGAAAGTGTAAGAAAGAGAGAGAGGGTGAGATAGAGTGTAAGAAAGAGAGAGCGTAAGAAAAGAGTGAGGGTGAGAGAGTGTAAGAAAGAGAGCAAGGGTGAGAGAAAGAGAGGGTGAGAGAGAGTGAGAGAAAGACAGAGAGGGTGAGAAAGAGTGTAAGAAAGAGAGAGAGGGTCAGAGAAAGTGAGAGTGTAAGAAAGAGAGAGTGAGCAAGTGTACAAGGAAGGAGAGAGAGAAAGAGACACTATAAGAAAATAGAGAGAGGGAAAGAGATCACACTGGGTGATCTGTGCACTCTGTGGTGAGATAAGCAAAACATCATTACTGTTAATGGAGGGATCTGTTTCAAACCAGATGACTATCAATGATCACAAACACACACACACACACACACACACACACACACACACGCACGAGTGGATAGTTTTGGACATTTTTTTTGTGTAGACAGTATCTTAATAACATCAGACAGACACTAAAACAAAGCATGGTTGGCATGTCTTTGATAGATTAGGGGGGTAAACCTTGCATCATATCAGTCAGGGCACACACACATACACACAGCTGTGGATGAAGGGAAAGAACGTTCTGATCAGGTGTTCAAAAGAACAAGCAAACAGTGATAGATAAAACTGGGCCTAACTGTAGTCAGGACAACATCCTCCGGGTTTCCACGGCGCTGAGACTTTGATGGACGAGGTAAAAAAGTTTCATTCGATTAATCAAAGCGGAAGAGGGATGATGCACTGCGGGCGACAGTGTTCTAGCGGTTATTTTTAGTTTGGTGTGTGTGTGTGTGTGTGTGTGTGTTTGTGTGTGTTCTTTTCATGGTCCTGTAGTTTAACCTTATTGTTAAAAGTCATCCAGACTATGAAAAAGCACTTAAGGAATCATGTAGTAACTTAAAAGTGTAAAACGAGCCAAAATACCTAAATAGAATTTAGGTGCTCTAATCTGGGGAGCTGTTAACTTGTGGTTTCTGAGGCCGGTAACTCTGATGAACTTATCCTGTACAACAGAGGAAACTCTTGCTCTTCCTGTCCTGAAGCAGTCCTGGTGAGAGCCAGTTCCATCATATTTTTTTTCTTTGCGACTGCCCTTGAGGATACTTCTGAGAAGTTATTTTAATGTATCGAATTGATTGACCTTTAATTTATACTCATTTTTATTATTTACTTAGTTGAATCGTTTTTCTTATAATATAAATTAGAACATTACTTAAATAGAGTTATTCACTGAATACTAACTCTACTACTCTTCACTACTTTACTTTACTTAACTGATGATCTTAAACACATTAAAAGGAGCAAGAAAATCAACTCTTGAAAAATTCAGCCCAGCTGTCATCGTAAGTCATATATTGCAAGGTTATATAAAAGAATACATTTTATGTTTTTCAGCAGTGGCATCCCTTGACAGCTAAGATCAAGCTCTATAAAGTACAAACAACACTTTTCACTACTAGTGTTGATCAATCCACAAACGCTGCTTTAGCATTTTATCTTTAAAGGTCATTTTTTGCTGGCTGGTAAGATACAGTATCTACCTAAGCCAGGGGTGTCCAAACTTTTTTTGTTGGGGTCCAGAAGGAGAAATATATTTGAAGTCACGGGCCACACTCTGTAATAAAACAAATAATGAAACATACCACTTTAAATAATACTTTTTTACTGATTATTTCATTTACACACCATTTTACTTGACTAACTATCTTTATCTTTGACAGTGTTGTGTAAACTAAGGTTTTTCTAATTGATGTTTAATTTCATGATGTCTCTTAATATTAAACTCCTTTACGGCAACTTTTAGACTCTTTTGCCCCGTTTTTCTGCGCTAGATATGCACACTCTCTCCGCTTTTAGACTCTTATGCCCCGATTTTCTGCGCTAGAAATGCGCACCCTCTCCGCTTTTAGACTCTTTGGCCCGTTTCTGACACCTAGCGTTCAAACTTTGAATCTCACATTATAAAAACCTGCTTAACAGAGGGCTAACTTTCATTCTATTTCTAAAATACCTCGTGGGCCGCTCCAAAAAAGGAAACGGGCCGCAAATGACCTGCGGGCCGTAGTTTGGACACCCCTGACCTAAGCTGATGAAGTTCATTTTTGAGATAACTACCACCACCCAGTTTAACAGTTCCCTTGATGATTCTTCATTTTGGTTTAAAGTGAAACAAGAAAAACAGGAACAAGTTGGTTGGTGATTGCTTGGATATTCAGAAGGCGACCCCCTCACACCTTCCCTTCTCTGGCCATTTCCCCTGCTGACCCCCATGCGGGCTGACTGTAGAGGGTGTAGCTTGTAATGAAACAGGTTTTAGATGAAACACCTCCATCTTTCAGCCATGTGTGTGTCTCAGTCAGTGTTTCTTAAATTAACTCAGTCACGGGTACTGGTGGCCTGATCATTCGTTTTTGACTATTCGTCATATTTATAAGACTTCAGAATACAGAAATCATTTTTTTTTGCTTTATACATATACGTTTAGCTTTTTATTGAATCTGTTCAATTGTGTGATATAAATAAATGTGATATTAATTAAACGTGATATTTTACTGTGATGAGGTGGACATCTTAAGCTTTACATCTTTAAGCTAAATTCTAATTAATAATTCTAATTTGTATCCCATTTTCTCCCCAATTTACACAACCAATTACCCAACCCACACATTAGTACTTCCCTTATCACTAGTGATGCCCCAACAGGCTGCGACTCGGGTTCCGATACATCAGCTCACAGATGCCTTGTGCTGATCAACATCACTCTCGAAGTCATGAACAAGCTACATAAACAGGATTCGAACCTGTGAACTCCTGATCATAGTGGTAGCGCTTAGCCCACTGGACCTTCTATATCTTTTAAAGGGTCTGCGACACATTTTGGGTTAATTTTAGCATTTGTTTAAGTGTGTGTGTGCGTGTGTGTTTGTCTGTAAAGTGATTAATAGTACAGGCATGTGCACTGTGGCATATACACATGAAATAGTACCTGGCATACGCGAGCCTCCACAGGTGCACCATGATTTATCTCTCTCTTTCTCTCTCTCTCTCTCTCTCTCTCTCTCTCTCTCTCTCTCTCTCTCACACTACACAACACACAAACACATACACACAACACACACACACAGTTGTTGATTTATGAAAGTCACGCTTTATGACGGCCTTAATTCATGATGATGAGGAGATGTGGAGTTTATGGGCATTTTTATGGAGGCTTCTTCCTCTCCTGACTGCCCTCCTTGGTTCTGCTGATCTGTATCTCATGGGCTCTGAAAAAAAAATAGCTGTTTATGGATCCACATGAGTTCCAGATCTACAAATCACTACAAAAGGTTATTTGAGGAATACCAGTTAGAACCACCAGCTCTAAAGCAGTCTTAAATAAAAAAAGGTGCTTCAAATACCTCCTGTCTGTGATTGGTGATTGGTATTAGTTCTGAGACCTCATCCCTGACTGTGATTGGTTCTAGTTATCGCCTAGTTGCTTCTGATACATTGTTTTAATTCATGTAGTTGGTGCAACACTATGTGTAGTTTTCAGTGGGAATTTATGACTGTTACAGTTATTGTCAGTCATATAATACAAATATAACTAGCTGGACTCAGCCAGCATATAGACTCTATACACTTAAAACCCTGTAACTTTCTCTTTAGCCTTTAACACTGAGGCCAGGCAGTTACCGTATTTTTCACACTAAAAGGCACACTTAAAATCCTTTAATTTTCCCCAAAATTGTCAGTGTGCCTCATAATCTGCTGCACCTTATGTATGAATATCAGTCAGGTTGTAAGGAGCAGTAAAGCCACTCTGCTGAAGTACAGTCTTATACAGGAGTTTCACTTTAGTTCTCCAGCAGTATTAGCATTAGCCGTTAATCACACGAAGCACTAACTCTTTGGCCGTCCAGATGTGAATTATCAGCCTGTAGTCTGCTGCTAACCCCGGCTAGCACTGCTGGAACAACGTTAGCATTTGCCGCTTACAGCGCTGAGAGGTTCAGAGACAAGTATATCAGACTGTAGCCTTTGTGTTTATCTTAGGGTTCCTCAGTGTAGCACTGTAGCTTCACTACCAGTTAACTGCTAATGCTCCAGCTTTAGTGGAAATCTGTAAATAATAAAGCTTACTGTAAATAAACAGAAGCACTTTACTTACCCAAATAAACAGTTTTCAGGAGAGAAATCTGTGTAGATTAACATCCAGCACTCATTTGACTTTTTAATACTTTTTTTTAATAATTAAAATTTTGTTTACTTAGCTTAGTTTAGCTTTTCAGCTTATAAATCCCAAGAGACGGCAGTAGCCTGTAGAGAATGATTACACACTTAATAATGAGTAAAAAGTGGAAGGACATGCCCGATACGCAAAGAGATGTTGGCAGGAGCCAATGGGAAAGATTTCCATAAAAAAAACCCTGCAGAATAGCTCTGTAGACCCTGTTCAAGTAACGAGTCAAACTGAGCATGTGCAAAGTAGTTGGCTTGGCCTCAGTTTGTGCATTTTGCCAATACAGATTATTTATTTTTACTAGCTTTTAACAAGAAACTTATTCATGTCAATTGAGGTGATTGTATAAATGATTTAAAATCACATTAAGGAGAAAAAAAAATCTTTTGATTTTTAGATTGTTGTTGCTTTAGGACCTCCCACTACCTGTGATTGGTATGCTGGTCAAGGTTGGCGTAATCATTGTTGCTGCATTGGAAAATGAATCGAATGCATCAAAAGTTTGAAAATTGCTTTTGCCTAATTTAGTTCTAATATAGCCAAAAAGACTGTAATTAATACAAAGATTGATACAGTAAAGTAAAGAATGTCTCATTGATATAGACCTCCATTAGCCTCTTACTGCCCCCAGACCCACATTAACTGGACTCCAGCATCTTATTCCAGCTTGACATCATCTGCCCAGCTCTTTTGACCACTCTTATTCACACTTTTAACGAGAAAAGTTCACGGGCAGTTCTAATGGGCGTCAGTGGGATCAGTATGCAGTCCACAGCTCCACTTTGCTCACTTTTGCTCTGCTAAGTTCTCCATCTCGTATAATTGGGCAGCGCTGGGTGCTTAGGGTACCCGGGGGCCGGTTTGTGAGCTGACCTGTGCAAACCGAAACGTCACACGGGCCGCAGCACCCTTGACTTGTTGGCCTTGGTTTCCTCTGATTGGCTGAACTGCTACTCAAATGGATGAGGTCAAGCACCGGCTCAATCAGTTGGTGAAGTTAAGAAGTTTTCACTGTGCTTTCTTGACCAGTAGTCAAGTAGTTCACCAAGCTATTTGCTTTATACATTTTGGATTTTTAGGATCACATCGCCTTGAAGATTAAAAATTAAATAAGCAAATAACTTAATAAATTACAAATAACATCATATCAAGTCCAATGTGCAGTATGAAGTCATCAAGTTAACCAACCTGGTATGTTAATTTTTCAGGAACCCAAAAAAAATTCTAACAAGCAGTGTGAATATTTCATTACTAACACCATTACTAATTATTCTATCAAATTATTATATCAATGTTTAGTGCAGTGGTGTACCTTACCTCTAACAGGTAATGGTTCAATTAGATTAATTCACTTGTTTTTTTATTTAAAAAATGTTCAAACTTTGAATGTATTTTTTTATGTAATGTTTTTTTTTATGTTTCCCTGCTTTATTAATTTTAAAAGACCAACATATAAAACAGTAGTTTTACGTAACATAATGAAACATTACATTGCAATTTTGTTTTTGCAGAGGGTGGTTGCAAATATGTGAGATGAACCATTTTTATATTATGTGTTGATTACACTAATTAAAGCAAGCAGAAGAAGATTCATACTGAAAAAAAACTTTACTTTTAACTATTTTTCCTAGATCTTCAAACTTTCAAACGGGTCAATTTTTAGCTGTAACATAACAGGAGGGTTAATAGTCTGGGTTCAATTGATCACAACGCTACCAATCCCATGGTTTTGATTCAAAACCAGTACAACGGTAAAGGCAGATTTTTTGAGAATTTTCACACCTGTAGTTGGTTTCTCTGGTCTGAATCAGTTGATGAGTTTGTTTAGTTGGAGCGTTTCTCCCTCTTTGGTTTGGCAAAAACCTAAACACTCTTATATGCTCCCCAACAAACCACACAAGCACTTTGTCTCTTCTGATTGGTCAGAGTTGTCTGGTGTGGGAGTAAAAAGGTAAATACAGGAAGAAGGTTTCAAAAGCACCGTTGCTATTTAAACAGCACGGGTGCGTAAGGCAATATGTCTTAACTTTATCCAGCTTTAAGGAGTTTGGCAACCTTTTTAAATTCTGAATTAACCCCTGTGGGTTACATGCGAAACTCCTCTGGTGGGTGTGAAAGATCGTAATGCTTCTGGAAAAGCAGTTCTCGCTCAATCTTCTGAAATGTTATTACTCTTCAAAAATCGCCTTCGCTTGCCATGTCCTTCCATGCATCAGTATTCATTTCCCCCAGGGCTCCACCGCATGCGCGCAGCCCTTTCCACCGGTCATCTTCTCGTTTCCCGGGCGACGTTTCCTCGGCACCGGTTGCCGAGTGGCTCGCGGAGGCGCATTACTCAAGGTACTTCTCCTTGGTCGCCAGGGGAACAGAGTCAGAAGTTGACAGCTACTGATTGTGCGCCAAACCCAAACACATTCCCATCCATTTACTCCCTGCGCCGCGTGTGTGCTCATCCCTTTTATCTGCTAAATTCATCTGACCACTCGCGTTTCGGTGAGTCCCGAGACGAGGCTCCAAAGTCTTTGGCTGGTGCCTTTGGAGCTGCGGTTCCGAGGGCAGAAAGGCAGACGAGATCCCGAACACACTGTAAAGCTTGAAGCCAATCTGTCCTTCCTTTGATGAGTTATAGAGCATCAGATTCCTGAGGGTATCTTTTTGGTCTGCAGGGATTGGAAATGCTAAAATGTAAAATGTTTCTTCAGAGTTGCTTTTTTTTTTTTAGGTTTAAAAAAATATTACAAGCTTTTTGACAGGAGGGTCAGGCAAGACAGACATTTGCAGATGTGTCGCTAAAAGGTCTTTATTTACTCTATTTAATACTAAACACACAAGAAACAAAATGGCCCAGAAGCTCAAAGCACACATACCAACAATCCAGAGTCAATACCAGGCAAACATCAGTAAAAGAGGAAAATCCAGAGCAAGGTTCAAACCAGTAAACAACAATGTCCAAGAGATAATCCGAAATCAGGGTAAAAAAAAAAAAAAAAAAAAAACAGGTCAGAAACACGGGTAATACAAATTAAGCAGAGAAAAATAACTATTTGTACACACACGGTGAGGAACAACAGAAAAAAGACTCCTAAATATACACTGAAGCACAGGTGATCCGAATCACCACTCTGGTGACACATCACAGCATTGTGGCATGTGATCCGTGACGTCACCTCGTTTATAGTCCACAGCGTTCTGGGGGTTGTAGTCTTTCTGCTCCCAATCGCACACAAGCTCAACAGGAGTGACAGACACGTCAGAATGAGCCGTAGCTGGCGTGCCATGTTTACAACATGCATCATGTAAAAGAAACTGAAATTACTCAGCTCAGAATTGCAACAAGCAAAAAAAACCTTTCGTAAAAGAAATAATAATTAATACTGATTAATGATGTGTCACTGAAATGATCAAATCACTTGCTCTACTTCACTGGAAGTCCAAAAGTTATTTGAGTTAAAATTAGTTGCCTTAAAATGTATGTTTATTCATGTTTATTTGATTACTTGAGGTAATGTGTAAGTTATAATAACTAAATTGCGAAATTCTAAATAGCTAATTTGATTTTTGACTTTCCTTTTAATTGCATTGCACAGTGATTGTCCTTTGAGTTTTCTTTTGTTAACTAACTTGCTAGCTAAATCAAATTAGATAAAAATATAACATATTTGGTAATGTTTACCTGAAATTCAGAAGTGAACACATAATAAATGTTAGAGCATATTGAATATCATTGACAGCCTAAATCATGGAGGCAAGGCTGCTAACCCTTATTATATACAGTATGAACTATAAGTTTACCTGGGGTAGCCTAGGGGAGTGACTACACACTGATGGTGAGTGTCAGTGACCAAAGGACACATCCAGTATGCAAATAGACTCAAACTCCAGTATTATAGAAACAATTTGAATTTATAAAGTGAGCACGAATATTTACCTAACTCAAAGTAGTTGAGTAATGTTTGGGAATATCCTGTTTTAATACATTTTAGATTTGATTAAATTCAGTTTATATGGGTTCAAACTAATTTTAAGTTTAGAGTGTTTACAGAGTGGAGTGAATGACTTCATGTCTGTTGAGATAATTTAGTTTTAGTTCGTCTTTGAATTAAAACCCTGAGACACATTTGCGAAAAAAGAGCTTGTTGTCAAGTGTTCAGAATTCAGCCTTCAGCCAAACGTTTCATTTTGTTCGGTTTCAGTTTCGGCCACAAATTCCGATGTGTCACTACTCGCAATGTCTTCTGCAGAGTGTGGTCATGCTTGGTGCTGCTTTAGGGTGACTTATGCATACTTGTCTTGTTGTAAAACAGTATAAAACACCGCTTTATCCAAAAATGAAGTGCATGAAAATCCATTAGTCCTCTGTTTTTTAGTGCCCTAAGCACGAGCGCTTTCTGAGAGGAAACTCTCGAGGGTTGTAATTACCCGTGTGGAAAAATATGCCATGCATCACTTTCAGAGAGAGGGTGCAACAACAGCAGGGCGTCCGAGAGCTCGTTGAATGCGTTCCCTCGTCTGAAAAAGCTCTCACCACGGCAAAGATCAAGGTGTTCCTGGTGGGTTTTTTGAGCAGATTCTGTCGGTTGGTTGATGCACTGTAGAAGTAATGCTTTCTGCCGGCCTCTCGCGCTGACCTCTCCGATGTTGGGCTGGTTCTCCAGGCAGCAGGAGAGCTCTTTATGGTAAAATACTTCACAGTGGGTCGGAACGGGAGGTCATCAAACATGCGGGTCACGAGCTCTACACTGGACCGAAAGCCAGGAGTAGAGTTTAAGAGTGGGCTGTCCTACAAATAGTTCCTCGCTCTGAGATACTGTATGTCACATAACCGATGCTATTCGTGCCGCTGTTTTTCAAGGTTCCTTTGAGGTTTGGTCTCAAGGTGAGCTGACTCCGTAATAGACGTGGTCATCTATCATTTATTTTTTTCTTCTATTGATTTTACGACTTCAGTTAACCCTCCCTCGGTCCAGCCTGGTCTCTTCACCTTGAAACTTTTGAAAATGTGAATTCAGAGCCAATACCGCATTGTTCGATCAATATCTTGATGGAAGGCTTATGAAACGGTCCCTTTTTTGGCATTTTTGCCAAAAGCTGTGGTCATTTCTTGATGTTAAAAATCAAATAGAAGAGTGCTGACCTTATCCTTATCTTCTCAATTATTGTTTTTCTTTATTTCTTTATTTAATGTACTAGTGCATCTCAAAAAAATTGAATATCATTGAAAATTCGCTTTATATCATTGATTCAGTTCAATATTTAAAACTCCTATACTATATAGATGTATTACATACAGAGTGATCTATTTTAAGTGTTTACTTCTTTTATTGTTGATGATTATGGCTTTACAGCCAATGAAAACCCAAAAATCAGTGTCTCAGAAAATTAGAATATTAAAATATTACTTATTTTAAAACCAGTTGATATGTTTGGCAGTGTGAGCCAAGTCCTGCTGGAAAATGAATGCAACATTTACTGATGATCAGTGATGGTTTGGAGAGACCTGTCATCTGATGGTGTTGATCCACTGTGTTTTAGCGGTCTAAAGTCAGTGCAGTGGAGAAGCAGATTTCATTTTCCAACAGGACTTCCAGCCACACTGCCAAAAGTACCAATATAATATTCTAATTTTCTGAGACACTGATTTTTGGGTTTTCATTGTAGGTTAATATTAAAGACATGAAATGGATATGGAATTACGTAGTAAACAGTAACAAAAAAGTGTTTGCTCCCATAATAATCCCCTGATCTAAACCTGATGAACTGAGATGGTGATTTGGGATGAGCTGGAGCTTCACAACGTGAAGGAAAAGCTGCAATTATTGTTCAGCACCTCCAGGAACTCCTTCCTTCAAGATGCTGAGAAAACTATTCTAAGTGACTCTCCCTCATGAAGACACTGAGATTAAAATACCAAGAATACAGCCGTGCAACACATTGTGTTGAACACATTTTAATCAAATTAAATTTCTGTAGATCACCAAACACAGCTCCTCTATTACAGTTGTGGTCAAAAGTTTACATACACTTGTAAAAAAACATAATGTTATGGCTGTCTTGAGTTTTCAATAAGTTCTACAACTCTTATTTTTCTGTGATAGAGTGATCGGAACACATACATGTTTGTCACAAAAAACAGTCATAAAATTTGGTTCTTTCATAAATTTATTATGGGTCTGCTGAAAATGTCACCAAATCTGCTGGGTCAAAAATATACATACAGCAACAAAATTTGTCAATTTTGGTGATGTAGCGAGTTGTGTCAATCAAATTAGCTTCATGTCATGGCCTCTTCACTTCTTGTAAGTGATTCTGATTGACTACAGCTGTTGACTTCTCATGAGCCCATTTAAATAGGGCTCATTTGACCCAGTGATTAGACTCAGCTACAAAAGCTACAATGGGAAAGTCAAAGGAACTCAGTGTGGATCTGAAAAAGCGAATTATTGACTTGAACAAGTCAGGGAAGTCACTTGGAGCCATTTCAAAGCAGCTACAGGTCCCAAGAGCAACTGTGCAGACAATTATACGCAAGTATAAAGTGCATGGAACAGTTGTGTCACTGCCACGATCAGGAAGAAAACGCAAGCTATCACATGCTGCCGAGAGGAGATTGGTCAGGATGGTCAAGAGTCAACCAAGAATCACCAAGAAGCAGGTCTGCAAGGATTTGGAAGCTGATGGAACACAGGTGTCAGTCTCCACAGTCAAGCGTGTTTTACATCGCCATGGACTGAGAGGCTGCCGTGCAAGAAAGAAGCCCTTGCTCCAGAAAAGGCACCTTAAGACTCGGCTGAAGTTTGCTGCTGATCACATGGACAAAGATAAAACCTTCTGGAGGAAAGTTCTCTGGTCAGACGAAACAAAAATTGAGCTGTTTGGCCACAACACCCAGCAATATGTTTGGAGGAGAAAAGGTGAGGCCTTTAATCCCAGGAACACCATGCCTACTGTCAAGCATGGTGGTGGTAGTATTATGCTCTGGGGATGTTTTGCTGCCAGTGGAACTGGTTCTTTGCAGAAAGTAAATGGGATAATGAAGAAGGAGGATTACCTCCAAATTCTGCAGGAAAACTTAAAACCATCAGCCCGAAGGTTGGGTCTTGGGCGCAGTTGGGTGTTCCAACAAGACAATGACCCAAAACACACATCAAAAGTGGTAAAGGAATGGCTAAACCAGGCTAGAATTAAGGTTTTAGAATGGCCTTCCCAAAGTCCTGACTTAAACCCCATTGAGAACATGTGGACAGTGCTAAAGAAACGGGTTCATGCAAGAAAACCATCACATTTAGCTGAACTGCACCAATTCTGTCAAGAAGAGTGGTCAAACATTCGACCTGAAGCTTGCCAGGAGCTTGTGGATGGCTACCAAAAGCGCCTAGTTGCCGTGAAAATGGCCAAGGGACATGTAACCAAATACTAATGTTGCTGTATGTATATTTTTGACCCAGCAGATTTGGTGACATTTTCAGCAGACCCATAATAAATTTATGAAAGAACCAAATTTTATGACTGTTTTTTGTGACAAACATGTATGTGTTCCGATCACTCTATCACAGAAAAATAAGAGTTGTAGAACTTATTGAAAACTCAAGACAGCCATAACATTATGTTTTTTTACAAGTGTATGTAAACTTTTGACCACAACTGTATATTACTGTAAAAGAACAAGTACTGGAACCCTTTAGCTTGTAGAGCGTGCAGTGTAGAGAAGGTCACTGATTCTGAAACGACCTTCAGGGGGTGTGTTTATGAAGTGCTGGTGTATCTAAATGAAGAGAGGGAGAGCGAGGGAGAGACAGGAATAATGGAACGAAGGACAAAGCAAAGAGACTGAGGAAAAACGTGGAATAAGGAAAAAGGATGGGGAGAGATAGAGAACGAAAAGGTAGAGAGGGGAAAAGATAAGCTGCCCTCCTCTTCTTCTGTAATCAGCTCACAGTGAAGACCCAGATGACTATCATGCATTCATTTACAAATGATTTAAGGAACCCCACCGAGACCCGCGGAGTGGGCAACAGCGGGGTGCGGACTAGAGATGCTACTAGACTTCGCTAATTACCTCCGACCCTGTGCTGTCCTGAGATCATCTCAGCCCTGAGATACACTCATCATCAAATAAAAAGTTCCAAAAAAGGAATTTTTGGACTGCAATGAAGTTTAGAAGATTGATCAAAGTTACCAGGAAGTGTTTATGAGGTGGAGTCACCTGGAATCTCAGCTGTGCTGAACTCAAGAGTTAATTACTTGAATTTATTGTCTCTTAATGTGTTTGAGAGCATCAGTTGTAAAGTAGTGAAGAGGTAGAGTTGGTGGTGTACAGTGAATAGCTCTATTTGATTAATGTTCTTATCCATATTATGGCAAGAACTACTCAAATATGTAAAGAAAGTAGTTTGAAAGTATCCTCAAGTGCAGTTGCAAAGACCATCAAACGTATCAAAATATGATGAAACTGGCACTCATCAGGATCTCTATTTGAGTAATGTTCTAATTCATATTATGGCAAGAACTACTCGACTATGTAAAGAAATTAGTTTGAAAGTATCCTCAAGTGCAGTTGCAAAGACCATCAAACATATTAAAATATGATGAAACTGGCACTCATCAGGATCTCCCCAGGAAAGAAAGACCAAGAGCCTTCTGTTTATAACTTTGTCTAAGATCTACAATTTCTGGCTCTGAGGAAAAGCCTTGTGTCTGTTATTGACTGCATTAAAGCATAGACAATGTCACGTTTTATACCAGGGCATTACCCATGAGTCTTAATCCCTCTCACAGTGTTCTAATAAGAATAAGGATGTCTCTCCATTACAAAATGTTGATATTGCTTATAATAAATGAAAGATTAAACCAAATAAAAAAACTAGGCTTGCCTGGTCTCATTCCCTTACAGTTCTAATTGCAATTCAGTAGTGCAGCCACACCAAGACCATGACAGGAATTCAAGATGTCAGTTAATCTGACTTGAGGATTGCCACTGCCCCATCCTCGAGGACCTCAACAGAATAAAATATGAGGGTCAGTCAGGGTTCAGCCCCTTCAGGCAATCCCAGGTGGTCTTCTGCTCTAAATGCTTTGGTCAGTCTTCCTTCTACTGTCTACAGGGATTCCTTGTTGACTTTCCACTGAAGATTCAACTTCTTCCCTTCTAACTCTCTCTATAATCTGGTGGTGTGTGGTACTGTGTTCTATATCTTTAGTTTTTGAGCTTGTAAATACAATTTTAGTATTGTTTTCATTGATTTTATTTTTGACCTTGTGTGTCCTCAAGAAAATTAGCAAGATTAGAAAGAAAATGAACCTACCGTATCGTTCAGATTATAAGGGGCATTAATCAACACTATTAAGTAAACTAGTAAGCCTACATCAAAGTGAGCAAGGGTGACGCCATGTTTTCTTGAAATTATCAGTGTAGGGATGCCAACACAGAACAAAGGCGGCACAGACAAAGATGTGATCCACACAAATAAGCTCAGCGATTGAAAAATATTCAATTTTTAATTTTAGGTATATTAAACAGAAAGTAAGGTGGGATATAAAAGGGGAGCCAGTATTAGGATGCTTTTGGGCTAATTTAAAAATATATATCTCAAGAGTAGGCAGTGACAGCCACAGTCAGTAATAGTCCATGAGCTGAGCCAAGAGAACAGAATAAACCCAGACAAGTAAAAGTATCGGGGTGTCTTTCTTATTCTGTAAATCTTCTTAAATTGTTTAAAAAAATCCTGCTTTTGTTCAAGTAATTGTCTGTGTACTGTTCAGTGAAGGCTGATATAAATTAGAGCAGCTGGATTTAGGGAGTGTCAAAATACCTTTGCTATCATAACGACGGGAAAAGTACACCTTGCACAGCCTGAAACTCACAAAAGGCATGTACTAATTCTCCTAATTAATCATGGGTGTGTTTTAGGCGTGAAATAATTGAAATAAACCAATTAGTGTGTCACTAACCATTCACTAACCATTCCCAAAAGTTTGAATAGCTGCAAACAGGCACACTCCATTGGTTTGTGCACTGCTGTGTCCATGTGTGTGTAACAAGCTGTATTGACAATTCACTGTCAAGATAGCATTGAATGTCTTACTAGGTTTTATTTGGTCAGTGGTGCACCTGTGTTTTTTTTTTTTGCCAAGATAGCAATACACCAGACATTTAACTGAACACACCTCACTTCCACTTCAGGTGCAGGTTATAAGCGTGAAAATAAACTGTTGGCGGGGTGTAAGATAGCAATGAGCATCTTGATGCGCCGTGTATAGGGTGTAAGGAAGCACCCTCTATCGTGGAAATAGCGAGATTTTTGAAAGCAGTCTGTATTATGTTTGCAAATTACATAGTATATTCATGCACTAAATTTGCCTCAAGTTTTGTTATTACATTGCTTTAATTTTGTTCATTTTTTTATTGGCTCTATCAATTAAACTCACTGAAGCATTGCAAACCATTCAAGAAGGCTTGGAAACCTGGATATCTTACAATTTGTTTGTCTACTGACAATGCAAAATGTGGTTAAATATGTTAGATGTGTATATCGTTGCTGTCCAATAAACAATCCAGTCTCCAAAACAGCAACTTTACAGGAGAGAGAAAAAAACCTTGTAAACCTTCAATGGAAGAAATTATGGTACAGTGTAAGGGACAGTTTGTCTGTTCAAATTATGTAGTAAACTAAAAATCGACAAAAATGGAGATAAGTGTTTTTCATTGGACAGAGACGATATATTTCTTAATTGTTGCTGTAGAATGTATTTTTAAAATATTATATATTTTTTGACATATTGCCAAGGAAATGTATACATTATATTGTATTAGGGACATATCGCCCACCCCGAGTTCCTATGATGTTCTAGTGTTTTCTAAGTGTTATTACACATCACTGTTACTGTTTGGTTAAAGTGGGTCCACCGTCCCAAAAATAATTGAGTTTCTGACGCTTTTGAGTGAGTGACTCCAGTGTGAGTCAGGTAATTGTACGAGGGTCAGTGAGTAAGGTCTGTGTTGAGTCACGGCGAGTGATCGAGTCAGTACCTGCAGTTGTTTCTGAGAGGTTTCTGGAGCAGGTGCGTGTCTGAGGCGTAGAGTTTATAGCACGTTTGTGAGAAACAGGCCGAGTGCTAATCTCACTTCTCTCTGCTTCACGCTCTGCGTGTGATTCCAGCAGATTCTGCAGGTGACGGCTGAGGGAGGACTGCAGTGTTTGCAGAATAAAGTTTAAGAGTGTTTGTAGATATGTGACAACAAGAAGCAAGTGAGGAACAGAGAAACTGAGGAATGGAGGTGGGGTCAATCAGGTCCTGTTTCAGTGCACTGTAACCCTGAATGATTTGAGTTTACTTATTTTTAATTATTTGAGGAAATCAGTTACATTCAATTTTAAGTATTGTTTGAATGTGCAAAGGCTTAGAAGCAAAAGGTAGACAGATTATTAACTGTTGTTCTTCTTAAGACGCAAGTTTTTATAGTGAATATTTAAATGTAAATAAAAGAAGGAATGTAAGAAATGTAAAATTCAGTTATTTTTATATTATGATTCAGAATGCAGCAGCACGTCTGGTCTTCAACCAGCCAAAACGGGCTCATGTCACCCCGCTGCTCATTGAGCTCCATTGGCTACCAGTTGATGCTCGCATCAAATTCAAAACTCTTTCAATCTCCTACAAGGTGATGACAGAACAGCTCCTTCCTACCTGCACTCGCTCCTGAAGGCTTACGCTACCTCCCGGCCGCTGCGCTCCTCCAATGAACGTCGCCTCGCTTTACCAAACAAACATTCACACAATCCAGACTGTTCTCATACAGAGTTCCCCAATGGTGGAACAAACTACCTTCTACTACCAGATCAGGAGAATCTCTCACTATCTTTAATAAACTCCTGAAGACAGAGCTCTTCAAAGAGCACTTACTCTCCTAACACCTCTAACAAACTAACTACTTCTAACCTCATTTCCTTCTTCCCCTCCTTCACTTCTCTATCCCTTTATTTCCCTTCGACCTCCTTTAAGCCCTTTTCAAAAATGTTTTACCTTTAACTTCTGTTACTTTTGTACTTGACTATTGTAAGTCGCTTTGGACAAAAGCGTCTGCCAAATGTAATGTAATGTAATATTAGTGTTGTCAATAAAAATACTAGTATATACTAGGGGTGGGCAATATTATATCGTATACAATATATTGTGACCCTGAAATATTGTGATATTATTTTAGAGCCATATCGCCCACCCCTAGTATACACTTGCATGATGGAGGGGAGATACATTACATTACATTACATTATATTTCATTTGGCAGACGCTTTTGTCCAAAGCGACTTACAATAATGAAGTACAAAGTAATAGGAATTTAGATAACCCATTTTTAGATAGGGCTTAAAGGAGGTCAAAGGGAAATAAAGGGATAGAGGAGTGAAGGAGAGGAACAAGGAAATGAGGTTAGAAGTAGTTAGTTTGTTAGAGGTGTTAGGAGAGTAAGTGCTCTTTGAAGAGCTCTGTCTTCAGGAGTTTCTTAAAGATAGTGAGAGATTCTCCTGATCTGGTAGAAGAAGGTAGTTAGTTAGAGGTGTTAGGAGAGTAAGTGCTCTTTGAAGAGCTCTGTCTTCAGGAGTTTATTAAAGATAGTGAGAGATTCTCCTGATCTGGTAGTAGAAGGTAGTTTGTTCCACCATTGGGGAACTCTGTATGAGAACAGTCTGGATTGCCTTGTGTGAATGTTTGTTTGGTAAAGCGAGGCGACGTTCATTGGAGGAGCGCAGCGGCCGGGAGGTAGCGTAAGCCTTCAGGAGCGAGTGCAGGTAGGAAGGAGCTGTTCTGTCATCACCTTGTAGGCGATTGTAAGAGTTTTGAATTTGAAGCGAGCATCAACTGGTAGCCAGTGGAGCTCAATGAGCAGCGGGGTGACGTGCCCGCATGCCATGCCAACATGGTGCGCTGGAATAAAGAATTTATGAGAAATTGGATGAAAACTTACTTCAATAAACATCTCAGCTCGGTTGTAGGATTTGTAGGGAATTAAAATTTAATTTGCTGAGTATAAAAGAGCATTTTCACACCTGTAGTTGGTTTCTATGGTCCGGATCAGTTGATGAGTTTGTTTACTTGTGGATTTTAGCGGAAGGACACCTTTAACAGGTCATGAATTTGAAATAAGACTGTTATTTGCATTGACCATTTAGGAGAATCTGAGAAAAATATCACATAATAATAATTTGCATAATAATTTGCCACACGGTGAACGCAGGGTGAGTGTCAATATAACTAGGGAACTAGCGGTGTGCCATATCGTATCGTATACAATAATACCACAAACATTTTTAATACTGCGAACGATTATATACTCTGAAATATTGTGCCATATCACCCACCCCTAATTATTACATCAGGGTACTGCATTTTTTGCTGTTTTTAGCAAAAGAGAAATTCACATTGTTCTAATTTCCCATTATATATCTACTAGAGACAGATTATATCTGTCCAGTATCATTTATTTTACTTTAATTCTGGATATATGGAGATATTTGGAGTGCATTATTATTAGTATCATAACATTCAGGATAATTGGCTTCTGTTACAATTCTGATAAAATTCTTGTATTTTTTAAAAATATCTCAGTTTGGGGTGGCCATATCATGTCCTATTTAATAATAAAATTGTATTTTCATTTTGTTGCAGTAGTGTGCCCTTGAAATATATATATATTTAATTCAGTGTTTTGACCAGCATGCAAACATGCATGTTTTACATGCAAACAACTAAATTAATTTGAGCTAAAGCCAAACATATTTTGTTTTTGGGTTTACAGTGTGTGGCACTTTTTTCTTCACTTTGTTGTACGGTTGTCTTCTTATGAGCCAGAGACAGAGCGAAAAGACAGAGCAAAAAAAAAGAAAGCAATAGAAGCGAAAGAAGTTTCTCTCCTTTCTCCTGCTGGGTGAAAACAAAAAAGGGAACAGACGTTCCCGCTGCTTCCTTCGTCACCGCTGTCACTTGGTATCCGTGGCAACCCGGGCCGGCAGCCGGAGCTTCTTGTCACCGTGGCTAAGCGAATTGAAAGATTGTTAAAAAAAGAAGAAAAAAAAAAATCATCCGCGGCTCGAAACTGCACCCTCCTGGAAACGGCACCCCCGCGTGTTATAGGATGATGACATCACGCGGTCGGGGGCCGGCTTTGATGGATGGGGAAGATAAATAAAAGCGCTTCCTTCCCGTCTTTTTCTCCTTTTCCTCCCGCCATCCTCACCCCTGCCACCCAATCGCCGCGCCAGCCTCCCGTGAAATGGGCATGTACTGCTGACACAAGCGTTCCCAAATCAGCCCCTGACAGCCCACAGGAAAACTCATCAGTGTGTTCTTAACCTTTCACAGCCATCCTGCTCCTCTTCCCTTTCACTCTCGTCCCTCTCTTCATCCTCTGCTCCTCATCAAACCTTCCCCTGGTCAGCCAAAGTCACTTACAACCCCGTACGGCCTGCAGTGCAGCGATAACGCTGCTCAAATAGAGGCACCTTTTAATATGGAGATGTTTAAACCTCCAGACTACATGCAGTAGAGCTGGTGTTTCCACAGCAGTGTCGGGGTTGAGATTGTGGTCAGAACTTGCCAACATATTGCTTCATTTGACATCAGGTCATGCCCAGTTCTTCCATTCTTCAGATATCTATAGAAGGAACCAAGAATTATTTTTTTTTTTTTAAAGGCTGTTCTAGTCAAAGCCCACCTCCACCAGCCAGCTTGACCCTTTGGAGGTGCTCATAAATGGTTTACAACTAGAAGTATCAATTGATAAAAATATTTTATGCAATAAATCATGACAATATTCTGTGATCAACTGCGATTAATCACACTTGTTCTTCTTAAGATGCTTAAAAAGTGTTAATAGTGGATATTTAAATGTAAATAAAAGAATTAATGTCTGAAATTAATGTAAAAAATATATATTAATATCAATGGTATCAATTAAAATACTAGTATATACTTGTATGTTTGAGGGGAAATAAAGCCAACATGGTGTGCTGGAATAAAAACAAATTATGATAAATTGGATAGAGGAAACTTTGTTACTTTATTTACTTATTTTTCACACCTGTAGTTGGTTTTCACATAGGCATAAACCTATACGCACCAAAATGTGCACTGATAAACCATGCAAGCCCATTGTCACCTCTGATTGGTCAGAACTGTCTGGCATGGGAGCAAGAAAGTAAATATTGCGAAGATTTATTCGATGAACTGCAGACAAATTTCATCCCAAATTTCAAATAAAAATATTGTCATTTAGAGCGTTTATTTGCAGAAAATTAAATTTGAAGAAATGGTTGAAATAAGAAAAACGATGAGGAGCTTTCAGACCTCAAATAATGCAAAGAAAACAAGTTCATATTCATAAAGTTTTAAGATTACAGAAATTAATATTTAGTGGAATAACCCTGGTTTTTAATCACAGTTTTCATGAATCTTGGCATGTTCTCCTCCACCAGTCTTACACACTGCTTTTGAATAATTTTATGCCACTCCTGGTGCAAAAATTCAAGCAGTTCAGCTTGGTTTGACGAGTTCTTTAAGTGAATTTTTTTTACAGAGCTGTATTACAGTTAGTAATGCTGCCAAAAAGTCATGTTGTATCATAAAATGGCTTAGAATTTGCTTAGAATATCTCTTTCTTCAGAAAAGGTCTCTTTCTGTTCTGGGGAAATGGAGTCTGGAGCTTCATTTTTCACTAATCTACAGCAGTTCCTCCTCTCTCACTGTAGATTGGTGATGGATATGAGAATTAATGCACTATCCTTCCTGTTGTCAGTCTCCATCTGACGGCCTGGCGTTCTCCATGTGCTGCTATTTGCGTTTAATATGGAACCGTTTATTTAAACGTCCGCTCATTTGTGTGAAATATTCATGCAGTCTCGGGTCACATTTTTGAATATGGAGTAGTTTATTTACAAAGAACAGCATCTCAGACTGAATATTGAATGAATATTTGCATAGCGAGGTTGTGTGTGGGTGTACTGGGATTGTTATTATGTAAACTGCCATCTGGGTCTATTTCTCGCTGTTTTTATTTTGAGCAGGGATGGATGGAGGGATGAGGGCGGGGAGGGGGGGTGAAGGTAGAACTGATTGCTCTGCTTTGTAAAAGAATTGCTATAAATAATAATAATAATGTTTATATGAAAGGAAAGCTGAATGTGAAGTGAGTTCAGTTTTCCTGTTGCTAATCCATCTTTTCTTTCTCTGTTTCTCTTTGTCTTCCCTCCTCCACCCTTCTTTCCGCCTGGTCCACTGCTGTTCCCCTGATTGTTCTTCACGCCAAAAGGTAAGACCCCCATTGAAATGGGTTTATAATTGCAGAGTGTGTGGAGTTTGGCGCAATCCCATTTCTCTTTTGTACCCTTGTTTTCAAGTGTAACCATTTCTCTTAGAACTAAGTTACAGGAAGGGGTAAATTCCTCCCACTAAGAATTAGAACCCTTCAGGCACCCGATAAAGCGCTAAAGTTCAGCAACCTAACTGCTGCTGGTTAACATATTATCTTTGAGCTTTATTGTACGTCTTAAAGCTACACTAGGTAGATTGAGATTTTGTGCTTTTGGGTTCCCCCTACAGTTGTAGATTGTAATAAATGTTTCAGGCGGATTAGTTTCTCTTTCTTTTTCTGTCTTTCACAGACATATTCGGTTTCTTTCCAGCTTCTGCCAGAGTGTCTGTATGTTAGTTTGTAAAGAATGAACCTGTAGTCCTTGTAGAACTGTTAGAACTAAAGGTCGGAAAGCAGGTCGCAGTTCTCGCGAGCGTTGGTCGGTACAGAGTCTGGTTTGAGCTCAGAGGAGCTCCGGCAGAGACACAAGAGCACCGCTATTCCTCCTATTACACCTCAATGCAGCGCTGCAGTGAGTTTCAAGCTGTAAATTTACTTCTTTAAAAAGATAAAAAATCAAGGAAATCCTACCCAGTGCTGCTTTAAGAAAGAGTGCAGGTGAAGCAGCAATTCATTATTAATTACCATTCATTAATTCCTCTGTGATGAGATTTTCCATCTATTTTTTCCATCTATTGCACCATTTAAGGTGGAAAGGGTAAGTTAGCTAGCTGGTCTGTTTCTATAGTTTCTAAGCGCTGCACCATTAAAATAGCAATCTGCCAAAGTCAGAGCTCATCTGGCTCTTAAAAGCAAAGGGAAGTGACTCTTTGATTGGTTTATTTTTCGATACACAGAGTTACAGCAAAACACACCCATGATTAATTAAGAGAATGTGTACATTCCTTTTGTGCGTTTCGAGCCACGCAAACCATACTTTTTCTGTAGTTACAAAAGACACACTGACATGCCCTTTATCAATCTGCACAGTTCACGGTTTATGGATCGCTAAAAAAAGGGAACCAAAGTGTGACGTAAAAACAAGAATGTCATGGCTGTACAAGACTCAGACACGCCTAGAAAAAGTAAGAAAAGTACTTTATTAAATAAAGTAGATGTACAAAGAATAGTCAAAACGAGCAGGGTCAACACAGGTTAACAGCAGCAAGAGGGAGTAAACATACCATACACAATAAACAGTCCATGGGTCAGGCTAAAAAAAGAGGGCTATGTGAAATTTATAGGAGGTGAAACAGGTGTGTTCAATATTCAGGTGATGAGCTTTCTGGTAGTGCCCTGTGCTGTGTCATGTGATCGAGTGCGAAAGTGATGTCAGTGTGTGGTGCATTCTGGGTATCGTAGTCCAGAGGCTGTAGATCACATGCCTTCTGCACCAGATCAAGCGTGACAGATAAAAACCTAGAACAGAAAAAATATGTCACCTTTCTCCTGTATAGTGATTTATACAAGTATGGTCTTCATGAAAGAGTCATCAAAAGAGAAAGAGAGAGTTTTGAGAATGTTGGAGCAGCCAAACGTTTGCTTCACACACTTTTTTTCTGTAAAAAAAAAAAAAAAAAGAACAATAGAAAATAAAAAAGTTCTTGCCCTACATATTTAGGCTCAGGCTGTATTCCATAGCCAGGGAATTGCTGGGGGGCTTGGCGCTGCCCTTATAATATCAAATATACTTTTATACTATCAGTATGCAGGACATGCTGGGAAGCATAGTCCTTGCCTCAGATATACAGGATCGTTATTCAGCGCATGCCCCCAGAATGCCCGGAGACTCGCTCCAGTCATTATAATATCAAATGTTGTACTATCAGTATACACAGCATGCTGGGAAGTGTGGTCTCAGCCTGAGGTTGGGCATCGGTATGCGTGTCCGGCTGCTGGTTTGCAGAACAGACTCCAGCTGCTACAGTGTTAGTATGCATGCTGGGAGTTGTAGTTGATGTTCCAGGCGCAGGGCAGGTGGCGGGGCATGTGTTTTAGGCAACGTGCCAGAATGCTAAGTCATTGAGTAAAGACAGAATCTATCTATCTATCAATAGCTGCACGAATCAATTAAATGTTCTTAATGATTTAATAACTGTTGTATTTAAATCAGTATCTACTGTACATGATTCAGCAACTGCTAAAATGATTCAGTATCTACAGTTAATAGTTCAACTTTTATAAGTGATTCTGTCATACATTATTTAATACCTGCTAGAATTAATTCATTAAATTCTATTATTTTTCCGTTACAAATGATTCAATACCTACTAGCATTGATTCAGTAAATGATATCATTGATTCAATCACTGTTGTAATTGAATCAGTATTTACTGTACATGATTCAGTAACTTCTAAAATGATTCAGTATCTACAGTAAATGCTTCAGTAACTTTTGTAAGATTCAGTCTGCCCTGCATTATTTAATACCTGCTAGAATTAATTCATTAAATGCTATCAGTGATTCAGTAACTGTTATAAAGGATAATGTTTCTATACCAAATGAATCGATTCAGTATTTGCTATCAGTGATGCTGTTGTAATTGAATCATTATGTACTGTATATGATTCAGTAACTTCTAAAAAAATGATTCAGTATCTTTAGTAAATTTGTGCAGTAACTGTTATAATGGATTCTTTTTCTATTACAAATTATTCAATACCTACTAGCATTGATTCAGTAAATGATATCAGTGATTCAGTTACTGTTGTAGTTGAATCAGTATTTATTGTACATGGTTCAGTAACTTCTAAAAATGATTCAGTATCTACAGTAAATGGTTCAGTAACTTTTATAAGTGATTCTGTCTGCCCTACATTATTTAATACCTGCTAGAATGAATTTATTAAATGCTATCAGTGATTCAGTAACTGCTATAATTGAAACCCTATCTACAGTAAAAGGTTCAATAACTATTAAAAGTGATTCTGTCTGCATGAATGATTCAATTCCTGCAAGAATCAATTCATTAAGTCAGTGATTCAATAACTGTTATGTTTGATTAACTTCTAGACATAATTCATTATCTATTGTAAATGTGTTTAGTAACTGTGATAAAGGATAATGTTTCTGTTCCAAATGATTCAATACCTACTAGTGTTGATTCAGTAAACGCTAACAGTGATTCGGTTATAATTGAATCAGTATGTACTGTCTATGATTCAGTAACTTCTAGAAATGATTCATTATCTATAGTAAATTTGTGCAGTAACTGTTTTAACTGTTTTTCCATTACAAATGATTCAGTACCTACTAGCATTGATTCAGTATATAATATCAGTGATTTAATTACTTTTGTAATTGAGTCTGTATCTACTATACATGATTCAGTAGCTTCTAGAAATGATTCAGTATCTACAGAAATTGTTCAGTAACTGTTGTAAAGGATAATGTTTCTGTTACAAATGATTCATTTCAGGAAATGCTATCAGTGATTCTGTTATATGAATCAGTATGTACTGTTCATGATTCAGTAACTTTGTAGAAATGATTCAGTATCTACAGTATCTAGTAAAGAATCTATTGTAGTGACTGTTGTTTAAAAAGTGTACGTAAACCAGCATAAGTGTGTCTGTTTCCAGTCGAAGGTCAAGGGCACGTTCGCTGCCCCAGTTTTAACTGGTTAGGAGTGTGTGTGTGTGTGTGTGTGTGTCCTGTGAGGCTGGAGAGGATATCCTTATGGTGTAAACCAGGATGGAGTGGTATTGTATTAAAGACATGCTCCATTAGCATCAACAGGATATGGGGTCGCAACCCACGTATGCCCCCAGAAAGACCCCCGGGTCGGAAAAACAATGTCAATCCCGTGTTTGTGTTCACAAGTGTGTGTTTGTTCAGAGGTCAAGGATGCACTCACTCTCTCTGCACACACACACACACACACACACACACACTCACACAGACAGCTCTTCCTTGCTGCATGGTATAATTTACAGTTTATGATAATCTCTCTCTCACCCCTTCACTCTCTTTCTCTCTGTCTCTTCCTCTCTTTCTTTTTTTCTATGCCACATATATGCTCTCTCTTTTCTGTTTTCTTCTCTTGTTCCATGTCTATCAACAATGTGCAGTGTGTGTGTGTATGTGTGTGTGAGAGAGAGTGTGCATGTGCTTGACCATGATGATTGTGTGTGGGCAGGAAAAGGCTATTTCACAGATTATGATTGGTATGTGTGTGTGTGTGTATTTGTTTGTGTGTGTTTGTGTGTGTATTTGTTTGTGTGTGTTTGTGTGTGTGTGTGTGTGTGTGTGTGTGTGTGTAAACAGATTGAGAGCGATTACCTTCCCAAGGTTTGAAAATAACACACTCTCACTCTTGCTCTCTTTCTCTCTCACTCTCTCACTCTCTTTTGCTCTCTCTCTTGCTCTCTTTCTCTCTTAGTCACTTTTGCTCTCTCTCTTGCTCTCTTTCTCTCTTAGTCACTTTTGCTCTCTCTCTTGCTCTCTTTCTATCTCTCTTTCTCTCTTTCTATCTCTCTATCTCTCTATCTCTCTTTCTCTCTTTCTATCTCTCTATCTCTTTCTATCTCTCTTTTGCTCTCTCTCTCTCTCTCTCTCTCTTTCTCTTTTGCTCTCTCTATTTATCTCTCTTTTGCCCTCACTCTTTCTTGCTTTTTTGTCTTTTGCTCACATTTTCTTGCTTTCTCTCTTTTGCCCTCGCTTATCATCTCTCTCTCACTCTCTCGCTTGCTCTCTAATTCTCAATCTCCTTTGCTCTCTCTCTTGTTCTCTCTTTCTCACTCTCCTTTGCTCTCTCACTTGCTCTCACTCTCTTTTACTCTCTTTGCTGTTTCTTTCTCCTTCTTTCATTCTCTTTCCCCCTCCTCTCTTTCTCTCTATATCTTTCTCCTTTGCTCTCTCTCTTGCTCTCTCTATCTCTCTCTCTCTCTCTCACTCTCTCACTCTCTCTTTTGCTCTCTCAATCAGTCACTCTCTCTCTCGCTCTCTCTCGCTCTCTCTCTCTCGCTCGCTCTCTCTCTCGCTCTCTCTCGCTCTCTCTCTCTTGCTCGCTCTCTCTCTCTCGCTCACTCTCTCTCTCATTCTCTTTCATGCTTGCTCTCTCCTTCTCTTTTGCTCTTTCTCTCACACTCTTTCTTGCTTTCTCTTGCTCTTGCTCTCACTCACTCTGTATACTCTCACTCTTTTTAATGCTTGCTCTCTCTCTTACTCTTTTTCTTGCTCTCTCACTCAGTCACTCTCTCTCTCATGCTTGCTTTCTCTCTCTCTCTCTTGCTTTAATTACACAGTCATGTAACTCAGACCCTCACGGGAGAGAAACATGCTTTCATTAATAAGTGTGTTCAGCTGTCATGGGACATTTGTGAGTAGGGAGGTGTGTGTGTGTGTGTGTGTGTGTGTGTGTGTGTGTGTCTGTGTTTGTGTTTATGTTGTTTGGACAGTGTGATCATGTTTGTTTGTTTGTTTGTTGTTATTGTCCTTTAGAAAGCCGCCCACACGCTGTCGACTGAACTGAATGTGACGTGTAGTTTACAGCCTCTTTGACATTATGAAACATAGTGAGCAAACCTTCTGTGCTGCAGAAACAGCATTTAATTAAAAAAATATTACCTTGTCTGCTGTGAAGCATGGGGGTGGATGTATTATGTTTTAAGGATGTGTTGCTGTCAGTGGCTCTGGCAGTACAAGTAGAATACAGTGTAAAAGTGGAGGAAGATGGTCCATCATGGACTAGCTCCAAAAACAAGTGATTTAACCAACCTATAGATCCTTTCCTAGTTCTAGATGTACACCCTAAGCTGCTTCTGGAAATACACTATTCTTAAGTTGCCAAACGTGTTGTGAAACCTTAGGACATCAGAGAGTTTAGGGAGTTTTTTGCCTCATTTTACTCCACCTGTACATCAACACTCCTATTTAATCATCAAATACCACACTTGCCCTAATGTCAAATAGTATTGAGACATTTTTGGTTTCATGAACATTACTTAATGTAAAGGTTCCAATTACACATCTCTATTTTTCAGATTTGTTTTAAAGATTTCCTTGCCAACTGTGAAGCATGGGGATGGATGTATCATGCTTTGAGGATGTGTGGGTTGCGTTGCAGTATCAGTGCAAATCCTGGATTCAGATATCAGACCATATGTAAAATGACTAGATAAGAAAGTAGAACATCTTTTACAACTGAAAATGATCCATGAAACCATGGATGACCTAAATAGACACAAACCAAAGCTTCTTCAATGGCCCTTTTGGTCCCCTGACCTAAAGACCATATAGGCCATCTGAGGAAAGACCTTTTCTGTGCAGTAAAACAGCCTAAGAACATCTCAGAACTAGAGATCAAAAAGAGCTCAACGCAATAGAAGCTACAATATAACTTATCTGTGGGCGGAGCGTGAAAACTGCACTTGCTTATTTGATGCTATGCAAAACACACACACACACACCAACACACATACACACACACACACACACACACACACACACACACACACACACACCAACACACACACACATGATAAGGGCCTCCGGCTGTACAGTGTAGACTGTTGAACAGTGCAGTGATGCTGCAGCAGCAAATCACTAATCTGAGTGTTGTTTGGAATACAGTATGGCTGTAGGCTGTTTGTGTGTGTGTGTGTGTGTGTGTTTGTGTGTAAAAAAAAAGAAGAAAAAAAAAATGTTTGGCAGAATAGACAGCCTCAGCAATCTGTTCAAACATACTCCCACACACACACACACACACACACACACAATCTGCAGTATGGAATGAAAGATACATACAGTGGGCCGTGTGTAAAAGAGAGGAAGAGATAAAGAAAGAGTCTCAGCCCCTCCATACCATTGATTTATTTTATCTCTGTTTATAAATAAGTGTTAATCTACAGTTACAGTAGATACAGAATCACCAGCACCGTAATCTGTTGTACCCATGCTGCTGTATGACCTGCATGCATGTGAAGGGGTGACAGATTTCAGCACAACAACCTAAATGGTTTATTTCTCTCTCTCTCTCTCTCTCTCTCTCTCTCTCTCTCTCTCTATCAATTCAGTTCAATTCAAATAAGCTTTATTGGCATGACCATGTTCAACAGTATTGCCAAAGCATTAGCGCAACACAAGTGGACTTTCTAAACATTAAGGAATACAGATGTATAACCAAAAATAAATACATCAACATAAAATCTACTGAACACAATTAAAACATTTGAACAGCTTTATGACCAACATCAAAAATATATAATATTTATATTGTATAAAGGGTACAGAAAAAAGTAATAATAATAATAATAATAATTAAATAAAGATCTTTCTCTCTCTTTATCCACCTTCTCTCTTTCTCTCTCTCTCTCTCTATCTCTCTCTCTCTCTCTTTATCTTTCCTTCTCTCTCTCTCTTGCTGTTCTCTGTGAAGTTACAGAAGTGTGCAGTAAGTTGATGTGTGATCAGTTGTCCAGTTTTCCTGTTACTTATTCATCTTCTTCTTTCTTCTCTGTCTCCCCTATCTCATCCTCTACCTTGTGATCCACTGGCTGTTCATCTGATCACCTTTATCTCTAAAAGGTAAGCGTAAATTAAACGGCTTTACTGCTTTACATTGATCATTTATCAGGTTAACATACCGCCTTTTTTGAGATATGAAAAAGCTCCTATCCAGGATTTCTAAATCATGAAAAATATTATTTTTTTACACATCTGATTTTGTCTTCCTAACAGTACCAATACACATTTTATTCATGTAGCTGTCTCTATACATATAGTGTTGATTCTAAAGAATGCATTCAGCTATGTTAGATTGCTGCCACAGATACACACAGTAGTGTTTCTAGTCCACCTTCTTGACCTTCAGTCAACAGCAATGCTCAGAATCTAGTAGAAAGTGTTTTCTGGACAGTAGAAATAATACCCAATACTTTTACCTATACATCTGCTCTTCATAGCTTAGCAACAAAGCAGTCAGAAATAACCTTGACCTTCAGGACCTTTAGAACAGAGTTGTGACGTAAACTGTGACCATGTGCGACGATGACCCTGTTTACATCTGGTCACTGCTCGAGTCTTCAGTATCAGGATTATATCTGGATAAAGTGAAGTGTGAACACAACAGAGACGCATTAAAAACAGACTCAAATCCGATCTCTCAAACCTCTTCAGGAGATCTGGAGCCTATCTGGAGATCAGCTCACACAGGTTTGAGAAGACTGAAATAAAGGTTCACACTAGGGGTGTGCAATATCATATCGTACACAAAAAGATTGATAAAAAAAGATATTATTCCCCTAAAATATCATCATATTATCATATTGTTCTCATTTTCCATTATATATCTATATCTAGAGACTATATCTCCAGTCCAGATCCTGTCCAGTATCACTTATTTTACTTTAATCCTGGATGTATGGAGATATCTGAAGTGTATTAGTAGGATTATTAGTATCATGACATTCTGAATCATTGAACTCTGTTTACTTTAGTTGTTGTAATGTAATCTTGAAATAGTATATTTTTTAATTTAGTATTTTGTCATATCGCCAAGTAGTGCTGGACGATATGGCCAAAATTTATATCACGCTATATTCCTTAATTTCGGTCGATACGATATAATTTCGATATCGATATAAATACTTTGAAGGCCTCATAAATGCTCACTTTTATTTGCATGTAGCAAAATAAAAACATGACATATCTGTCAAACACAAACCTATATCCTATATACATATTACCAATATAAATAACTTTACATTACAACAGAGGCAGAGCTTCTTATTCTTTTGTAAACATATTTAACAGATCAAAACAAAAGTACTTCAACCAGGATAGGGAATACAAAAAGCCTTTGTATACATAAAGGGAACATGATATCCCTGTCAAATAAACAAACCTATATCAACTATAAGTAACTAGATTAGATACAACATAAACTACAAGAGTGTTTTAGCCAGAATAAGGAAGATATTGTGTGTAGTGAAACTGCTTGAGGTAGTGGAACAGATTAGATGTATTACCGTTTCTAGTCGGCTCCACTCTCCAGCACAATTTGGAGCAAGCTGAAGTCTGAAGTTTATCAGACATTTGAACGCCGAACCACTGAATAAGACCCGAATTCCTCGATTATTTATCCTGTTTAATCATTTGTGGAAGCGTCAGGTGCACTCATTCTGCATCTAAAATGTCCTGCGGTGAAGCCGAGTTGGTTAGGGTCGGTTTCGCTTCATCGCGGGCGGGTTTTAGGTGCGGACCGGAGCGGAGCTGAGATCCGCTCGGTTAGGGTTGGTTTCGCTTCATCGCGGGTGGGTTTTAGGTGCGGAGCTGAGGTCCGCTCGGTTTGGGTTGGTTTCGCTTCATCGTGGGTGGGTTTTAGGTGCGGAGCTGAGGTCCGCTCGGTTAGGGTTGGTTTCGCTTCATCGTGGGTGGGTTTTAGGTGCGGAGCTGAGGTCCGCTCGGTTAGGGTCGGTTTCGCTTCATCGTGGGTGGGTTTTAGGTGCGGAGCTGAGGTCCGCTCGGTTTGGGTTGGTTTCGCTTCATCGTGGGTGGGTTTTAGGTGCGGAGCTGAGGTCCGCTCGGTTAGGGTTGGTTTCGCTTCATCGTGGGTGGGTTTTAGGTGCGGAGCTGAGGTCCGCTCGGTTTGGGTTGGTTTCGCTTCATCGTGGGTGGGTTTTAGGTGCGGAGCTGAGGTCCGCTCGGTTAGGGTTGGTTTCGCTTCATCGTGGGTGGGTTTTAGGTGCGGAGCTGAGGTCCGCTCGGTTAGGGTCGGTTTCGCTTCATCGTGGGTGGGTTTTAGGTGCGGAGCTGAGGTCCGCTCGGTTTGGGTTGGTTTCGCTTCATCGTGGGTGGGTTTTAGGTGCGGAGCTGAGGTCCGCTCGGTTTGGGTTGGTTTCGCTTCATCGTGGGTGGGTTTTAGGTGCGGAGCTGAGGTCCGCTCGGTTAGGGTTGGTTTCGCTTCATCGTGGGTGGGTTTTAGGTGCGGAGCTGAGGTCCGCTCGGTTAGGGTTGGTTTTGCTTCATCGCGGGTGGGTTTTAGGTGCGGAGCTGAGGTCCGCTCGGTTAGGGTTGGTTTCGCTTCATCGTGGGTGGGTTTTAGGTGCGGAGCTGAGGTCCGCTCGGTTTGGGTTGGTTTCGCTTCATCGTGGGTGGGTTTTAGGTGCGGAGCTGAGGTCCGCTCGGTTAGGGTCGGTTTCGCTTCATCGTGGGTGGGTTTTAGGTGCGGAGCTGAGGTCCGCTCGGTTTGGGTTGGTTTCGCTTCATCGTGGGTGGGTTTTAGGTGCGGAGCTGAGGTCCGCTCGGTTAGGGTTGGTTTTGCTTCATCGCGGGTGGGTTTTAGGTGCGGAGCTGAGGTCCGCTCGGTTAGGGTTGGTTTCGCTTCATCGTGGGTGGGTTTTAGGTGCGGAGCTGAGGTCCGCTCGGTTAGGGTTGGTTTCGCTTCATCGTGGGTGGGTTTTAGGTGCGGAGCTGAGGTCCGCTCGGTTAGGGTCGGTTTCGCTTCATTGTGGGAGATTTTAGGCGTGGACCGGAGCGGAGCCGACCCGACCCATGTCTAGCCTAGCCTATCTGGCTACGTGCCTGTATGATTGCGTCATCATGCACTGATGTAGCCCGGCTACGGAGTCTGAATGTGTTCAGCGCTGCAGTGAACTGACGCCGCTAAAAAACGCCTGTATGTGAATAATACATATCGATATGGCACAAAAATGATATCACCGTTATTGAAACATTTCTTATCGCGATAAATACCGATATCGAAATATTGTCCAGGCCTATCGCCAAGAGTATCGTTATCGCAAAAAAAACCTTAAAATATATCGTGATATTATTTTAGGGCCATATCACCCACCCCTAGTTCACACCCAAGTTCTCCACCAGAAAAGATTTCAGAGATTCTTTAAACACTGCTAAACATCAAACATGAACATCAGTGTGATAAGAACTGTGTGGGATGTAATACTTTTAGTATGTTTATTTTAATAAATTATTTCTCTTTATTGATTACTTTTGAATTGTGCTTTGGATGAGCAGATAATGCACACATACACACACACACACACACACACACACACACAGGGAGCTACTTCACTCAACGTTAATGAAAAACACACCAGTGCATTACTGATAAGTGGACTGAATGTGTGTGTGTGTGTGTGTGTGTGTGTGTGTGTGTGTGTGTGTTGGAGAGATAGAGACCAATGAGGTCACAGAAATAAATAAGGCAAACCATTTTTCAATTCTCACCTGAGAACAGACTGAGTTGACTGAGATGTGTGTGTGTGTGTGTGTGTGTGTGTGTGTGTGTGGACGTCATTCAGCCAAAAATAAGAGAAAAACACCTTCCTCCCTTCAATCGTTCTCGTTTTTTCCGGTACCTCTCTATATATTTTTCATATTTCTGTATTTTCTCTCTCCCTCTTTTATTTTCTATTTCTCTCTCTTCTCTTTCTCTAACATCTGTTTCTCACTTATTATCTTTCACCAACCCACCTTTCTCTCTCTGTTTTTTTCTCTACCTCTTTTTATCGCTCTCCTCTCTTTCTAAACTATCTTTGTTTACTCTTCATTTCGCTCACCCAGTCCATCTTGTTATCTTCCATCTTTCTTTTTATTTTTTTCTTTATTTTTCTTTCTCTCATCCATTTTACCACCCTCTTTCTCTTTCTTTTTCTTTATCGCTCTCACTTCCCTCTATTCACCATTGTCCTCTCTCTCCCTCTTTTCATCTTTTCCCCTCCCTCTCTATACCTTCTTTCTTTCTTCTCTGTTTCTAGCCAGTCCACCTTTTTCTCTTCCATTTTTTTCTTGTTATTTATCTCTTTTTCTTTTCTTTTTTCTCTCTCTTATTCATCACATATCTCTCTCTTTCATTTTCTCTCCCTCTTTTCATCTCTATCCTCCCTCTCTTTACTATCTTTCTTTTCTTTCTATTTCCCCCTCAACTCACCTGTCTCTGGTACTTTTTTCTTTATCTCTCTCCACTTCCTCTGTCTATATATATTTTTTCTTTATCTCTCTTTCATCTGGCCTACCTCACATCCTTTCTTCCTTCTCTATTCTCTCTGCTTTCTTCTTTTTTTTCTCTCTTTCTTTCTCTTACCATCTTTTCTCTTTTTCTATGCTTGTCACTCAGCCCATCTTTCTGTCTTGTTTTTCTCTCTCTCTCCTCTCTCTCTCTCCCCCCTCTCTCTCTCTCCCACCCTCTCTCTCTTGTTCTCTCTCTCTCTCTCTCTCTCTCTCTCTCTCTCTCTCTCTCTCGTCTGCAATCCACAACCTCTGCTTATTTTACACAAGACCACAACAGGGTCAGCTAAATGATGCATGCAGTAAAGTAATGATATATAAAATGAGAGAGCGAGGGAGAGAGAGAGAGAGAGAGAGAGAGGGAGAGATGTGATGAAAGGATGGTAGAAGGAGTTTTATGAATTTGATGAAGGTCAGCTTTCTTTCATCTTTGCTGTGAGGCTGTTAAAGTCTCAACAAATGCTTATAAAGGCTTTAGAAACAGCTCTGAAACACTCGTAAAGCTCTTATAAGGAGCTCGCCCGCCGCCGCTGCACTGTTTGGCAAACACACACAAAGGATGTTGGAACACGGCAAGTAATGTGTTTGTAGAGTCTACAAGTCCACATACACACACACACACACACACACACACACATGCACACACACACACACACACACACATACACATACACACACACTCGTCTCAATCTTGATGGCTTTTTAATCACCTGGTAGAAAAATACAGAGCTCTTTAGTAGTGTGGTGAGGCTCAATTAAGCTACCAGTGCTAGAAACTTAAACACACACCTAAGAATCCAAAAATAGTTCTTATCCATAGAAGAACCAATTTTGTTTCTCAAAAAAAAAAAGAGACTTACGTGATTAAGAAACCCCTTAACTACTGATGATGGTGTTCTAGTAATATCTGAGGCTCTATCTTACACCCATGTCATGATGACATCCCGCCGATAGCCATCTGTCTGCATCGTTTAAATAGCAACAGTGCTTGTGGATATATCTAAACAGTGTTCAGGTTTATTTCTGGTGTATTGCTAGCTTGGCAACAGAAAACACAGGTGCTCCACTGACTGATTAAAACTTTAGCAACAGTCAACTGTCAGATGTTAATTGCTGTCTTGGCAAAGCACGTGCACCCCACCACTCATTACGCATACACAAACATGCAGTAGTGCATAAACCCAACCTTTACATCATCAATAAACAGTATATTAAATAAAATAACATTTCTAAATTTCTGTAAATGAGCTGTTCTTGCACCGGCACAGCGTGAACGTGCAGATCAGTATTCTCTGCTAAGAAGTGCGTAGGCACTGCGCCGCTAAAATAGCAATCCACCAAACTCAGAGCACACCTGGCTCTTAAAGGGAACGTCAAGTGACATGCTAATTGGTTTATTTCACATTTTTGGACCCTTTGTAGATGTTTTTGTTAAGAATATTTAAAACTGATTCTATGTAGCTCCAGAAAGGGTTCCATAATGGTTTTTAAATAAGGCCTATGGCTCTATACCTAACCAGGACTACTCAGGGGATGCTGAACACTGATGTAAAACTGGCACAGTAAGGGTTAAGGTCTTTACCCAAGGGCACAACAGCAGACTGGTCATATCTTAGATCTCGGTAACTACCTGCAGTCAGTCCACAGGCCAATCATCAGTCAGAAACAGCCGGTACATTCCGGGTCTCCCACCACACTGACAGTCCTGCAGTTGATGGTTCACTTCTCTTGCCTCTAGGCCACCTGCCAACAGATCGTGATGGAAAGTTTTACCAGTTTGCCTTCCAGAAGATTCTACTTTAATCTACTGATGGCGTCCCAGTTACTTCAGGTCTTATCCATCACGCGTTTGGCGCCTGGATTGTTTTTTATCATCCGAAGAATGAGAGTGTCAGCCACCCATTTACTGGATTGGTGTTGTACAGGGGTGTCAAGTCTTATTCATGAAGGCTTCATAAAGCGGCTGCCAGTTTTCCTTCGGGAAGTCCAGAAGGTTTCTGTTTTCTCAGTTTGCTGGGTTGGGAAGAGAACCTGCAGCTATATCTAGATAAGATTGGACAGTCTGTACCATCCTCACAGAAGAGTCTTCTCCTAAGCTATTTACCAAACTCCTAAATGTCTCCTAGACATCTTTATTTTTTAATGGTTCACTCTTTTACTGTTCTAATCTCCATAGACTTATAGTTAGTTATGTGACTGAGCATCACCTCCCAAGATTTGACAGGTTTGCCAACTTTTCCAAAAACTGCCAAAAAATGTCTACTCATAAATGACAGGTGCCCTGATAGCTTACATATCAGCAGTGATGGCAAGATGTACAGTTTCACACTAGACTTAAGGAGAGTGAATCTAATTGCAGGATTAGTTTCTTAGAGGGTCCTGGGGAAGTGTTCTCTTTTATTGGGGTCCTGTGTGATCTTATTTATGTCAGAATGACCACGTATGTTTTTTTAGACATCCTCTAAGAAAAATAAAGGATACATCACCTACTGTTTGGGCCTCCGGTCATTTTAGTCCTGTCCAGATCCACGTCTGAGTTGCGTCAACTCACGTTTCATAAAATAATAGTTTTATTTGTCCACTGCTACGCACTGTAATCACTCTTTGGGCATGCGTTTCCACGGAGATCTACGTAAAAACACAACAGCGAGTGGAAATGGAGGAGCTACTGAACTATATGTCATGTGACAGAGAAAGCCAAAAAACTCATTGATTTACATATATTTTTTATATGACTTGATAATATATCTTCTCTCTTTTTTATCTTTCTCACCCAGCCCATCTTTCTATCTTCTGCCTTTCTCTCTCTCCTCTCTCTCTTTACCAGTTTTTCTTTTTTTCTTCCTCCTTCCTCTTATTCTCTACCATATTTTTATCAATTGACCTCTCTTTTATCCAGCTCTTCTCTTTTATCTTCACTTTCTCGCTTGCATTATACCGTCTTACTTTACTTTCTCTGTCCTTTCTCTTTCACTTACCTTCTATCTCTCTTTCTCTCTCTCTCTCTTTCTCTCTCTCGATCCCTCTCTCCCTCTCATCTGCATTCGTCCGGATAGGGCTTTAGGGTGTACTCACACAAAGCACGGTTTGGTTAAAAGCGTGCCGGAGCACGGTTTTGCCCCCTACCCCCTACCTCCTCCCCCGCCAGCCTGCACTCTCACTTCATTTAAACAATCCGTGCCCGAGCACTCTTACATCATTACTCACTGCTCACTGGGCTTGCCGGTGTTGTGCTGATTTCAGCACCCCTGCCATGAAAAGCACCCTCTCATTTAGGAAAGCGTAAATGGTGTCTACTTGATAAAAGTGGACACAATGTACTTTAACTCACGGTTACATACATAGTGACATAGCGCACACTTCCTCTATTAGTGAGTGTGGCTTATATTCAGGTGCGCTCAATAGCTCAGAAATTTTGCTTCTGCTACCAGATTAGGAAGAAAGCAGTAAATCCCCCGTTGTCTTGCTCAGTGCTTAATTGATTCTGCTGAAGAAAGCGTCAGGTTTGTACTTGAATCACGTTCCTCTTCCCCGAACGGACATCCAGGCAATCTTGTCACTGGGACTTTGGGGTTAATTTGGACCAACCTTATTACTGAGCTTTGCGCCTCCAGAGTTTTGACACTGTGACTCATTCACTGAGTAACGACAGCGGTTTTAGCCATCGCAGGGTGTAAACCACGTCTAACAAGCTCAAGGTTAGAATAGACAAATCCAGGTCAATTCTTAGCAATTGCTGGGTAATCTCTCGGGAGCGGCGAATGTGCAACTGTGTGACTGTGCGTTATTCTGGAATCCTGGCCAGCTTGTCCTTGGCAGGGTTAGGGCGGAATAATGAGGGTATAATTAGATGAAGGCATGCCTGGAGATCAGGTGTCTCACGTGAGAGTTGACCAGTCTCGCAGTGTCGCGGCGGAGAGCAGAAGGGTCAGATGTACGGAGGGATGGGTTCCTCGCGAGAGCTGTCCCGCTAATGACCCGCGCTAACAGGCTGTGCGCTCGCCACTCTTGCCGCTTGCTCTTTTCAGCTGCGTGACACCTCTTGCGATATAGTAATGATGGCGAATGCTAAAAATAAGGCCGTCGAAAGTTCCAGAGTCATCGTTCGGGGGGACGATGAGGTCTGTTTAGAGACTGCCGGCGGCTTGCAAATGAGAGGGGCCTTGCGTGGTCTGTGTTCCGCCATGTACCTTAATGGCTCTGAGTGGGGAAAGAGAGAGAGAGAGAGAGAAAGAGGGGGATAGATAAAGAGAGAGAAAGAGTGAGAGCATGCAGTGTTGTCACACGGTAACTAAGCAGATGTCTCCAGATTGTCAAGGGAAGAGAAGATGGAACAAATCACAGAAACAGACGAGGAAGACGAATAATGATCCCCTCTGTTTCTCCGCAATAACAAGGTGATATTTAGAAACTGAGAAAAATAGAGAGAGAGAGAGAGAGAAAGAGAGAGATGGTCAGAGGAGGAGTGGTGGAGGAAGAAAATCAGTAGAAAAAAAAATGAAAAAACGAACAAAAAAAAAGGAGTTTGTGTGAGAGTGTGTGCGGTTTGTCTGTGGCGCATAATTTAAGCTGCAAACATGTAATTAACAAGAGCAGTGTGCATGCGACGTTAATTAAAATCATCAAACTGTAATCACACCAGAGGAATAATAAGAGAGCGAGAGACACAGAGGACAAGAAAGAAAGAGAGAGAGAGAGAAAGAGAGGCCTTACTCCCGTCCGGAGAGAAATCTTCCACTTTGCAAATCTATGAAGCAGCGGAGCATAAAGTTTCGTATCTCCGTGTAAAAGCTCACAAATGCTCCAGAGCTCCCGCCATTATTATTGTTATTGTGATGGAATATTGGGCGTAAATTGAAAGTGGAGAGAAAGAAAGCTGAACACTCCCAGCCCAGTAGATTATATCAGGAGGGTGTAGACTGGGAAAGCTCTGTTTACTCTGGATTGTGTTTGTCAAAGTCAGTCAAAGTGGTTTTTATTGTCATTTCAGCTATATACAGAGTACACAGTGAAACGAAACAACGTTCCTCCAGGGACCATGGTGCACATAAACACAGTGTAGACAGAACAATAGTGCAACAGTACAAAAGTGCAGACAGACAATACAACACAATACAGACAAAGAATAATAAATAACAAGACAGTGTGCAAATTATGCAGTGTGCAAAAAGTGTGCAAAAAAGACCAGTGAGGTAGTAATTACCTCTATTACACAGTGTGCAATAGAGTCCAGTGAGGTAGTAGGGTTTTTAGTGCTTTCCATTTTCTGGGGTAAGTGGGGTAAGAGTGTGTGTGCATGTACAGAAAAACCGTCAGTTCAGTCTCTGCAGTTGAGGAGTCTGATGGCTTGGGGGTAGAAGCTGTTGCAGAATCTGGTCGTGCTGGACCGGATGCTGCGGTACCTTCTTCCCGAAGGCAGGAGGGAGAACAGTTCGTGTGAGGGATGAGTGGGGTCATTCACAATGCTGGTTGCTTTGCGGATGCTGCGGGTGGTGTAAATGTCCGTGATGGAGGGGAGAGAGACGCCGATGATCCTCTCAGCTGTCCTCACAATACGCTGGAGGGTCTTGCGGTCAGAGACGGTGCAGGTCCCAAACCAGGCAGTGATGCAGCTGCTCAGGACGCTCTCAATGGTCCCTCTATAGAAGAGAGTGAGGATGGGTGGAGGGAGACGGGCCTTTCTCAGCTTCCGGAGGAAGTAGAGACGCTGCTGGGCTTTCTTGGCTGTAGAGCTGGTGTTCAGGGTCCAGGTGAGGTTATCTGCTAAGTGGACACCAAGGAACTTGGTGCTCTTAACAATCTCCACAGAGGACCCGTCGATGTTGAGTGGAGAGTGGGTGTGTTGTGCTCTCCTGAAGTCAACAACCATTTCCTTTGTCTTGTCCACATTCAGGTGAAGGTTGTTGACTGTACACCAGTCTGTCAGCCGCTGCACCTCCTCTCTGTATGCTGACTCGTCGCCTTTGGTGATGAGACCCAGCACGGTTGTATCATCGGCGAACTTGATAAAGCTGTTAGAACTGTGTTTTGCAGCACAGTCATGAGTCAGCAGGGTGAACAGCAGAGGACTCAGGACACTGCCCTGGGGGGCCCCAGTGTTCAGTGTGATGGTGCTGGAGGTGCTGCCCCCGAACCGGACTGACTGGGGTCTCCCCGTCGGAAAGTCCAGGATCCAGTTGCAGAGGGGGGTGTTGAGGCCGAGCGAGCTTAGCTTCCTGATGAGGTTCTGTGGGATGATGGTGTTGAATGCTGAACTGAAGTCTATAAACAGCATTCTGACGTAAGTGTCCTTCTTCTCCAGGTGGGTGAGGGAGAGATGAAGGGTGGTGGTGATGGCATCATCCGTGGAGCGATTGGGACGATACGCAAACTGCAGGGGGTCCAGTGAAGAGGGCCGTCGTGTCTTGATGTTCCTCATGACTAGCCTCTCGAAGCACTTCATGATGATGGGTGTAAGTGCAACGGGACGGTAGTCATTGAGGCAGGACACTGTGGACTTCTTCGGCACGGGAACGATGGTGGTGGACTTGAGGCACGTTGGGACAGTGGCGCTGCACAGGGAGATGTTGAAGATGTCCGTGAGGACATCTGTCAGCTGGTCTGCGCACTCCCTGAGCACTCTGCCGGGGATGTTGTCTGGTCCTGCAGCTTTTCGTGGGTTGACTCTGCGCAGAGTGTTCCTCACATCCACTGCAGTCAGGCACAACACCTGCTCGTCCGGCTTGGGCATGGTCTTTCTCACCATCGTGTTGTTTTGTGCCTCAAACCATGCATAAAAGTTGTTCAGGGCATAAGGGAGGGAGGCATCACGTTCACAGGACGGTGGCATTGTCCTGTAGTTGGTGATTGCCTGGATGCCCTGCCACATATGCCGCGCGTCACCCGTGTCCTTGAAGTGGCTGTGGATTCTCTGGGCATGTGCGCGCTTTGCCTCTCTGATGGCTCTTGACAGGTCGGCTCTCGCTTTCCTCAGGGCCACCTTGTCACCCACTCTGAAGGCGGAGTCGCGGGTCCTCAGCACCACACGTACCTCAGCAGTCATCCAAGGCTTCTGGTTTGGGCGTGTAGTGATGGTCTTGGAGACAGTGACATCATCAATACACTTGCTGATATAGCCAGTGACTGATGCTGCATACTCCTCCAAATCAACAGAATCGCCTTCAGTAGCAGCCTCCCTAAACATGTCCCATGCAGTGCACTCAAAACAGTCGGCCAGGTTTTCACCTGCTTCTGAACTGGTCTGGAGCGTCTGATGAGTGGTGTGTATGTTGGAGTCAGCCAAACACACATGTGGTCCGAGAAAGTGAGGTGGGGGCGGGGCTCCGCCCGGTACGCGCTGGGGATGTTTGTGTAAACAAGATCCAGCGCGCCCGCTCCTCTCGTTGCAAAGTCCACATGTTGATGGAATTTAGGGAGCACTGACTTGAGATTTGCGTGGTTGAAATCTCCGGCGATCATAAACAGTCCGTCTGGGTGTTTGTTCTTCAGATCGCTGATAGACCGATAGAGTTCACACAGAGCCTCTTTAGCATTAGCACCAATGCTAGCGCTGGGTGGGATGTAGACAGCAGCTATTAGCACGGAGGAGAACTCCCGTACTAAATAAAAAGGTCTGCCCTTGACTATCAGGAACTCCACCAGCGGAGAGCAGTGTTTGGCGACAGTCACAGCGTTGTAACACCATTCCGTGTTGATGTAAACACACACGCCTCCACCACGGGTCTTCCCGGATAGAGCCGCGCTCCTATCCGCTCTGAATGCGGTTAGCCCGGCTAGCTGAATGGCGCTGTCCGGAATGTTGTCGTTCAGCCACGATTCCACAAAAAACAAAGCACAGCAGTCTCTGAACTCACGCTGGGTTGTTCGCTGGAGTCGGATGTAGTCCAGTTTATTGTCAAGGGAACAGACGTTTGCCAGAAAGAGCGATGGTATAGCCGGCCGGCTAGGACTAGACTTTAGCCTCGCGCAGATCCCGGCTCTCTTTCCGCGCTTCCGCTTACGCTCGCACCGCTTGCGATGGCACTTCCGCTGGGCTCTGGCGTCAGGAAACACCGCGGGCTGGCGGCCTGGGTCTCTTAGCAGGCTAAGCTCAAGTAGCGTCTGCAGAACCTCGTCCGGTAGCGTGTTTTCTGGCTGATTTCTCCACTGTAGCAGAGTCTGGCGGTGGTAGAACATGTGCACGGGTGTTCCGATGCACATATTTGCAGGAAATAAACGGAAAAAACGACAAATAGTAACACAAAAGCACCATTTAACGGACCCGGAGCGGCCGCTGCGTGTTAACGCGCCGCCATCTTGGGTGGGTTTGAGTAATAATAGAGAAATATCGGCTCGTTTGTCTGCAGGTGTCGAACAGTAAGATGAGGCCAGAAGTTGCCAGATGTTCGGTTATGTGAAAGGTTATGTCAGGTGTGGTGTAGAGCTTAAGGGTGGGATGCTTGTGAACTATAGATTAATCACTGAAGTTTATCCATAACAGTGCAGAGTACAGTTTTACTGCTGCTTTACTTTTTACAGTGATAATAACAACTCTGGATTCTGCAGTGAAAACAGACTATGCAGGAACACATAAGGAATCATATGGTAACTTAAAAGTGTTAAACAGACCAAAATACTCAAAATACTATAGTATAATATAATATAATATAATATAAGCATTTAGGTGCTCTTATCTGGGGAGCTGTTCAACTCTCACTTTTCCTTTCCTGGGGCGGACCTGATGAGTGCCAGTTTCACCATAATGTTTTTGATGGTCTTTGTGGTGAATGCACTTGAGGATATTTTCTCTAAGGACACTTTAAGTTCTTTAAATGTTTTGGTTCGACTGACCTTCCTCTTTTAAAGCCATTTTCTTTATTTAGTTAAATAGTTCTTGCCATAATATGGATTAGAATATTACTCAAATATTCACTATTCACTGTATACCTGTAACTCTACCTCTTCACTACTTCAGTGAAATTCAAGTAATTAACTCTTGATAAGTTAAGCACAGCTGTTAACTGAAAGACCGAAATTCCAGTTGACTCTAACTCATAAATCTGACACCTAAATCTAGGCAAATGGAGCTACTTTGAAGAATGTCAAATATAGAACATTTTCTGGTGTGTTTAACACTTTTTTGTTACTAAATAATTAAAATGTTTTTCTTCATAGTTTAGATGATTTAAGTATTAATCTACAATGCAAAACTTTTTTTTTAAATAAATAAATAAATAAAAAAACCCACTTAATTTAAGTTTTAAAATGTTTTCTTAGGATGTTCTAAATTCATTTAAGCGCATGTTTCCACTGTGGCAAACACAATTTGCCATTCTAAGATACCATTAATGTTCTTGACTCCCTAATGATTTGTAGCTCATAATTACCAAGTGGCAATATCTCTAAATGCAAATGCTATATGCTAATCTCTGAGCAGACACGTTTAATATGTATACATATACTGTATATTTGATATGAATGCATATGAATGAAGCAGCTTGTCAGATGTGGTGCCGCTTAGTACCGAATCTCAAGATGCTGTGGGAAGAGCTGCTGCTGACCCATTCTGTTATCTGAAATATGTGGCAGCCATTTTCTGAGCTACATCTGCTTATTTATCTGGTGATTCAGACACACGCTCTGCGACAAGCGGCGTAATCAATGCTAATGGTGGACAATCACCATTTCATCAACACCAAATCCATTCTGTTTCCACAGCAACCGGAAAAAACAAAGAGCATCACTCATTCCACTTCACTGATAAGAGCAGTGGCGAGGAATTCAGCTATTCGCACTGCAGCTATGAGGAATCAACAGTTCACTCAGGTGCTTTTGAGTTGGGCTGTGAATTGACAAGAACTTACAGGGGTTACGATTCAGTATATCACAGTATATTGAGATACTGTAAGCAAGACAATGTATTGTGAATGTTAACATCTGTTAATATAATAGAAAAACACATTATTATACATTGCTATGAAAATGTTTGGGCATCTCTGCCAA
The DNA here is from genome assembly GCF_023375975.1 of Astyanax mexicanus. Taxonomy (NCBI): domain Eukaryota; kingdom Metazoa; phylum Chordata; class Actinopteri; order Characiformes; family Acestrorhamphidae; genus Astyanax; species Astyanax mexicanus. The sequence goes on along the minus strand of NC_064425.1, from coordinate 11,258,187 downwards.
TTTTCATGATTTTTCTTTATAAATCATTGGTTGTTTGGATCAGCAATTTCAGTTAAATATATCATGTAGCAGAGAAATCCAGTAATATCTGAGAAATGGAATTTTATTTATATGATATACAGAAAGTGTGCAATAATTATTTAAACAAAATTAGGCACCCATGGCATTTTATTGATTTGAATACTTTTAGCACTATATATTAGAACACAAAATTGGTTTGTTAAGCTCCTCATTGACCTTTGACCTCTCATCCAATTATGAGAAAGGGTTAAAGAGCCAATTGATGTTTTTTGGATACAATCCGGGTTAACAACTGAACATCCCTTTCAGACAGCTTCCTCTTGCGTCCACAGTTAATCCTGTTGGATGTGGTTGGTCCTTCTTGGTGGTATGCTGACATTATCCTGGATACCGTGGCTCTTGATGCATCACAAAGACTTGCTGTCTTAGTCACTGATGCGCCAGCAAGACGTGCACCAACAATTTGTCCTCTTTTGAACTCTGGTATGTCACCCATAATGTTGTGTGCATTGCAATATTTAGAGCAAAACTGTGTTCTTACCCTGATAATTGAACCTTCACACTCTGCTCTTACTGGTGCAATGTGCAATTAATGAAGATTGGCCACCAGGCTGCTCCAATTTAGCCATGAAACCTCCCACACTAAAATGACAGGTGTTTCAGTTTCATTGTCCAACCCCTGTACTAATGAGAAGAGGGTTTCCATGATCAACCAGCTCCTTCCAAGCCTCACGTCACCAAACACAGCAATGCAAAATAGTGTATATCAGGATAGGGAAGAAGAAGATACTGATAGCATGACGTGTACCAAAGAGAGAAACGTCCTGTTCAGATGCTAGAGGTGCAGCATCCAAAGCAAACACACCGCTCATCCCTTTCTCCCCACCTTTCCTTCCATCATCCTCTTCCAGAGGTGCAGAGAGAGACAGTAAGACAGAGAGAGAGAGAGAGAGAGAGAGAGAGAGAGCATGCGGTTGATGTTCCGAAGGGATTTTATTGCCGCAATTTATGGGTTGCCAGAGTGGAGTTTCCGCTCCAGTCCTCTTCTCCAGGGTAGGAATACCTTAGTGGGATTTATGGCTGACGGGTTGCCAGATGCTGACGGGAATTTGCGTACAAGCAATAGAGAGAGTGAGTGAGAGTGTGGAAGAGAGTGATAAAATGGAGAGCGAGAGCAGGAGAGGGGGTGACGGAGAGCGTAAAATATGACCTTTTCCGCTGATTACATATTATAGTCTTGAATGCGATCGTAAATGGTTCTTATTGATCTCTAATATACTCACACATGCACTGGCCATTCAGATAGCTTCCTTATTTACTCTCTCTCTCTCTCTCTCTCTCTCTCTCTCTCTCTCTCTCTGTCTGTCTCTTTCTCGTTCTCTTGCTCTCCGTATTACACCATCTTAAATATACCATCTTAAATATACCTAACTATAGACTATAGATCTGTTTACCAGAGAAAATATAGAAACCAGCTGAAAAGTACCAAAAGAAGTGATAGAAACCTTCTAAAATTCAATAAAGGAAATATAGACCACCTACATATTACCAGAAGATTTAGAAAATGTCTAAAATCTTCCAAAAAGTAGATAGTAGCCTTCTAAATAAATCAGAAGTTGGTGGAGAACAAGGTGTCTAACATCCACCGGACCCAGAAAATCTAGAAAACTTCTAAAATTTACCAACAACAAAAAATATTGTATATTCTATATTCTTTAAAGTAGCACCTCTTGCCTAGATGACAACTTCACACATCTTGGCTGGATTTCCTCAGTCAGCTTTATGAGGTAGAGTCACCTGGAATTTCAGGCTTTCAGTTTACAGCTGTGCTGAACTCGTCAAGAGTTAATTACTTGAATTTCTTGCTCCTCTTAAAGTGTTTGAGAGCACCAGTTGTAAAGTTGTGAAGAGGTAGAGTTGGTGGTGTACAGTGAATAGCTCTATTTGAGTAATGTTCTAATCCATATTATGGCAAGAACTACTCAACTAAGTAAAGAAAAAAATGATCCTTAAGTGAAGTTGCAAACAGCATGAAAACATTATGATGAAACTGGGACTCATCAGGAATGAGAAGGTGTGTCCAAACATGGCATGGAATACCCTACATTAAGGTACTAAAATGCCCAAACACAGCTGCAATAAACTCAAAGAATGAACATATCTATATAGGAATTAAATATCTGCTGCACAAACGCCTCCATTCCAATGCCAATTGTTAGATTAAGGGGTATAATGTTGAAACTTCCTTATAAAATTGACCTAGTAGTTAAAAAGTACTTCTAGGAGAGCATGGGAACATCTAAACTTGACCAAAAGAAACGTCAGGAACTTATAAAAGAAGAGCTAGGGATCTTCTAAAGTTTATTCGAAGAGATAAGTCCCAGCTAAAATTAAGTAGAAGAGACTGGGAAAGTCAAAAATTTACCAGATGTAGAGATAAGAATCTCATCTCTCATTTTTCTGAGAAAGAAATTCAGACTCGAGAAAAATTCACTAGAGAAAGATAACAGAATTTTGTTATCTTTACCAAAAGAAGAAATTGTAAGTGAACTGACCGCAGGACAGTAGTGAATTAGGTTATTTCATGTGGGACCTTTCATATAGAGAAACAAGGTTAGGGTGAACCAAGGACCACACACACACACACACACACACTCACACACACACACTCAAGCTGACTCGTTGGCTGTCTCAGCAGCTTGCCTTTTAGATTTATCTCCGCTGGGGCAAAGCTTTATTGATAAATAGATATACACTCCTGTGTGTGTATGTGTGTGTGTGTGTGTGTGTGTGTGTGTGTGTGTGTGTGTGTGTGTGTGTGTGTGTGTGTGTGTGTAAACTCCATAAGATGAATACACACTGCGCCGTCCTTCCAATTAGCTAAAAAGCCAAAGTAGGTAGGCAGCAGTGACCTTTCTCTCTCTCTCAAACACACACACACACACACACACACACACACACACACATACACACGCGCACACACACACAGACAGCTCTGGCTGAATGTGTCAGGACTGTCAGTTGTGCCCTAATGTTAATCTGCTTTCATGAATTATGAGTATTTCCATGCACAGAATGCATAGGATATTATATGTGTGTGTTTGTTTTTGTACTGCTATCTCTGTGAGGACCTTCAAATGTCCCCACAATGAAAGGACAACATGAAAAATGAGCTCTAGTTAGGAGAGCGTTATTCTGGTCCTCAGTTTACATTAATGTCATCTTTTTATACCGAGGTTAAATTTAGAGTTAGGTCGAGGTGTAGGATAAATAGATTACAGTTAGGCTTAGATTTACATGAAACTGTTAAGTTTAGGATTAGGTTTAGGAATACGTATTTAAGGTTAAGTTTAGGATTAGGTTTAGGAATACGTATTTAAGGTTGAGTTTAGGATTAGGTTTAGGAATACGTATTTAAGGTTGAGTTTAGGATTAGGTTTAGGAATAAGTATTTAAGGTTGAGTTTAGGATTAGGTTTAGGAATAAGTATTTAAGGTTAAGTTTTGGATTAGGTTTAGGAATAAGTATTTGAGGTTGAGTTTAGGATTAGGTGTTTAAGGTAAAGTTTGCGTACTGGTTTATGCAGTAAAGTTTAGTTATTGGTTTCTGAGGTAAAGTTGAGTTATATGTTTCTGAGGTAAAGTTGTGTTATATGTTTCTGAGGTAAAGTTGAGTTATATGTTTCTGAGGTAAAGTTGAGGTATATGTTTCTGAGGTAAAGTTGAGTTATATGTTTCTGAGGTAAAGTTGAGTTATATGTTTCTGAGGTAAAGTTGAGTTATATGTTTCTGAGGTAAAGTTGAGTTATATGTTTCTGAGGTAAAGTTGAGTTATATGTTTCTGAGGTAAAGTTGAGTTATATGTTTCTGAGGTAAAGTTGAGTTATGTGTTTCTGAGGTAAAGTTTACGTATTGGTTTATGCAGTAAAGTTCATGAATTGATTTCTGAGGTAAAGTTGAGTTATATGTTTCTGAGGTAAAGATTAGTTTTAGTGGTTTTTGGGATAAAGTTCAGGTATTGGTTTACGCGGTAAAGTTTATGCATGGTTTCTGAAGTAAAGTTGTGGTTTAGGTGGTATAGGTTTCTGAGGTACAGGTGAGTTTTAGGTTCCTGAGGTAAAGTTGAGGTGTAGGTTTCTAAGGTAAATTTGAGTTATACGTATCTAAGGTAAAGTTGAGGTGTAGGTTTCTAAGGTAAATTTGAGTTATACCTATCTAAGGTAAAGTTGAGGTGTAGGTTTCTAAGGTAAATTTGAGTTATACCTACCTAAGGTAAAGTTGAGGTGTAGGTTTCTAAGGTAAATTTGAGTTATACCTATCTAAGGTAAAGTTGAGGTGTAAGTTTCTAAGGTAAATTTGAGTTATACGTATCTAAGGTAAAGTTGAGGTGTAGGTTTCTAAGGTAAATTTAAGTTATACGTATCTAAGGTAATGTTGAGGTGTAGGTTTCTAAGGTAAATTTGAGTTATACGTATCTAAGGTAAAGTTGAGGTGTAGGTTTCTAAGGTAAATTTGAGTTATAGGTATCTAAGGTAAATTTGAGGTGTAGGTTTCTGAGGTAAAGTTTACGTATTGGTTTATGCAGTAAAGTTTATGAATTGATTTCTGAGGTAAAGTTGAGTTATATGTTTCTGAGGTAAAGATTAGTTGTAGGTTTTTTGGATAAAGTTCAGGTATTAGTTTATGCGGTAAAGTTTATGCATGGTTTCTGAAGTAAAGTTGAGGTATCGGTTTCTGAGGTACAGGTGAGTTTTAGGTTCCTGAGGTAAAGTTGAGGTGTAGGTTTCTAAGGTAAATTTGAGTTATACGTATCTAAGGTAAAGTTGAGGTGTAGGTTTCTAAGGTAAATTTGAGTTATACCTCTCTAAGGTAAAGTTGAGGTGTAGGTTTCTAAGGTAAATTTGAGTTATACGTATCTAAGGTAATGTTGAGGTGTAGGTTTCTAAGGTAAATTTGAGTTATACGTATCTAAGGTAAAGTTGAGGTGTAGGTTTCTAAGGTAAATTTGAGTGATACGTATCTAAGGTAAAGTTGAGGTGTAGGTTTCTAAGGTAAATTTGAGTTATAGGTATCTAAGGTAAATTTGAGTTATAGGTATCTAAGGTAAAGTTGAGGTGTAGGTTTCTGAGGTAAAGTTAAGGTATAGTTTTCTGAGGTAAAGGTGAGTTCTAGGTTCCTGAGGTAAAGTTGAGGTGTAGGTTTCTAAGGTAAATTTGAGTTATAGGTATCTAAGGTAAATTTGAGTTATAGGTATCTAAGGTAAAGTTGAGTTATAGGTATCTAAGGTAAAGTTGAGGTGTAGGTTTCTGAGGTAAAGTTAAGGTATAGTTTTCTGAGGTAAAGGTGAGTTCTAGGTTCCTGAGGTAAAGTTTGGTTGTAGGTTACGGGGTAAAGTTCAGGTACTCGTTTATGCAGTAAAGTTTATGTATTGGTGTCTGAGGTAAAGTTGAGTTATAGGTATCTATTAAAGTTGAGGTGTATATTTCTGAGGTAAGGTCCAGGTAGAGGTTTCTGAGGTAAAGATTAGCTATAGGTTTAAATATGGGTTTATAAATTTAAGTTAAACTCTGGGTTGGTAGATCCAGGGCTCTGTATTTTAGCTACTTTGCTGCAGGCATAAAATAAATAAATAAATAAATAGATAGATAAATGAATAAAAAAGAGAGCTGAGCATATTTTTGTTAACCCTATCATTTCATAGTGTGTTTTTTTTTACTGCTCTTTTCAATCCGTTGCAAATGGAGATTAAAAATAATCCACAATGAAAAGAACACAAAGAGAAGTGTTTTTCCCTCCTCTTCAGTGCGGAATATCGGTCGAGCGATGCCGACGGTGGAAACGCTAGAGCTTTTTATTTGACTTCTTTTTTTTGTTTTTCTTTTTCTTTTTGTTTTTCTGAAACCGTTGTATACGCTCATTAGAACGTTCCCTCTTTCTGGAATAGGAATGAGGCTGCTGACGTCTGTCTGTGAATGTGTGTGCAGAAGCGGAGGAGGCTGTGTGTGTGTGTGTGTGTGTGTGTGTGTGTTTGATTATATAAGTGTATCAAATGTGCAGGTTTGGATTTGTAAGAGTCGTCGACTTGTTGAGTCGTTTTTAAGGTTTTTTTTTTCTTCAGCTTTTCAGTTCCAGCGCTCGATTAAATTCAGATTTTTCTTCTTTTTAAAAAGAAGTGATTAATAATTGTTGGGAATTGATAGCAAGGCGGTAGAGTGTGTGTGTGTGTGTGTGTGTGTGTGTGTGTGTGAGGCTCTTCTAGTGAATGGTGGAGATGAATGAAGCTCCATGTTTAGATCAGTGATTAGAAATGTCCTGATGATGATGATTATTATGATAAATATAATACAGAAAGTCACACACATGCACGCACACACACACACACACACACACACATGCAATGCAGTTTGACTAATGATAATAACAGGATGTGTGTGTGTGTGTGTGTGTGTGTTGTGTATCATAATTAGACTCCAGCTTTAATCCACTAATATGCAGTATATATATTTATATATACAGTACCAGACAAAAGTTAGGACACACCTATTCTCATTGAAGAGGCTCTATCTTATCCACTATACAAGGTGTGTCATGATGCTAATTGCTATCTTACACCCCACTGACAGTCTATTTTTATGTCTTCCGTCTCCATTGTTTATATAGCAGCAGTGCTTGTGAATATATCTACCCTGAGGGGCGTGGTGGTCTGGAAGTGAGGTGTGTTCAGGTAAATTTCTGGTGTATTGCTATCTTGGCCATGGAAAACACAGGTTCTCCACTGACTGAATAAAGCCTAGACAGACAGTCAACAGTCAGACGTTCATTGCTATCTTTGCTACATGGGTTTACCTCGCATGCACCCCTCTTCAGCACAAAATAAAATAACATTACTGTTCAAGTGACACCCTGATTGGTTTATTTCACCCATGATTAATGAAGAAAATTAGAACTATATTAAAACTATACAGTGTTAATCAAACCAGGATGTACTGGATATACTTTAGATTCTTCTAAGTATCACATTTATCTTTGAGGACAGATCTGCACACTCTTGGTATTTTAATCTCAGTGTCTTCATGAGGGAGAGTCACCTGGAATAGTTTTCTCAAAGTCTTGAATGAAGGAGTTCCTGGAGGTGCTGAACAATAGTTGCTGCTTTTCCTTCATGCTGTGAAGCTCCAGCTCATCCCAAATCACCTCAAATCATCATCTCAGTTCATCAGGTTTAGATCAGGGGATTAATGTGGAGGACTAAAACATTGTTTTACTGTTTACTACTTAATTACTTAATTCCATATGTGTTCCTTAATTGTTTTCATTTCTTTAATATTAATCTACAATGTAGAAAATAAATTAAATAAAGGAATAAAGAAGAACACTGAATGAGAAGGTGAATCCAAACTTTTGATTGAGAGCGAGAGAGAGAGAGAGAGACAGACAGTGAGGGGGGTGGGGGGATGAGATGTCTGTGCTTTGATAATTTCTCATCTAAACACTTTGAATCCTTTCTACAGCAGATTTCAAAGACTCTGCATGTGTGTGTGTGTGTGTGTGTGTGTGTGTGTGCTGTTATAGATTTTTACAGAGTTGCTTTTTGTCTTCTGAAGCCACTCCAATCCACTACTCTTTGATTTTTTATAATTAGACTATTATAGAACATCAGAGAGCATTTATACCCACAGAGAGAGAGAGAGAGAGAGAGAGAGAGAGAGAGAAGGTGGAAGATAAGGAGGCTGAATGAAAAATACCTGGGTATATATTTGATAATTATGTTCTTTATAATATTAATATTAAATAAAACATGAAAAAGCACTATTTCTCTAATTTATTTAATTTATTTCATGTGTTAATATATATATAAAAAAACAGTTTGATCCAGTTTGGATGGTGGAACATTGACCACTTCACAGTGTGGTTTTGTATTGTCTTGTTTACAAAAGGCGTCTATGTCACCAGAAAACATCTGGTCTTAATGGCACCTTTAAGATCTTAGTGTACATTTTTGCAATATGTTTACAATATGTTGCCCATGATAGCAATAATATTGATATACTGTGATGAAGAGGATAAAAAGCGGATAAAATACTAAATAAGGCACATTTCAATTTTCTCACACATTTGTTACAAACTTTGATACTCATGTCTTACAGAGTAAGGGTGTACTCACACTAGGCAATCCGAACCGTGCCCGGGGACGGTTACCTCTCAAAGCACGGTTCGTTTGGCCAGTGTGATCGCTCCGAAACTTGGAGAGGTGGGCCCGAGCACGGTTCACTTGGACCCGGGCACGGTACAAGATGACGTCAGTGATGCGACGCTACTGTAAACGGAGGACGTGTTATACACAATTCTGCATATAATATTTTTGAAAAGGGTTCTAAAGAGCACCATAATGGTTAGTGTTACCCATAATAAATTGGGACTACTATCTACAAGTCCTAAACAACAAACACATTTTATTATTACTTGAGTTTTATGTTTCGCTCATTTGGTCACTATTTATGTATATAGCAAGTACGTCTCTTACCTTACTGATGAACGTGAATTGTAGTCCGCGAGTAAAGCTGCAAATTTCTCCCTGGACGTCTGCTGCTTGTGTAAAAACCTTCTTACACGTGCAGCACGATTAGCAGTAAATCGCTGTGTTGCACAATCAATGAATCTCTGGTTCAGTTGCGTATTTGCACGCCCAAAACGACTCCAGAGAAACAAAAACAACAGTACAATCCTGAACTCCATTGTTTTGCACGCGCATACTGTTCTTCAAAACAAAAGCCGCCTGTTGATGACGAAAGCGTGCTCGGGCACGGATCGTTTAGCGCAGTGTGAGTGCAGGCCTGCGGGGGAGTGGGGAGGGGGCCGAACCATGCTCCGGCACGATTCAACCCAACCGGGCCTAGTGTGAGTACACCCTTAATAGATACTGAAGTGATCTAGATTATGAAGGAACACAATAAGGAATCATGCAGTAACTAAAAAGTGTTAAACAAACTAAAATACTCTGAGAAACATTTATAATAAAAATATACAATAATAAAAATAGGAATTATACTGTATATAGTAAACAGTGAGGTATTATGAAGCAGATTCTCTGTTTTTCTCTCCCTGTCAGTTTCCTCTCACTCTTTTAATGTTCTGTCTGTTTTTCCTCTTCAGAGCACCTGTGGGAGTGTTTACACTCCTCTCCTCCACTCTCTCCTCTCTCTCCACTCGTCCTCCCCCTCTTACCACATTCACTACACATTCAGCCCTGCTCCACCGTTTCACAGCACACCACATTCTACCTGATGCTCTTTCTCTCTCTCTCTCTCTCTCTCTCTCTCTCTCTCTCTCGCTTGCTCGTTCTCTGTTGCTCATTCTCTTATTCTGTCTCTCTTCCAAACTCACTCTCTCTCACTCTCTCTCTCACCTACTCGCTCTATCGTTCTCTTTTGCTCACTCTCTCACTCGCTCTCTCACTCTGTATCTTTCTCTCTCTTTCTCTGTATCGTTCTCTCTCTCAGTCACTCTCTCACTCTGTATCTTTCTCTCTCTTTCTCTGTATCGTTCTCTCTCTCACTCGCTCTCTCACTCTGTATCTTTCTCTCTCTTTCTCTGTATCGTTCTCTCTCTCAGTCACTCTCTCACTCTGTATCTTTCTCTCTCTTTCTCTGTATCGTTCTCTCTCTCAGTCACTCTCTCACTCTGTATCTTTCTCTCTCTTTCTCTGTATCGTTCTCTCTCTCTGTCACTCTCTCACTCTGTATCTTTCTCTCTCTTTCTCTGTATCGTTCTCTCTCTCACTCGCTCTCTCACTCTGTATCTTTCTCTCTCTTTCTCTGTATCGTTCTCTCTCTCAGTCACTCTCTCACTCTGTATCTTTCTCTCTCTTTCTCTGTATCGTTCTCTCTCTCAGTCACTCTCTCACTCTGTATCTGTCTATCTCTCACTTGCTCTCTTACTCTGTATCTCTCTCTCACTCCCTCTCTCTCATGCTTTCTCTCTCTCTCTCTTGCTCTCTCTCGCGCTCTTTTGTACAGTATATTTCTTATTGTTTAGCACTGCTAAAGACTTGCTAAAAATAGGCCTTTAGTAAAATGCGTGTGTGTGCGTGTGTGTGTGCGTGCGTGTGTGTGTGCGTGCGTGTGTGTATGTGTGTGTGTGCGTGTGTGTTTGTGTGTGTGTGACAGTGTTGATAAAAGGTGATAAACTCTGCAGAAACAGTAAGTAAATGTTCTCAGTAAAAACAACAGAGAGCGAGAAGTCCGAACACAACACTGCACATTCTCACACACACACACACACACACACACACACTTATTGTGACGAGGTGTTAAGAGCGCGAGAACGCGTGATGGAGGCGAGGTTACCATGGCTACCAAGGCCATTGGAAGCATACTGGGAGATGTTTGGCTCTGGATAGCACTATCATTAGCTGTCCTTAATTAACGAGAGAGAGAGAGATAGAAAGAGAGAAAGAGAAAGAGAGAGAGACAGAGTGATAGAGAAAGAGAGTGAAAGAGAGAGAGAGTGATATAGAGAAGATATAGAGTAAGAGAGAGAGATCCTGAGAACATTTGAAGTGCTCAAAGATTTTCAGTAACGTGCACTCAACACACTCAGTTTTGCACACACACACACACACACACACACACACACATACACACACACACACACACACACAGCAGGGAGGCGGTCAATTCCTTTTCAGTTTGGACTACGCAAATGTCATTCCGACCTTTGCATGAATGTGTGGTAATATTGAATATTTCTGAAAAACTCATAATACTACATTCCTGTTTGTCCGTATGTGTGTGTGTGTGTATGTGTGTGTGTGTGTGTGTGTGAGTGTGTGATATTCTGTGCATTATGTCAGTGAGTAAATGGCTTCTATATGAGTGAATGTTTTTTAAACACACTTTTAAATCTGTGCATCTGTTTATATACAGTAGGTGTAAATTTGGTGTTAGTAGCTGTATTTGTCTTTAATGTTTCCACTATAATTTGTTGGTAATGTAATTAGCTAATATAAACTAATATCTGGGCCTTGTATAACTTTGCTGACTTTACTTTATCCTGGACTTTTGCTTGGGATGCATTTTTGGGTACGCAAAGTGCTGCACTGTAAAGATATTAACAAGCCAAAGTCAGATGACAAAAAATGGTTCAAAACAGGTTTACCCCCCCAAAAAACCCCAAATGATTCAAACCATTGTTTTCAAGCCCATGCGTTCATGTCACGCGCTGACCTCGTGTACACACAGCCACAGAGAAACCCACACACTGACACTGGATTATACTTCAGAACGCAGATTTTTGCCTGAAAATTGAGAAATAACGCACTAAACGAGTCACAGAAGAAACTTTGAAGGAGAGATTATTATTATTTTCCACAGTAAATCACGGATTCTTACTGGAGAGCAATAATGCTGCAGTTTTTAGAAACTGTTAGATTTATTTCTAGCTAAATATACGCTTTATCCCACCAGGTTCTTGTGTGGAAAGGGCTGAAACTTCTTTCGGTCTGAAGGGTTAGAAAATATGCGCACGTAAGCCTGTGGGAGGCGCCTGTAACCAAAGTAAGACGGATAAACACTTCAGAAATGAGGAGCGTTTTCAGATATTGTAGATTAAAAAGATAAAATATCTGTATGAAAAATTGCGATTATTCCATTTTGAAAATTAACCAAATTAATCGTGAAAATTGCCCAGCACTAACCCAAACTATGGATGCCTCATGGTGAGAACTTTCAACAGCAATCCTGCCTTTTCTTTGGAGTAACACAACTGTCTCAACTGTATGTTACAGTCAGTTACCCCAAGTAGTGATGCGAGGGACATTTTACACTATTCAGCAGGAAAATGCTCAACTATACACAGCAAGTAATTATACTGTGTAGATTCTTGGTTTACTCTTATTTGACAATAATTTTAGTGTAGTTTGGGTGTAGTTTGGCCGCTCTGCTGGTCTGGCTGTATTCTACAGTGCATGTGTCTCCAGTGTGTCTATGCTACTGGAGATGCAGCCCTGTTGGAATAACATCCAGGGCCTCTTCTCTTCTTGACATCAACGCCAACGACATCTACAGCTATGGAGCGCTATAGACGCGTCTATACGACATGACGGGGCAGTATAGCATGTGTCTGAGACCCCTGTCTGACTTACATCAGCCTTGCGACTCTATACATTGGTGTATCCGTGTCTGTGTTCAGCTCACTCAGGATTGATGGACGTTTGGTTTATGTTTTATAATGTATCTGTACATTAGTGTCATCGTTTAGTCGTTTTCCTGAGGAATCCTGCGTCATGTTCTCCTCCTCTCTCCATATCTTCCTCAGTGCTCCTCAAACCCACACACACACTCGTTTCCATGCAGACACACACACACACACACACACACATGCTCACCTGTCGAGCATTAAGCCCACCTGCACTAACGTGGGTGTCTGGAGATGGTGGTGGAGTTAAAATAAACCCAGCGCCTGTCATACGCTCTAGTGGATCTGCCAACAGATGCAGAACAGACACTCACTGGCGGGATGAACAATCAAATCTAATTACACACTGCCTGTTTAAAATCAGCTCCTGCTGAGGGACGCTGTGGAAATGTGGAAATGTGCTGTCTGTCACCAAACCTGCCACCATATCTGCGTTATATATTATTTTTAAATTAGGGCTGTCAATGTTAAAGTGTTTATTTGGAATCAATAATTCAATATCATTTTTTTTTACGCAAATTAATTATGTCACCAAGTTTGACCCCCAGCTTCCGCAATAATCTGCCTTGCCCCCCCCCCCCCCCCCCCTCCCCCCAATGCATGGATTTTGTTCTCGGGTCCGGTCCCAAATGACCTCTGGAGCGACTCAATCCGACCCAGCGATCAATTATACTTCTTTTTATTTGAGCTAAACCACTGATAAAGCGCAGTTTAATCTAATATATTATCCTGCTAATATACTGCTATGACCAGATAGATAGATAGATAGATAGATAGATAGATAGATAGATACAGGGGTTGGACAATGAAATTGAAACACCTATCATTTTAGTGTGGGAGGATTCATGGCTAAATTGGAGCAGCCTGGTGGCCAATCTTCATTAATTGCACATTGCCCCAGTAAAAGCAGAGTGTGAAGGTTCAGTTAGCAGGGTAAGAGCACAGTTTTGCTCCACATATTTTAATGCACACAACATTATGGTTGTCATACCAGAGTTCAAAAGAGGACAAATTGTTGGTGCACGTATCCAGGGTAATGTCAGCCTACCACCAAGAAGGACGAACCACATCCAACAGGATTAACTGTGGACGCTGTAAGAGAAAGCTGTCTGAAAGGGATGTTCGGGTGCTAACCCGGATTGTATCCAAAAAACATAAAAGCACGGCTGAACAAATCATGGCAGAATTCAATGTGCACCTCAACTCTCCTGTTTCCACCAGAACTGTCAGTTGGGACAATAAATTATTGTGGTCTAAAACCAGGTGTCTGGAGCGACTCAATTTTACTTATTTTTATTTGAGCTAAACCGCTGATAAGGCGCAGTTTAATCTAATATATTATCCTGCTAATATACTGTTATGATTAGATACCATAGACCAACTACAGGTGTAAAAACACACTTTTATACTCAGTATAAAATTTACTAACAACTCTAACAGTTTATAGATTTATTCTAGTTCACTATATTTAGTTAAAACTGAAAGGAGAGGATTTTGGATGACTATGAAGGCTACAAACACACACACACACACACACACACACACACACACACACACACACACACACACACACACACACACACATACACTAACTGCTATAATCTTATGGCCTGACCCCCCTCCATTCCCCACCCATCTTTCTAGCCACAGTGGATGCCAGCGAGGCATTGATTGTCCTGCAGAGAGTCTTACAGAGCCTGTACCACATAGTATCACACACACACACACACACACACACACACACACACACATTGCTTATCTTATTTTGCCATGTACTCTCCCTTGCCACTGGAGCTACTGCAATTTGTTAAACATTTCAGACCACCGATTGAAGGAAAAGCGTGCGTGTGCGTGCGTGTGTGTGTGTGTGTGTGTGTGTGTGTGTGTATATATAAAAAGCGAGTGTGCGCTTGTGAGAGTGTATTCGGGAGTGTGTGTTTTGTTAGCACTAACTCCTTTTGACATTTGTTATGTAAATTAGCCAACTAAAGGTTAATCAACCCAGCTGTGCCAAATAATGGATATCAATACTGAGCCGACAGTCATATCCCTGCTTTTGTGTGTGCGTGTGTGTGTGTGTTTAAGTGGCACTATAAAGCTAATCTATGCAGTGTTTAGATTGAGCGTCAGATCCAGCGCAGGACCCTCAGCTGTCTCCTAAACTATATTATTGATTTACTTTATGCTCCCTCTCTCCTCCGTCCCGCTCTCTGGCTTCATCCGGCCTCTAACTCCGCTCCGACTCTCTTTCCTCCGCTGCCAAAACCCACATTAATCCCTCTCCGTTCCGGAGGATTTTCCACTCTCCACAATCTGGCAACATCTGCCTTGTAATCTCAGGCCGCGCGCACGGCGGCTTAGACGCAACTAAGACAGCAAATCTTCTCCAAACGCTCCAGTCCGGCTCCTTCTCACTCTGTGATCTGATGGGCTTTGTGTAAATAATGGGATATTGGGTTATGAAGTGGAAATGAAGTCATGAAGCACGGAAAGAATTAATCACTTTGCCTGTGCTCTACTTTTTAGCCAGTGGAGTTACGTAAACATTAGGACACCTCCTGAAAACCTTTGTGTTTCTTAAGCTAATATTACTAAACACATAGAGGGACAAAATTGGTGAATTGTATTGTGCATTGTAGATTAATACTAAAGTCGTCCAAACTATGAAAAAAAAAATTAAAACTATGTTAAGAAAGGAAGGTCAGTCAATCCAAAACATTTCAAGAAATTACAAAAAAAAAAGTATATTTAAAGTGGCAGTTCGTATTATTTTGTTTCTAAACTGAAAGCAGAAGCATTTCTCAGTGGAGAAGGGATAAAATCTTGTGTTTATTGGTACCAGTGTGCTGGAACAACCATCCCTGCTAAGCCTAATACAGTATATTAATTCTAAAAACTGGGCTGTCGGGTCGCTTTTCGCAGCTGTTCTTCCTGCCACTTCATGTGTCTTTATGTACTTACGTCACACATACAGCCTCTAAAAGAGGATCCGGCTCAGTTTTGCTGAACGCGAGCGGCTGGTGGAGCATTGGAGACCTCAGAAGGGGAAACTTAGAGCTCAGTAGCTCATTCAGTGATAGTAAAAGCAAAGTGTGTAGTTGAAGTGAAGTTTCTGACTGAGCGTTCTCTCTCTCTCTATGGCTGAACATAACCTGGAATTGGATTCATCCGCTCTGAAAGGAGACTGCATCACACCCGCCCAGTATAAAATGAAAAATCTTCTGCATGCTCAGTTCAATTACCCATTCTCACCAGAGAGGGCTCGAAATCCCAAAACTTACGGACATCAGCAGACACAAGTGCAGACAAAAAGACCATAAAAATGTTATGATGAAACTAGCTCTCATCAGTAAAGCTCCAAGGAAGGAAGATCTAGAGTTAAACCTGTTGCACAGGATTTTTTTTTTTTTGGTTTGTGTTACACTTTTAAATGTACTATATGATTCCTTATGTGTCCCTTTATACTCTGTATAACTAGATGTATTAATTTACAATGTTGAAAAAAAAGGAAAAACATTTAATGAGAAGGTGTGTTCAAACTGGTAGTGGTAGAAATCTGAAGAAATGTTTCAAAACTTAATTTACAAAATGTAAGTAATAGAAGTCACAACTGAAGTTTCCACAAAGCAGCTTTAAAGAAATATGTTAGTAGGACAGAGAATCAGACAAAATGTAAAACATAGAAACAACTAACTTAGAACACCCAATAAGAGAAAAATATGAACACTGGGAGGAACTAAGGCTCCCATATAACTAGGGATCCATCCTCCTTATGAAAACAGAGGATGTTTGTCTGACAGAGGATGTTTGTCTGAACAGAGGATGTTTGTCTGACTGTCTGTATTCGGACAAACAGTCAGAATAATCCACAAAGATAAAAAAAAAAGCTTTAAAGAGTTTAAAGTCAAGGTTTAAAGGTTTAAAGAGAACCTCAGTACTGCAACTATCACAGTTGGCAATACTTCGCAAATTTACAGGTGCAAAAAAAGGTATAAATACACACAAGAATAATAATGACACAGGTGTGACAGATCAGTACTCTGGAGAAGTTGGTTGAGTAATCAGTCTCTAAATGGTACTGGAAACACAGGTGTTAGTGTAGAGGGAGAAGTTGGGCCTGTGACAAATGCCATTAAATCTCCACAGCAATGTTCCAAAATCTCAAATCAAATTCCAAAGTCTTCTCTGGACATTAGAGACATTTACACCAACTAAAGCAGGAATACTTTTGATTCAGAAGAAGCAATAAATGAGAAGGTGCCCTAATAAGTTTGTCTGTATAAGACATACTCTCGCCATGGCTTCTTATTAATCTTCACTCTTTTCATCTCACTTTAGGCACTTTTGGTTTCAAATAACACGATTCACTCTAAATGTCACTGGCGGTAACGTAATGAGGTCGAATTCGAAATAGAATATTATTAACACGCGCGTCTGTGAAGGTGAGATGACTCAAAAACAACAATCAAATATTACTTTTTCACAAATTATATAAACACATTCTACATTATTATCATCCACAGTGCTGCTTTTAAACTATATAATCTAATAAAGCTAATCAAACTGCAGAGAAATTACACTGAAACTGGATTTAAGATGAACGAGGTGTGAAATATGAGAGAGACAGAGACAGAGATCATTCCCGCAAAACATGCAGGATCTTATTAGTTTGTTATTAAAACTGACGTCTGAACCGTGTTTTAATAATGTCATGATAAAAAAGTACAGTCTTAGAGGGGAATGTGAGAGACTTGGAGATGTTAATGTAGAAAGAGAGTGAAAGAGAATGTTTTAATATAACGCAAATATACACTGGCTGCATGAATATATATTACAATTGTTGTCAGGGTTTAAATTAGTTTGGAGAGACATGTCATCTGCTGGTGTTGATCCACTGTGTTTTATTATCAAGTCTAAAGTCAGTGCAGTTTTGTTTTCCCACAAAATCTTACAGCACTTCATGCTTCCCTCTGCTGACAACTTTTATAGAGATGCGGATTTCATTTTCGAGCAGGACTTGGCACACTGCCCACACTGCCAAAAGAACCGATTGGTCTTATACAATATTCAAATTTTCTGAGACACTGATTTTTGGGTTTTAATTGGCTGTAAGCCAAAATCATCAATAATAAAAGAATTTAATACATCTATATAATATATGAGTTTCACATTTTGAACTGAATTACTGAACTGAAATAAACATTTGAATGATATTCTAAGATGCACTAGCATATATTACAATACATTACATAACATTTAGCAGAAGCTTTTATCCAAAGTAACTTACAAATAATGTAACTAGCAATAATAATTGTACACTAGCAATAGAGGACAATAGTGAGGTAAAGGAGGAAAGTATATTTCAGTTACTTCCTTTTCATCACAGACTGCAGTATATTAAAGCTTTATGTATTTTTTATAAGCACACAGATTGATCTGGGTCTCACTCAGGCAGGCAGAACTGTGATTAATCTGGCGTGGTGGTCCGGGCCGGGGGCTCTGCGGTCGGCGGTGTTTAAATGAAGCGAAAGGTCGCTCTGTGCCGCATTTCCATTTAGAAGATTGGAAATCTGAAATGGTTCAGGTTGACCTGGGGAGCCTGCAGGCAGCCAGAGCTGAACCAGTGTTCATACCGCAAACAAGACATCAACACGCACCAGAGAGAGAGAGAGAGAGAGAGAGAGAGAGAGAAAGAGAGAATAAATAAAGAGAGAGAGAGAGAATAAATAAAGAGAGAGAGAGAAAGAGAGAATAAATAAAGAGAGAGAGAGAAAGAGAGAGAGAATAAATAAAGAGAGAGAGAGAAAGAGAGAGAGAATAAATAAAGAGAGAGAGAGAGTAGAATTCCTAATTATGTCTTAATTATAAATGTCCTTGTGATTTTCTATATATACTGTACATATTAAAGGCAAACTCAATCAAGATGTGAAACATGCATAATTCATTAACCCCGCCCCCAAAACAGCCCATTCATCATCAGTTATGATTACACCCATAAATCATCCACAGCGTGAATTTACACAAGCTTCTGACACATCCAGCTGCTCACACTTAAACACACACACACACTAAATACACTTTTTATAGTATAATAGTGTACGTTATTTATCATATATATATATACTGCATAAATTTTCTGCACATTTCCAGCAACTAGAATAACTGTATTTCATTTATTATTTCTAACCCCACAAACCATAGGCTTATTACTAAGCTTATTTTTTCACGCTAATGATCAATTATTAATATATTACCATTTTTTTCAGTAACGTCTTAGTATTTAGTAATAATTACTTAAAAACTTCCACAGTAAGTAGCTAACAGTTATATACCTAACAATTAACTACCCTTACTCAGCTACTACTATTTTTTTTTTCAGTTTAGTATTTAGTTACATTTATTATTGAGTAACTAAATTACTTTTAACTTTAACTTTTAATTATTTAATAACATCCTCATTAAGTAGCTAACAATTATTTATTAACTATTGATTACAAAAAAGGGCAACATTTTCAGTAACTACCTATTAGTAAGTAACTAAAAACCAATTACTAAGTAATTATGAATTACTCAATAAAGCACAATCATTCTGTTGCTACCAATTGTTCAGTAACTTCTTAGCATTTAGTGAAAATACTTAATACTTAAGTAAGTAATAATTCATTTCTTAACTTCCACATGAAGTAACTAAAAAATTAACTATGCATTACTCAGCTGGTACTGTTTCTTTCAGTAACTACCTATTAGTAAGTAACTAATTACCAGTTACTCAGTAACTATAAGTTACTCAATGAATTTCAATTATTCTGTAGTTACCAATTGTTCAGTAACTTCTTAGTATAAAAAAAAATCTTAATACTTAATTAAGTAATACTTACTTAATAAGTTCCACTTTAAGTAACCATCAATTACTCAGCTACTACCAAGTTTCCAGTTTTTGCATTTAGTAACAATGTAATATTTAGCAACTCCAATTTTACCATCCACTAATTATTCAAATATTAAGTGATAAACTACCAATTATTTAGTAACTACCAATTACTCAATAAATCTCAAACATTCTGTAACTACAAATTATTCAGTAGCTTCTTTGTATTTGTTAAAAATAAATATTTAGTAAATTTTAACTACTAAATTTAGAAACAACATTAATTACCTTTCAATTACTCAGCAACTACTAATATTTTAATGACTACCAATAATAAAGTAACTACTAATTTCTCAGCAGCTGCCAACTACTTTACCAGTTATTTATTAACTACCATTAAACCAATGACTAATATTTATTTAGTATCAGTTACTAACTAATTTTAACAACTATTGATTAGTGGGTGACTACAAATGATTTTGTAAATACCAATTATTTACTAATGACCAATTACTTAGTTACTACATTTTTCTGAAGCAATTCAGTTGAATTGAGCTAATATAGCTAACAAGCTTATAACTATTTTCATATAACTACCTGTAATTCAGTAGCTACCAATTACTCAATATCAGATTTTTTATGTAGCAGCTGGACCATTTTTATGGTGCAATAGAGAACCTTCTACCTTCACAAAAACAAAATGCAGACTGTGGACAGGAGGCTTTATTTGTATCTGCATTCATATTACCCTTAAAGTTTCTCTATTGTGTATTGTGGATTTTGAGGAGTGTTTGAGATCATTACTCTGCTGTAGAAGAAATAATGTACCTGTTCCTTCTTCAGCTTTCTTAAAGATGGTGAGATGTTTTCTTACAGAATTAGTTACCTTTTTTTTACTCCAAGCCCAAAGCATGATCCGTCCTCCCCCATTAATAGTTGAACAGGTGCTCTTTTTATGAAATTCTGCAGTCTGGATTAAAAGTCCTCAGACTTTTGACCCTGTGTAGTGTAATAGTAGGTGCTGTTGTATTAGACTGTTTACCTTCGTCATTAGACGTTCTTAACATCCATTACAGTGTAATCCTTATTAGCCTGGGATACAGCTGTGCTGTGCTGTGTGTGTGTGTGTGTGTGTGTTTTACAGCTCAGACCATTATAATCTCCAGGGTTATGGCATTGTAAGACTCCTTTTTTGTTTGTTTTGTGTGTGTGTGTGTGTGTGTGTGTGTGTGTGTGTGTTTTATACATGCTGTGATAAACAAAAGGGAGTTATTACACCTCTGGAGCATTTGTCCAAGCACCTGTGTTTCTCTCTCTCTCTCTCTCTTTCTCTCTCTCTCTCTCCATCTCATGCTATCTCTCTCTCACACACATACACTGTCTCTCTCTTTTGCTCTCTCTCTCTCTCTCTCTCTCTCTCTCTCTCTCTCTCTCTGTCTCTCTTGTTTGCTCTCTCGCTCTCATATCTGGAGCTGTCAGCAGCCTAATTAACCCCTCAGATACGAATAGCAATCAAACTGAGTGCTGTGACATTTGAAGGACGTGCATGCTCTGAATACTTAACACACACACACACACACACACACACACACACACACACACAGATACTCACACTCTGGCACTTAGGGCCAAGTGAATGGCAAATTACCCCTCTAATCCTGTTTCCGCTGTGCTGTGTGTGTGTGTGTGTGTGTGTGTGTGTGTTCGCATACCTGCTGTCTGCGGTATTAGCATCAATTTCCCTCTTTTCTGTCCGTCTTCATTTCATTTAATCCCTGAAGATCACAACTCCACACACACACACACACACACACACACATCACTTTACTGATATAATGATAAATAGAAAAATAGTTGCTACTTTCCTAAAACAAAAACAGAGTAATGGTTTGTTCTGATGGCTCCTATACTGAGATCATATTAGTGCCGATCTAAAGTCTGATGATCATAATCTACTAAAGGAAGTGAACATTAGTCCAAATTAATCAACATTTTGGGAAACAAATAATAAAATATTGACAAAATAATTATTCAGAAAAAAATATTTAACATAAGTTACCCTTTCCAGAGATGTTGTGAGAAAAATAGGAGAGATAAGAAAATAAGAACATAAAGAAAATAATTCTTTATTAGTCCCACAGTGGAAAAAAGTACAGTGTTACAGCAGCAAAGTGATAAACTATAATAAATAAAAATAAATGTGAATAATCAAAATTAAGTAAAAAAAAAAAGATTTTTTTTGAAGTTTATTTCTTCATTTGTTAAAATAAGTCAGTTTCTCCTGAAAATAAGTGAGTATTTGACTAAATAAGTCAACATTTTCAGAGAATAAGTTGAATTAATTAAATTCCCCTGAGGAAAAAGTGACTGTATGTTAAAATAAGTCAGATGATCCTAAAAAGAAGTTCATCTCTTATAAACTAAGCCAGATTCCCCTGAAAATAATACCTAATAAGTCATAATATCCCAAACAGAAGTGATATTTAATATAAAATATTCTTTTTTTAATCTTCTGAGAATAAGTAAGATTTTTGACACAAAAAATCAAAGTATATATAAAATATATTATACAGAAGCAGATTTTGGACTAAGTAAGTTCTGTAAAATCTCTGTAAAAAAAGTGAATTCTTGACAAACCAAACCAAAATCTCCTGAAGATAATATAATATTTGACTAAATAAGTCAAAATATTCAGAACAGAAGTTATATATATAAGTCAAAATCTTTTGAGAAATGTTTTTTGACAGAAGAAGTTGAAATATCACAAATGGAAGTGAATATTGGATCAGAATCTCAGAAAATGTAGTGAATACTGGACAAAATAACCCAAAATCTTCTGAAAATAAGAAAATATTTGAGAAAATAAGCTAACATTTGTAGAGAAGTAACAAAGGAGCTCCAAATCTCCGGAATAGCGGAGAGGTAAATACTTTTATACTTTTATGAGTTTTGACTCTAATTTACAGTCTGAGGTTGAATAGGTTTGAAGTAACTTACTGTTGCTGTATGTGATTTAAGTTGGAGCACAAAGATCACAATGCAGTTGTTTTACGATATTTACTGTATATTTACTGTAAAGGTTGGTTGTTTAGTTGAAATGAGAAATATAAAGGAAAAGATCTGCTGTGTATTGGCTGTATGTTGTGTGTGAGAGGAGCTCTGCTGAACTTCTGTAGGAACTTTTCTGGGATCTGATACTTTTAGCAGTTCAGCCTGAAACCATCTGAGCAAGAGCAGCAGGATGGCACCTGGGGGAGGCGTGTGAGTGTGTGTGTGTGTGTGTGTGTGTGTGTGTGTGTGTGAGAGTTTTGGAGTGTAATTGTGTGTTTAAGCAAGCTCTTTTAAAAGCTCTCAGTCAATTCTGCTTCAGTAAATTGAAAGTGGGATCAATGCAGCGGAATTGAATCCCGGTGTGTATTGTTGTCGGCTCCTCGAGTGCTCGGCGGAGAGAGCGGAGGGGGGGAGGTGGTTGGGGTGGCAGGACGTGTAAAGTGTGTGTGATGGATGTCTTTTTTTTTTTGTTCAGATAAAGAAGTGATGAGAGAAAAACTGAAAGCAACTGAATAGGAACGATAGCTGTATCTCTACAGCTTCTAAAAAATCATTTTAAAATGTATTAAAACTGCCTAAACCTGAAAGTGCTGCATCTTACTTATGATTAAGATTATATTTCTTAAGTTATGTCGTTTCTATACAATACACCTGTATTTCATTATTATTTCATTATTCATTATTATTATTTATTTCATTTAGTTACACTTAACTTACTTTGCTGTAAGTTTTTAATCATTTTGGAAATACTGATCACATAATCTAAGATTTAGACTCCTGTTTTAGTGCTAAAAAAAAATAAGATATAGTGCACCATATAGTGCAACGTGAAAAAAAAAACAATCAGTGTGCTTCTGCAGGGCTAGGACAGGACTGGGCGGACCGGTGACTGTTGTCAGGGTTTTAATCAGTCAGTGGCGCACCTGTATTTCTACCCAAAATAGAAACACAACAGAAATTTACCTGAACACACCTCACTTCCAGACCGCCACGCCCATCAGTGTAGATTTATTCCTAAACTCTGATGCTATATTTTTACAGCACAGGTGCAAGGCGTGAAAATAAGACCGTTAGTGGGTTGTAAGATAGCAATGAGAGCATCATGGCACAGCTTGTGCAAGGTGTAAGATAGGACCCTTAGACTTATTTCTCTTCTTATTTGAATAGTTATAGTTTTGCTAAAACCTCTATTACACTATGTATGAAGTATGTAGAAGATGCTTCACAGGGACAGTGTTTTATAAGGTCACTCAGCTCACCCCATCTTCACACCAGGTCTACACTCCAGACCTTCACAGAGATCTACACACCAGATCTTCACAGAGATCTACACAGAGATCTTCACAGAGATCTTCACAGAGATCTTCACAGAGATCTTCACAGAGATCTACACAGAGATCTACACAGAGATCTACACAGAGATCTACACAGAGATCTACACAGAGATCTTCACAGAGACCTCCACAGAGATCTTCACAGAGATCTCCACAGAGATCTCCACAGAGATCTTCACAGAGATCTCCACAGAGATCTCCACAGAGATCTTCACAGAGATCTACACAGATATATTCACAGAGATCTTCACAGAGATCTACTCAGAGATCTCCAGAGAGATCTACACACCAGATCTTCACAGAGATCTACACAGATATATTCACAGATATATTCACAGAGATCTTCACAGAGATCTACACAGAGATCTACACAGAGATCTACACAGAGATCTACACAGAGATCTACACAGAGATCTACACAGAGATCTTCACAGAGACCTCCACAGAGATCTCCACAGAGATCTCCACATAGATATTCACAGAGATATTCACAGAGATCTACACAGAGATCTACATAGAGATCTACATACCAGATCTTCATAAAGATCTACACAGAGATCTACACACCAATTATTGTAAAAAATATATATATATATATAAATTGCTAAAATATTTACAGGGTTAATGAGTAGTGCAATAATTTATAGTTGTTATTAAATTAATTTAAATACTGATTGATTAGTGGTTACTGAATATATGATAGTAGATACTGAGTAATCCATAATAGATACTAAATAATTAATAGTAGATACAAAAAAGTCATACTAGATACTGAACAATTCATATTGGATACTGAATAATGCATAATAGGTGCTAAATAATTCACAATAAATACTAAATCTTTCATACCAGGTAATGAATAATTCATACTAGATACTGAATAATTCAGAGTAGATATCTAATAATTAATGGTAAATATCACACAATTCATAGTGGATACTGAATAATTCATAGTAGATTCTGAATAATTATTAATAAATAATACAAAATAAATACTAAATTATTTATACTATACAATAAATCATATTCATAGTGGATACTGAATAATTTATAGTAGATTCTGAATAATTTTGGATAAATGGATCAAAATATATTCTAAATAATTTATTCTAGATACTAAGTCATTCATAGTGGATACTAAATAATACATAGTAGATTCCAAATAATTATTAATAAATAGTACAAAATAGATCCTAAATTATTCATAGTGGATACTAAATAATACATAGTAGATTCCAAATAATTATTAATACATAATGCAAAATAGATACTGAATCATTTATACTAGATAATAAATCATTCATAGTGAATACTGAATCATTCAATACAGATTCTGAATAATTATGAATAAATAATGCAAAATGGTTACTAAATTATTCATAGTGGATACTGAATAATTCATAGTAGATTCTGAATAATTCTGAATAAATAGTGCAAATTAGATACTAAATCATTCATAGTGAATACTGAATAATTCTTAGTAATTCATAATAGATACTGAAGCAATATATAGCAATTAAATTAAGATTAATTTGATATTGCTGGCTATCAGCATCTTCAGCTACAGGTGTTTATCTGTTTTTCTACATCCTACAATCCATCCATCCATGCATTCATTCATCTATTCATCAAGCCCACCAGTCTCTTCATACATGTCCAGCTGTACATCTTTTAACCACACACACACACACACTCGCACACTCGCACACACACACTCGCACACACACACACACACACACACACACACTCACGCGGCTGTGTGTGTATGCGTGTGTGTGGGGATTATATATCAGGGATGAGGCTGGGTTGATGTGGTATACCTGCAGTGGTTTAACCTTGCGTCTCTGTGTAAGAGCTGTAATGGCGTGAGGGCCGCTGTAATGAAGCTCCTGGCTGCAGGAGTTTTAATGAAGACGGGGGGTGGAGCCGGAGGCTGGAGTTAAAGGTCAGCGGCCTGCAGCACGTTTAATGAGAGAGTGGAGGTCACGCGAGTACGAGAGCGCGTGAGATGATTATGATGGTAATGAAGGAATGGCATTTCCAGAGTGGTGGGGTTCGAGGAAGCATTAGTTAAACTTTGACCTTTTCTGTGAGCCGATGCTGCAGCGACACTCATCCTCTTGTTTGTGCTTTATTTTTCCTGCCCCAGGATGCATTGCTGCGGCTGGCCTCCGTCGTTGACGTCAACAACCTGCGGGTGGCCATTAAAGAGACACTGGAGTCCCTGCTGCCCAAAGTGGTACGTACAGTTACAGCAGTACACACACACACACACACACACACACACACTCTAAACGACTGTACTGATAATGACTAAAGCCCTGAATACACTAAAGGACTTTTAAAGAGGGAACAGATTATATACAGTCTGGATATATTACACTACACCAC
The DNA here is from genome assembly GCF_023375975.1 of Astyanax mexicanus. Lineage (NCBI taxonomy): Eukaryota > Metazoa > Chordata > Actinopteri > Characiformes > Acestrorhamphidae > Astyanax > Astyanax mexicanus. Next base: position 11,232,328 of record NC_064425.1, on the reverse strand, counting down.
TGTTGTTTTACTGATTTTTATAGAATCTGAACCAATATAGAGCTAAACTACACGACTGGGCATGATCCACTACACCACCAGATTCCTGACCACACCCACCACCTTGTGACTCTGCGTTACCTAGGAGATTTAGATATAGCCAACATGGAGGTGCAGTAGCAACAAACAAAAAAAAACTGTAAAAAACATTGTAAAGTTCTTATTCAGTGTCACAAAATAGAAAGGGTAGGAGAGAGAGAAAGAAAGAGAGAGAGAAAAGAGAGAGAAAGGGGGATTAGGGAGACAGGGAGATAGTGAGATGGAGAGAGAGTGTGAGAAAGTGAAAGAGAGTGGGAGAAAGAAAGGGAGAAAGAAAGGAAGAAAGCAAAACAAAGTCAGAGAAAGCAAAGGAGAACAAAGCAAAAGAGATAGGGGGAGAGCGAGAAAGTGAAAGAAAGTCAGAGAGAGAGTGAGAGAGAAAGGGAGAGAGAGGAAGAGAGAGGGTGACAGATAGAGAGATAGAGATGGAGAGAGGGGGAAAAAGAAACAGGGAAATAGGGAGAGAGATAGAGAGAGAGTGGGAGAACGGGAAAGAGAGAGACAGGGGGAGAAAGTGAAAGAGAGAGAGAGTGGGAAAAAGTGAAAGAGAGAGAGAGAGAGAGAGGAAGAAAGCAAAAGAGAGACAGAGTACGAGAAAGAGAAAGAGAAAGAGGGAGACAGAGAGAGAGGAAGAAAGCAAAAGAGAGAGGGAGAGAGTGAAAAAGTGAAAGAAAGACGGAGAGAGCGAGAGAGAGGGAAGAAGAACCAGTGAGAGCGAGACAGAGAAAGGGGAGATAGAGAAGAAGAAAGCAAAAAAGAGAGTGAGAGAGATAGCAAATAAGAGCGGGAAGGAGAGAAGGAGATAGAAAGGGAGAAAAGGATGGAGAGAGGAAGAAAGCAAAAAAGAGAGGGAAAGAAGGAGAGAGGGGGAGACAGAGAGAGGAAAAAACTAAATAAAGAGAGGGAGAGAGAGAGGGAAAGTGAAAGAGAGAGAATAGGAGGGAGAAAGATGAAAGATGAAAAAGCTAAAAAATGGAGAGAGAGGGAGATGAGAAAGAGAGAGAGGGGGATATCAGAAATGAATCTGCCTGTAGGCTTTATTGATGTACATTTGTTCTCATTCTCAAGAGCTGGTTTGCTTAGAGTGCACACACACACACACACTCTCACACACACACTGATGTCATATCCGAGCGTCTCTGTATTGATTATTCTTCTAACAGTGGTGCATGCTCAGGGATGTCACTGAGTGCTTTCAAAAAGAACACACACACACACACACACACACACACACACACGGAACCAGTCCCATTGGGATTTGGGATGTCTGCTCACAGAGCGTTTTTATTTCAGCGTCTGGGCACCTTTAATAACCTTGAGTACACTAGCCTGCACACACACACACACACACACACACACAAATATGCATGCATACACTAACCCTGTGTTTCTCAAACTGTGCTACAGGTACCACTGTTAGTACTCGAAGCATCCAAAGATGGTGAACTAACTAGATGACCTCAGAAACTAAATTCAGCTTATATTAAAATATTACTGAATATCACTGAAATCTATAAAGTTTCCTGTATCTGTAAATTTCCTTACTTTACATTAGTTAGTGTTTAGTGCTTTGCTCGTTAGAAGCTGTATATAAGCTACACTTCCACACCGTCCTTCACTCAGAACTACAGTTTTATCATTATTAACATCAGTTTCATTGGTCCCACAGTAAAACCCTGTGAGTAAAGTGTTACTAAAGTTATTGCTGCATTACTCCACATGGTGGCGCTATAATTAAGTAAATAGGGTTAATAAACCTGCGGTGAAGAATGTTGGTTGTTAAATGCAGTGAAACTGATGCCAATAAATCCATAATTCCTGGAATGAAGTATTTTATCCTCTTCAGTAACACAGATGCTGTGAAGTATCGTAGATAATTGTCGTGTGAAATATCAAGTATCACAGAATCACAGTTTTGTAAAATCGTTGTATCATAAGATGCCCCTATGATTCCCACCCCTAAAGGTGCCAAACTACAGCCCAGACCTGCCAAACTACAGCTCATACCTGCCAAACTACAGCTCGTACCTGCCAAACTACAGCTCGTACCTGCCAAACTACAGCTCGTACCTGCCAAAATACAGCTAATACCTGCCAAACTACAGCTCATACCTGCCAAACTACAGCTCATACCTGCCAAACTACAGCTCATACCTGCCAAACTACAGCTCACACCTGCCAAACTACAGCTCGTACCTGCCAAACTACAGCTCGTACCTGCCAAACTACAGCTCATACCTGCCAAACTACAGCTCATACCTGCCAAACTACAGCTCATACCTGCCAAACTACAGCTCACATCTGCTAAACTACAGCTCGTACCTGCCAAACTACAGCTCGTACCTGCCAAACTACAGTTCATACCTGCCAAACTACAGCTCGTACCTGCCAAACTACAGCTCGTACCTGCCAAACTACAGCTCGTACCTCCCAAACTACAGTTCATACCTGCCAAACTACAGCTCGTACCTGCCAAACTACAGCTCGTACCTGCCAAACTACAGTTCATACCTGCCAAACTACAGCTCGTACCTGCCAAACTACAGCTCGTACCTGCCAAACTACAGCTCGTACCTCCCAAACTACAGTTCATACCTGCCAAACTACAGCTCCTACCTGCCAAACTACAGCTCGTACCTGCCAAACTACAGCTCATACCTGCCAAACTACAGCTCATACCTGCCAAACTACAGCTCATACCTCATAACCTCAAGACAGAAACCCAGTATTTCACACAGATTTAAAACTCTGAACTCTGCCAGAAAATAAATGTTTAATTCTACTGCTTACAGAAGTGCCTGCCCAGTCCTGATCAGACTGATACATTTTCTCCTATTGTCACACAGGGTGTGTGGCAGTGCTGTAAGCACCGGAACAGTTCTCCGGGTGCCTAATTGGGGTTGCATTGTCCTGTCGCCACAGCGATTAGAGAAGCCTGCGGAATGATGAGGGTGCTTTGCATCTGATTAACCTCTGACTGCTTGGAACATACTCACACACACACACACACACACACACACAGCTGAGAAAGCCACTCGCACTCATGTGGAGGGTAGCCATATTTACTGATGCACAGTGGGAAAGAGAGAGAGTGAGAGAGAGAGAGAGAGACAGATTATTTACAGTATCTCACAAAAGTGTGTACACCCCTCACATTATTGTAAATATTTTTTTTATAATTTTGATACCTTGTAACACTGATTAGTCACATGACACCAGGGAGGGAAAATGACTAATTGTGCACACTGATTTGGGCATTTTTTAGGGGTATACCCAGTTTTATTATACTGTATACTGTAGCTGTACACTGACTATTCTACACTGTATCTAAGTGTCCTATCTTCAGTGTTGTCCTATAATAAATACAAAAAAATGTGATGGGTGTATTCACTGTTGTGACATCTATCCATCCATCCATCCATCCAGCCATCCAGCCATCCACTCACCCACCCACCTATGCATTCATCCACTCACCCACCCATCCCACCTGTGCATCCATCCATCCATCCATCCATCCATCCATCGACCCATTCATCTACCCATCTACCCATGCATCCATCCACCCATCCATTCAACCATCCATCTACACATCCATCCATTCACCCATTCATCCATTTACTCATCCATCGACCCACTCATCCAAACTCACCCATTCGTCCAAACCCACCCACCAATCTATTCATACACTGACAATCAGTCATCCATCCATCCAGCCATCCACTCACCCACCCACCTATGCATTCATCCACTCACCCACCCATCCCACCTATGCAAACATCTGTCCATCCATCCATCCATCCATCGACCCATTCATCTACCAATCTACCCATGCATCCATCCACCCATCCATTCAACCATCCATCTACACATCCATCCATTCACCCATTCATCCATTTACTCATCCATCGACCCACTCATCCAAACTCACCCATTCGTCCAAACCCACCCACCAATCTATTCATACACTGACAATCAGTCATCCATCCACCCATCCATCCATCCATCCATCCATCAATTTCCCCATCCATCCATACGTCCATCAATTTCCCCATCCATCCATCCATCCATCCATCAATTTCCCCATCCATCCATCCATCCATCAATTTTCCCATCCATCCATACGTCCATCAATTTCCCCATCCATCCATACATCCATGTACATATTCGTCCATCCATCCATCCATCCATCCATCCATCCATCCATCCATCCATCCATCAATCCTTTTCTGCTGTAGCTGCAGAGTGTTTTATTGGCCGTGTGTTATCCTCCCTCACTTAGTCATTTTACCTGTATTCAGTAAACACACAGGGGCTGTATATGTTTTATTGGACAGTAAATGTTAAAGAGCTGTAGTCCATCTGTTGATGTACAGGTTGTGTTATCTGACCTCTAGACCTCCATCACAGAGCTGCTCATGTCGTTTAGCTTGTATAGTGTATTTGGCCACTCTGCAGCTAGCACTGACACTGACATATAAAACCTGCCGATACACTAAAACCAGCTCCTCACACTACTCTCTCAACATCACTGCTGTTCTGCGCTCCTGCTTTCTTCATGCTACACACATATATGTGGGGAGTTTTCTGAGAATGCAATCAGATAATCACAGCAATGCCTCAGAAATCAAACAAAAGCAGGATAAACTATTTTGAATACCCTTGATTTCAGAAGAAACAATGAATGTCTGTGGGTCCCAATACTTTTGTCCATATAGTGTATTACGTGGTGGAAGTTCTCGCCAATTCAAAGTTGCTTAGAGGATATTTGAACTCCTGCCTGCTGGTAATGAACATGTAAAAGTCAAGCAATGTCAAACTGTAGAGCATGTTCCTCAACCTGAGTAGAAATTAAGCTGTCAATCAAACTTAAAACAGGAGTCATATCAGACAGTTCTCCAGCAATACATGGAAGAATTTGAGACAGGAAAATAATCCAACCCCATCAGAGCAATTCTCAATCTTAGTGGACCTGTCATGGGTTGCTTGATCTGTTCTGGAAGTTTCTGGCTTTACTTTGCATCATTGTGATGTCAAAACTTCAATCTCTGTCCTTTTTGGCTACATTCAGACTGCAGGTAAATGTGTGACACAGGTGTGTGGTTTGTGTGGCTGTGTAAACAGCAAAAAAACACATAAAATCTGCCATTTCAAATCCGATTTTGTCACTTCAGTACGTTGTATTAAAATCTGCACCTTATAATATGGTGCGCCTTATAGTGCAAAAACAGGATAACAGAAGCATAGAAGTCTTGTGTCACAGCCATGTGACATGTGTTCCTAATGAAATAACCATAGGCAGCTAGAGATCACAGCAGCAACAGCAGCAGAAACGGAAAACAAAAAAAAATAAAAATCCTGACCATGGCTTAATAATGAATTATCAGTAATAAGCTCAAGCTGCAGTTTGAACTCTATCATAGCTTTTGAGATTTTGACAAGGGTTAAAGGGAAACTTAACATGAAGCGCTGCTAAATCATGCATGTGTATTACATACAAAAGGCGAACAGATATCAAATATATGTCACATTAACCTCGTCACAGGCCGGCATTTTTGTCAGTTTTCTTTCTGATATTACAGCCTATATCTTAGAAATACATATTTTAATTGGTCATCTTAACAAAGACTGAAGCAGAACCCAACACTGATATTCCGAGTCAATAATAATAATAATAATAATAATAATAATAATAATAATAATAATGTGTATGTTATGTACAGTTTTAATCAATTAACGTTCAACAATAATATTCATTAGAATCTCATAAACTTCTTATCAAATTCCACCAATTTACAGACCAAGAACTGGAAAAGCAGACTACTGACAGACCAAGCGACCTCCAGTGGGTTTTTTTTTTCTAGACTATCATACCCCTGCTGATTGGTAGAGATGGCACAATAAGGTTGAATTAAGTTCAGCACCTTCTTCATTAACATACAGCATAGTGGCTCAAAATGTGCTCTACCAAAATGTTGAGCAGAATGTTAAAGAATTAGGTATAAACAAACTTACAAACTGTTAAAACTCCATCCAAGTAGGCTTCAACTAAGATCCCAGTCCCTCCAGAAGCGGAATTGAAGAACTTGCAGAGCTACACTATAGTTAGGGGGTTAGGAGTAGGTGGATTTAAGTACCCTGGAGTTAGAAAAACCTTGACATGTTCATTTAGGACTTACTAAAGTTTCTGCTAGATAGTTGGGTGGTTGACAGGTCATTAGATAGAGAAGTTGTTCAGGTCTTGTGTAGAGGGTTATATTTGGGATGTGTGTGGGTGTAGTATCCAGGAGTTTGGGAACTGAAGATCTAACACTGCAAAAAACATTGTGGTGAAAATGGTGAAAATATACAGTGGCTGGAAATTCCAGCTATCCCAATGGGTTCAACTCCAGATTCCTGGAGAAACTATTATCTCAAGAACTTTCTAGGGGTTCCTAGAAGAACCTGGAGGCAACAAAGAGGTTGTTACTGTATATGCCAGTGATCAGCCATGACATTAAAACTTCTGCCAGGTGAAGTGAAGAACATTTTACTTATGATCTGTTTCCATTGCTAGCTTTAAACGGTGGATAGACAGTATTGGGCAGCAAGTAAACAATCTTCTTGAAGTCCTTGAAGTTGTTGTGTTGGAGGTAGGAAAAAGGCAAAGTGGGTACTTTTGTGACCTTCTGGATGAGTTGTCCATGCCCTTTTGGAGTAATTACGGTCGGTTGGCCACTCCTGGGAAGGTTCAACAGTGTTCTATGTTTTTCCATTAGTGAAAAATAGCTCTCACTGTTGTTTTTTTTTACCTTTTTCAGACTATTAGATGATCAATGACTTTGTTTTCTCATTTGTTTTTGAAATTTCTTCAGATTGCAGCTTAAAGTGTTGCATTGTGGGATCTTTTATCTGCTTCATGTTGTCAGACAGGTTCTATTTAAGTGATATCTTGATTCTACAGATCTGCCAGTAATCATGGTTGTGGTTAGTTATGAGCTACTGAGCTCTGAGTTTCCTCTTCTGAAGTCTCCAATGCTCCACCAGCCACTCGCATTTAGTAAAACTGAGCCGGATCCTCTTTTAGAGGCTGTATATGTAACGTAAGTACGCAAAGACGTGTGATGTGGCCAGAAGAACTCCTGCGAAAAGTGACTCGACACCCCAGTTTTTAGAAATGAATATATTAGGCTTAGCAGGAATGGTTGTTCCAGCACACTGGTGCTATTAAACACAATATTGTATCCCTTATCCACTCAAAATTTTTTCGGGGGGGGGGGGGGGGGCAAACACTTTTTCACACAGGGCTGGATTGGTTTGGATAGTTTGTTTGATAATCTGAAAAATTGTAAGTAGGACAAAAATGCAAAAACATAAGAACTCTGTAAGGGGCAAGTACTTTTTCACACCACTGTTAATGTCATGATATCTCAGAGCCTTTGACACTGTAACATTAAGGTGACCATTTCCAGCCTCAGCCATTTATCTACTCCCACTGATGATAAATGAGCACCTAGAGTGCACCTGTCTGATCAGTCTAGTTACTCTCCTTTCATGCAGCACAATTGAAATCTCCGTAATTCACAGTTCCGTTTCCAGAAGTTCTTATAATAGCTTTAAATATGGGGGAAGTCAGTGGGGTTTTACTGATGTTTTAAAAAGCTCTGCTCTTTATAGATTACTGAGTAGAGTGAAAGGTACATTCTGTCAGGCGCTGAAGGTATAAATTGAGCCGAATTGGTTCTGACCTATTGTAGCCCTCTTCAAATTCAATGTGATTGGCCTTCACCTGGTGAAAAGGCCAGTGATATGTTTCAGAATATTCAGAATGTCTATTATAGTGGCCACTTGGAATTACAGCATAATTTATAGTTTTTATTTAAATGGGCAGAATCAGGATCTTAAACAAAAACTTCTAGAACTTTAGTAGATTCCAACTCAGCTTGAAATAGCCAATATTAGGCTATACAGTAGAAGAAACTTATAATGAATCATATAGTAACTTAAAAGTGTTAAACAAACCAAAATACATCTGTGGAGAATCATTTAGGTGCTCTTATCTGAGGTGCTGTTAACTTGTGGTTTCTGAACTTATCCTGTGTAACAGAGAGAACTCTTGCTCTTCCTTTCCTGGGACGATCCTGATGAGTGCCAGTTCCATCGTCACGTTTTTAATGGTCTTTTTGACTGCATTTGAGGATACTTTAAAAGTTCTTGAAATGTTTTGGATTGATTTTCTTTACTTAGTTGAGTAGTTCTTGGCATAATATGTACTATAACATTACTCAAATAGGAATATTCACTGTATACCAACCCAAGTTCATGACTTTTGAGCATTTTGAGCCACGCAAAGCCTATTATTTCACAATACCAAAGACACGCCGTCACAATGCACGTTGAGCGATTGACCGGTGCACTATGGATCACTAAAAAGGGTCCTAAGTAGAGCTGCAACAATTATTTTGGTAGTCGATTAATCTGACGATTATTTTTTCGTTTAGTCGATTAGTCAACGATTGTTTCTGCCATCTCTATAAACGATAAAACAGCAGAACATGAGGTTTAAATGGCATTTAAATATCTGAATGGTGTTTAAACATGGAAATTACTGATATTTAGTGATTTAATATGTAATCTGTCTCCCATCGAGCTTATGTACCTGGCACTTGGTGCAATGTGGTACTGTTACAAATGAACAAATTTAAATAATCAACATTGTCAATTATATCGACTAATCGTTGCAGCCCTAGTCCTAAGAGGGCAAGATTTCAAGTTGTACTCTATACTGTATGTTTCCATTTAAATCTGTAGAGCTGTAGCTGTTGAGCAGTGAAGTTGTGTGGGATGATTACATTACATTACATTACATTTGGCAGACGCTTTTGTCCAAAGCGACTTACAATAGTCAAGTACAATGTAAAATAAGTTTAAAGGAAAAACATCTTTGGATAGGGATAAAAGGAGGTCAAAGGGGAATAATAGGATAGAGGAGTGAAGGAGGGGAAGAAGGAAATGAGGTTAGAAGTAGTTAGTTAGTTAGAGGTGTTAAGAGAGTAAGTGCTCTTTGAAGAGCTCTGTCTTCAGGAGTTTATTAAAGATAGTGAGAGATTCTCCTGATCTGGTAGTGGAAGGTAGTTAGTTAGAGGTGTTAAGAGAGTAAGTGCTCTTTGAAGAGCTCTGTCTTCAGGAGTTTATTAAAGATAGTGAGAGATTCTCCTGATCTGGTAGTGGAAGGTAGTTTGTTCCACCATTGGGGAACTCTGTATGAGAACAGTCTGGATTGCTTTGTGGGAATGTTTGGCAAAGCGAGGCGACGTTCACTGGAGGAGCGCAGCGGCCGGGAGGTAGCGTAAGCCTTCAGGAGCGAGTGCAGGTAGGAAGGAGCTGTTCCGACATCACCTTGTAGGCGATTTTCCACTGAATACAATCAGATTCTCACAGCAATTGTCACTCACATGGAACAGTCTTCATATGGAAGAGGCTTCATTGTGTGAACACAGAACACATATGCTTTTTCATTTCCTGCGTCTCTCCGATTATCGCCGGTATATGAAGGGCCCTTCACTTTAAACTTGCAGTCTATGATTGGCTGATTCTTTATGCTATCTGGGTAAAAACATTTGGGCTTAAAGATAAAAATTTTTACTGTGATTTTTTTGCATTTGCAGCACAGAAAAGAAATAAAAGTGATTAAAAAACCAAAGGACAAATATGTAGAGACAGAAAATCTTTGCTCATCCAATGTATTATCTTTACCATTGTGTATTTTTCCATTTTTCAGGAGAGTGTATTCGTGTACCTGCTGGAGGAAGAGTCTCAGTTGGTGTGTGAGGATCCGCCCCATGAAATCCCTCCCCATGAAGTGGAAGGCAAGCTCAGGTAAGGGCACGAGGAACTGCTTTTAATGCTTTTATGGCTAATGCTTTTATCTAGTGTTACACCTGTGTAAAATGTATTTATTATTAATCATGTCACACAAACATATAGACTCATATTTGATCTTCATTTGAACGGTAGTGAGAGAGGGAGATAATATAACTAAACATGCAAATATAATGAATAATAATTGATTTAAATGTTACAATCTTTCTTATGAGCTAAACTTTAGGACTCCCTTACAATATTCATGCTTAAAAATTCTAAACATATAAGAATATGGGATCAGCACATCATTTTAGGATGATTAGAACATGGGTAAATATTAGTATGGCTTTTGATCTTGGTGGTTGAAGTAACTGCATCACTATGACCAGGTCCAAAGTGTTCTCTGATCCTTCAGAAAGATGAGTGTAGAAGAAGAAGAGAATTGTTCTGATATCTCAGAACATTTACAAACCAGCTGTTCTAGTGTCAGAAAAATCCTTTACAAGTGGAGAACCTTCAAAACAATGGGGAACATGGTCATATCAGGAATTCCACAGTGTGTAAAGAACACTCAGAAAATTCAAAAAATGTCTGAGGGCGCCGAGTGGTCCTGCGGTCTAATGCGCTGCCACTATGAACAGGAGGTCGCTGGTTCGAATCCCGTTCATGTAGCTCTGCCATCAGCTGCCAGCACCCAGAGGGAACAGGTAGCTATCACCTCAGTTGGTGGTAAAGTACACCATCTATTGTCTGAAAAAGTCTGAACAAGGTATATTTTTTGTGGAAGGTGTGCAAAAAACATTAGGAGAAGGTCAGCACTTCAGTAATAAATTGGTCCAAAGATTAATTATGTGGACACACTAAGAAGAAGACATGTTTTGCCACAGAAAAAAAAAACTAAACATAGCATTTGAGCACAAGAACCCATAGCCACTGTGAAGCATGGTGGTGAAAATTATATGGTTTGAGGCTGCTTTGCTAAAGGAAGACCTGAAAAGCTCTTTATCAAACAGTAGAATCTAGTAACCCACACTGTGAATAACAGAAAACTCAAACTGCACACTGCAGACTGTGATCACATGACATAAGGCTGGAGGCAGAGTGATGTAGAGTGATGTACCCAACAGTGTTATAGCATATCACAGTATATTTGTCCATAACCTACACTCCAAGATTAAGTTTATATTTACCAAATAAGTTGAGAAAATTAGCCATGTTATATTACCTCATTGTTGAGAAAGCTGAAAATAGGTTCTGCCAAATTTGTATAACCTAAAATCTAATTTATTTATATTAATAAAATACTTTTAGATAACAACATAAAAGTAAATCCATCTGTTTTCTATGAATAGGCTGAAAGAGTTTGATGACAGAAATCATCATATGCTTCTATGAGCCATTGTGACGTCACAATAAGAAAACCTGCATTGGATACCAGAGCTCCCCCCACTAGATTAGTTGAATAAACGCCATTTCGGTCACTTCCGTCTGCAGGTTGAGAACCTTAGACAGGTCTCAGCAGGTTTAGCAAGCAGACTTCATCTGAAGGAGGGATCTGTAGCTACTGTCTACGCAAGTCAGCAGATAAGGAGAGAACTTACGTAAGAACTTTTAAATAGTGAGTTTTGTGCTTCTATCTCAGTTAAACATGAACTAGCTGGCTCATGTTTTGCAAAAAAGTGACAGAGCCCTTAAATGGCTTGTTCTAAAAGGGACTGAAACTGATAAGAATAGAGCTGGAGAGATCTCTTTATCTTTATGTGAGAGTGATTTTGTGCAAAGAACTTTATGAACTTGTGTAAAAAGAGGTGAAACATCTCCTCTTTAAGACATTATATCTTTATAACTTAACTGAGTCAATGCAACATGACTCAAATCAAAGAAATTGAGTCAACAAATATTTTTTTTTCTGTCAGCTTTCCATGTCTGCACCCTTAGATTACATTGTGATTCTGTCTATAACGTCCTTTTTTTTTCTCATCAGCATATGTTCTGAGTTCTAGATACTTTCTTTTGTACTAAATCTCTGGGTCTTTATGTGTTGGGAACAGACACACGGATGGGTAAATAGAAGGGAGCTCGAGTATGAGCTCGTAAAGCAGGCGGCTCAATAAGCTGGAGGCCGCTCTGTGTAACCGAGGCACAACACAGCGGCAGATTTATGACATCAGCAGTAAACACAACGACACATTCTCACAGCCGGACACGGCGCCTGGGCAATACAAATTAAACACACTCACACACACGCGCTCACACTCGCACAATGCTGCCTTTATTTATGCCTTCAATTTCCTTTCCTTCTATCCTATCTTCCTATCTGTTTCTTCCCCCATCTCTCTCTCACTCTGTCGCTCTGTCGTTCTCGCTCGACAGACAGATGAGTGTGGATTTGCTTGTTAGGCGTCTAAATTCAGCAGCAGATGGCTGATCAATACATCTTTTATCATCGACCCATTTATCCATGCTTTCACTGTGCGTGTGTGTGTGTGTGTGTGTGGGTGTGTGCATGTGCATAGGTGAGTGATATTATTAGCTGACCTGAGAATTCATCCACGTGAACTGAAGCAGAATTCAGTCTGATTAGCTGGTTAGAAGTGTGTGTGTGTCTTTTTTTACGTTTTAAAGAGCCAGTGTGCATTCATTTTCAAATAAATTGTTGCCAAAATAGTTGCACTCAGAAGTAAGTGTCAAATTGCAATGCTATTGCCTGTCTTTACTATCGGAACAACGGGAAAAGTATGAGTAAATGCCTCCTGAATTGTATTCTTGATTCTTTTAAATTATCATGGGTGTGTTTTGGGCTTAACATGAAACCAGAAATACAGCTTATCACTCGTCATTCCCTTTCCCTTTAAGAGCCAGGTGCGCTCTGACTTTGACATATTGTTAGTGTAGCGGTCCAGCTACCTGAATGTATCCAACACTTCTCAGTAGGGCTGCACGATATTGTGAAATTTTTACATTGCAAATGTTCTTTTTTGATGATATATATCGCGATATTAAACAATGCAGGGCCCATGACGTCACCAGATCCACCCCCCCACTTGTGCGCTGTCTCGCGTCTGGACCAATCAAGAGCTGAGTCAGCGCCGAGCACTCAAAACCCGAGGAAAACAGCAAAACAACAGTAATCGGCTCTTTAATCAAGCATTTAAATGGCTTTTTAGATAGTAAATAAGAGCGTTTTTCAGGGATTAAAAACATGAATTCAGCTGTAACTGGAAATATCTGCGCTGCAAAACTGAGGTGCACAGCTTTCGACACGTGCGTTTACAAGCACGTGGATGGAGGCCATTCAATTACCTCATGTTTACTCCACCTCCCCCCTCACCTCGCTAAGTAGCTCATTTATTGCTATCGAAAGTAATATGACCGTTACATATATTTTGTGTTGCTGTAGAACAATGCTACTTTATTGTGTTTTGTATTCTGCCACGCGGTGTGGGTTTGTGCAGTGCCAAGATAGCAATGAGCACCTGACTGTCCGTAGATATATTCAGAAGCACCTTTGCTATTTAAAGATTTTAGGTGCATGGATGTGAAAATCGACTGTTGGCAGATAGACAGCTGTGGACATTACGACACACCTTGCACAGGGTGTATGATAGGGCCCATAGATTGATTGATTGATCTACACATACAGAATTAATGTGCAACACTTGTATGATTCAGCATAGAGTTGTAGAGGTTCCTAATGGTGTCTAGTGGTAATCCGTCTCATGCATGTTAATGTGTAACACTTATATAACTCAGCATGGAGTTGTAGAGGTTCCTAAGGGTGTCCAGCGGTGATCTGTCTCATGCATGTTAATGTGTAACACTTATATAACTCAGCATAGAGTTGTACAGGTTGCTAATGGTGTCCAGCGGTAATCCGTCTCATGCATGTTAATGTGTAACACTTATATAACTCAGCATAGAGTTGTAGAGATTCCTAATGGTGTCCAGCGATAATCCGTCTCTACACAGTTCTCTTTGGCTTAAACACACTGGCCAGTGTTCATCCTCACTCACAAGATAACACCTCACAACATACACAGGTGTGGTCATCCCAAAGCTGTCTCCATCAAGTAGCACGTGATGTATGTGTTTGTGAGCCCATGTCCTTCTATAATGAGTCTCTGTCTGTGTTTTGTTATTCGTCATTTTGTCCTCTTATTTTGTTACGTTTTATTTCCATGTCCGGAAGCTCGAGCCTAGAAGCAAATTGAATGAAATTGACTTCAGGATAGAGGGAAGTGCTTCTGTCTCATTTCGCTCTCCCTTTCATCAAGGAAATATTCTCTGTAAGTGACCTATTCCTCTGACTCACGCATTTAAATCCTGACTCACGGGCTTTAGCGTCCTCACCCACGTTCAGCTTTTGTTGAGCTTGTCAATCACAACTACCTCTCCAGTCTGTTGCAAAGCTGAACTCCTGGTTCTAGACGGTTCTTTTCTGTGTTATACCCTCCACCGTTCACTTTAACAGAAGCTTCTACCTTGAATGCGTGAACCACGTTAACCTTCTTCTTTTTAGCAAAGGTTTAAAACACACTTTCTAGGACTCATACCAGTCAATTGCGTATCGTGCAGCTTGATTTAAGGCATGTCTGTGGTTTCATGAGGGCACAAAAAAAATATACCAAGAGCATCTCGAAACGCGCTTAAGTCATGTACTAATTTTCTTAATTAATTATGGGTGTTTTTTGGGAGTAACATCATTCCCTTTAACCCTAGAACACTGGTGTTAAAATTAGTAAAATTAGTGCTGCTATCAGGAAGTCTCTCAGCCAATCACAATACAATAGCTGTATTTAAAGGGGACATATTTTGCAAAACGTACTTTTTGTGTGCTTTTGTATTTCCAGTTGGGTTCCAATTCCGTTTTCTTTGAATCAGGTGAAAGAGTTTGGTGTCAGGGATCATTATAGGCTTCTATGAGCCGTTTGGATGCTGCTCCCTTATTGTGATGTCACAATAAGAAACCCTGCATAGAACCACCCTGGCTCAACCCCCCACCAGAGCTCCACCCACTAGATCAGTTGAAGAAACACAGTTTCAGTCATTGTGGTGGAGAACCTTAGACAGTACACAGCAGAATTAGGCAGCAGACTTTGTCTGAGGGAGGGATCTGAAGCTGCTCAGCAGATGTACTTTCAAATAATGAGTTTTAATCGCAATTAAACATAAATTGCTTGTTCATGTTTTACCATTTACATGGTGTAAACAGTTTATTTTTTATAAAAGTGACAGAGCCCTTAAACGACTCATTCTGATCTCTTTATGTGAAAGTGATTTTGTGTAAAGAACTTCATGAATGATGTCAGAATGTAGCCTACAACAGTCAATGGTGATCAGTAGGTAAAAAGAGAAAAAATCGTTTAAAGTTCAGTGCGAAGCACTAAGGCTATGAGGTCAGTAAGATGCGTCAGTCATGTGATGGGAAAAAACTCCAATATGCCAATATGTCAGCTATCTGATCCACAGCCCTAAAAATAAATGATAAAACATGAGTTTTATAGATCTGTGTCTGACATTTCCACCACAAAGAGATCTATCCATTCATCAGCCAGGGGATCAAAGCTCATGTCAGAGGAGCAAACCCGTCACCTGATCTCGCTCGGCCTTCTCAAACGCCCGGTCACTCTCTGTCCATAACATACTCCTACCAGCTCTGCTATCACACTCTGCTCACTTTATCACAATCACTTGCCTCATAGGTCAGTGTGTAGGTGTTACTGTTACAGACTGTGGTCCATCTTTTGACGCTCGGTTGGTCAGCCTCTCACCTCATTCATCACTGGTCAGTTTCTGACCACAAGACCTGCTGTCTGACTGAATGTGAGTGATGGACTGTTCTCAGCACAGCAGTGACACTGACCTGGTATCAGCATAGCTGTGTGTTTTTCTTCTTCATTTTATATATATATATATTTTTACACATATCTATGTTTAGAATGGTCCACCTCTCACAAATATCTAGTCATACGTCTCTCTCTGGTCAGAATCTGACCATTAATAAAAGGATGTATAGCTTAAACATTGTGTGAACAGATATGCATTGCGATGCTTGTTGCTATCTTACACCCCCTAAACAGTCTGTTTTCATGTCTTGTGCCCAGACCGTTAAAATAGCATCGGAGTATATGAATAAATCTACACTGATGGTGTGGTGGTCTGGAAGTGAGGTGTGTTCAGGTACATTTTTTTTGGCATATTGCTATCTTGGTGGCGGAAAACACAGGTGCGCCACTGACTGATTAATACTATGACAACATTCAACAGTCAACCGCCCAATCCTAGCTTAGCCACGCCAGAGAACACACATGGATGCACCGCAGCGTGCAAATCCAGCTTTTAATTCAACAATAAACAGAATAAAGAATAAATTAACATGGCTGTTTCCTTAAAGGAGCTGCTGGTGAACCTTCACAATGCGAACACACAGTTCAGTTAAGATACGTATGTGCCAAAGTCAGATCACACCTGTCTCTTAAAAGGAATGTCAACTGGCACACTGATTAATTTATTTCATGTTATGCCCAAAACACGCCCATGATTAAGTAAGAGAATTAGTATTTACCTGCATCCTTTCCAACTACCAATATTTTGGCCTTCTATCTATCCAACTGTCTGCCTGTATGCCTGTCTGTCTATAAGTCGGACCGTCTTTCCATCTGTCATTCCAATTTTTTGTCTTTTCGTCTTTATTTTTGCTTGCATCACTTCCCAACTGTCTGTCATTCCATCTTCCTGTCTATCAATCTGTCTATCTTAAACTGTCTATCCTTCTTACCTGTTGTCTGTCCAACTGTCTGTCTTCTACTCCGTCTATTTAACTACTTGTTTCTCAGTCTGTTTTTCCATCTGTCTTTTACCTGTCTTTCTTTCTTTCTGCCTTTGTTTTGCCAACATGTCTTTCCAACTTTCTAACTGCCTGTCTTTCTAACTGTTCCCAAGTGTCTGTCTTATTTTTTGCCTGCAAGTCTTTCCACCAGACTGCCTTTACAAATGTCGATATCTCTGTCTGTCTGTCTGTCAAATTCCATCTGTCTTTCCATCTGTATGTCTTTAACACTGTCTGTCTTTCCATCCATATGTTTCCAACTGTCCGACCTTTTGCTTGCCTGTTTTTCCATCTTTCTTTCTGTCTTTCTTTTCATCTGTGTGTCTTTTACACTGTCTGTCTTTCCTATTGTCTATGTTTCTAACTGTCTGACCTTTTGTCTTTCTGTCTTTCCAACTGTCTGACTGTGCCTACCTGTTTTTCCATGCCTTTCTTTCCATTTGTCATTCCTTTTGTCTTTCACATTGTCTGTCTATCCAGTTGTCTGTATTTCCAACTGTTCTTCTTTTCATTGACCTTTTTAACTGTCTGTCTTTCTGTCTGATTAACCCCCTCCACCTCCTATAAGCTACCCCACTTCTTTATTTTCCAGTAAAAGCTGAAATCTTAGAATAAAGAAATGGGAAAACTGTGCAAACAGCTTCAGCTTCCACTGGAAAGTAAGAGTTCCTCCTAAGGAGAATCATCTCTCAAAGGGCTTACCTTATATAAGACAAACCACACACACACACACACACACACACATACACACACTCGTATACAGTAAGAGGCTCAGTGGGGGATCAAAGCCAGGCTGAAGGATTACTCTTCTATTGGAAAACGCTACCTGAGTACCTGCACTCAGATCCTGCCTTTCTTTTCATCTTCTCTCATCCTTTCCTTTCGCTCTCTCACTCTCCTCCTCCGTCTCTTTCTCCACTCCTAATCTCTCCCTCTTTCTCTCTATCTCCATCTCTTCCTCTCTCTCCCTCCCCCCAGCTCGGCTTAGATCTTTAATGGAGGTTAAGGATGGCTCTAATCCCTTGGCAGAATAAACAGCTTCAGAACACTTGACATTTCTTAATTCCTGTGTAATTATTCATTTGTCGACTCGCCACAGTCGCAAAAGCCGATTGGCCCGTTCCTGGGTGTAGAGTTCAACCAAACATTAAAGCAGGAGTTCGGTCAAACGGCAAATTAGGACAGCTGTCCTCTTTCTTAAGATAGAGTCCATCAGTCAAGGCATGTTTATATCATTAAGATGTGCTTGTTTGGTTGTGGTGTAATGGGTGGGCTCACTTTATTAATTGAGCTACCGCAACCATGTGGTAACCATGTCTCTCTCTTACCGACAAAGGTTGCTAGGAACCTGGTGTTCTGGTTGATGACCAGCTCTCCTTCACGCACCATGTGGCCTCAGCTGCTCGATCCTGCCGCTTTGCGCTCTATAACATCAGAAAAAATTGACCGTTTCTGACGCAACAGGCCACTCAACTCCTGGTACAAGCAGTCGTCATCTCACTCCTCGACTACTGCAATGCCCTGCTAACTGACCTCCCAGCCTGAATAGTAAAACCACTCCAAATGATCCAGAACGCAGCAGCACGTCTGGTCTTTAACCAACCAAAACGGGCACATGTCACCCCACTGCTCATTGAGCTCCATTGGCTACCAGTTGATGCTCGCATCAAATTCAAAGCTCTTACAATCGCCTACAAGGTGATGACAGAACAGCTCCTTCCTACCTGCACTCACTCCTGAAGGCTTACACTACCTCCCGGCCGCTGCGCTCCTCCAATGAACGTCGCCTCGCTTTACCAAACAATGGTTCCTCAATGGTGGAACAAACTACCCTCCACTACCAGATCAGGAGAATCTCTCGCTATCTTTAATAAACTCCTGAAAACAGAGCTCTTCAAAGAGCACTTACTCTCCTAACACCTCTAACACACTAACTACTTCTAACCTCATTTCCTTGTTCCCCTCCTTCACTCCTCTATCCCATTATCTCCCTTTGACCTCCTTTAGGCCCTATATAAAGATGCTTTTACCTTTAAACTTCTATTACTTTTGTACATCACTATTGTAAGTCGCTTTGGACAAAAGCGTCTGCCAAATGTAATGTGATGTAATGTAATGTAATGTAAAGGTAAATGGTCCCAAGCGCAGATCAGTAGATCTCAGGGCAGGTAAACTGATAAAATCAATTCAGGCCATCTCAGAACTACCACTGGGGATTGGTATGCGACAAAGTATACATGAATATAACCTCAAAAAGGATATTATCAGAAAATAGATGGACAAATTAAACACCACAGCGAGTGTGGGGGGAAAGGCGGGAAATAAATAATAAAACCAGTACCAGTCAGATGTTTGGACAAACCTTCTCATTCTATGTTTTCTTTTATTTCTTTATTTAATAGATTGTCTACATTGTAGATTAATATTAAAGATATAAAAACCATTAAGGGACACTTATGGAATTATGTAATAAACAGTATAAAAGTGTTTGTCCTCCACCTGAACAATCCCCTGATCTAAACCTGATGAACTGAGATGGTGATTTGAGGTGATTTAATTGGGATGAGCTGGACTATTATTCAGCACCTCCAGGAACTCCTTCCTTTAAAACTCTTAGAAAACTATTCCAGGTGACTCTCCCTCATGAAGACACTGAGATTAAAATACCAAGAGTATAAAACATATTCTGGTTTGTTTAAAACTTTAATGTTTACTAAATAAATCTGCATGTGTTCCTGTATAGCTTTATTATAGACTTCAATGTTACATTTTTAATGTAAAAAAATAAATAAATCAGAAAATGTAAGAAAACACGTTGGATAAGAAGAGGTGTGTCCAAACTTCTGACTGGTACTTTAGTCCGAGTCATTATCAAGACTTTTAGTAGTTGACTGTGAGTCAAGACCAAGGCTGGAAGTAGCCAAGAATGAGCGAAGCCCTAGATCAGATTATAACTGTCAGATTACAGTTTTTCATGAAATTAAAATTAAATAATAACTCAAGACAGGACTGTTCGTTCATGTTTTTGAGACTAGTCTTGAGTACTACAAGGTTATAGCAAGTTTATTGTTACTGTAACTTTTACACTGATTTTTCCTACACTTGCCAAATTTTTTGGGATTACATTTTAAACCAGACTCGGACCAGACTTTCGGATGTGACTCATCACTCAGCAGGAGAAATGAGTCTGATTCAGATAGTCTTAACTCTTAAAATGAAACCACTGTGTCCAGAGACAACCAGTTCCAGTCCCAGTTCTTCGAGGACTCTTCAGAGGAACCAGGCCGAGCTTTTGAAATTGCTATTGATGAAATATATCAGCGTAGAGAGATGACTGAATTAAAAATGACAAGATGGATATGAGACACTAGTACAGACTGTCACTGCTCATCTCTGAGTGTGCTTGAGCAAAGTGTGTTTTATATCGCTGATTTAATTTACAAAAGGAAAAGGGAAATAAAAAGGAATGGAAGGAAAAGGCATTTGAGTAAGAGAGAAAAGTAGGAGAGTGGGAGAAGGAGCAGGTTTAATAATAATAGGCCCAGCCTATCCTCTACAATATCAGCTATAGGCTGATTACACTGCAGTTAATGTAGTAAATTAATGTATAACCAGTGAGTTAAGATAACATATGAGGAGTAACAGTAAAACACAAATAAATAAACTAAATGTAACATTCTCGTTTTGTCCTGTTTAACTACGTTGCTACCCATATTCCTTTAGGTCAGAAGAACAATCAGGAAGTGTCCGACACTTAGTACTTAACACTGTCTCAGCTTGGACTATTTTAGCCTGTTGTATTTAATTCTCTTGGTGCAGTATTGTCTCTGTAATCTGAAAATACCAGGCGTTTGTTTCCCGTTTGTTTCTATATAGTTATGGATCTCTGTCTGTCCTGGTTTTCTCTTCTGCTTCTGGTCCTTCCTGATTTGTTCACCTGGCTGTGTTTGGATCTCCAGGTGTTGGACTCTCTGCTCAGTTTGTGTTTTATGTACATTTGAAATTTACCTGAACATACCTTATTTCCAGAACTCCACGCCTATCAGAGTAGGTAAATTTCTAAATTCAGACACTAATTTATCAATGTGGGTGCAAGGTGTGAACATATATTGTTGGTGGGGAGTAAGGTAGCAATGAGCATTATGATGCACCTTGCGCAGGGCGGAAAATACGTCCTTGTGTTTGTGATCATTTATTGTTCTTTCCGATTAGCCAACCATATTTTTGCAACCACTTTTTGATGATGAGTGTAAATATACATATATGAATTTATGATTACTTTGTAGCCATTTTTCTGACATTGAAAAAAAGCCCTCAAAAATCCTCTCGGACAGCTTATTAAAACCCAATGGAAAGATCTCCGCCTGATGCCCACTAATGTGTGGCTAATTGCGTTTTCATACCGTGGCACCGGCTAGCCCTCATAACCCTCCGGAGAGAATGGGATCTAGTTTCCTTGGAAACATGCAAAAGGCCCAGCTAAAAAAATACAAGCCATTTTTTTATGCCAATCAACAGTCTGTCACACTCGAACAGGTGTGACATTTTACCCATTTCTGATTGTTCTAGCGGCCGACCGCCGGAACCGTGCAGATAAGACTGTTATTCTAAAACACGACCAAAAAACAATTTAACATTCTCTATTTATGCACCTCCAGAATCAGAGAGCCAATTAAAAATACCCATGTTAGATATTACACAAAGCAATACTAATTAATCAGTATCAGTTCATTTCTTCACACACTTCCATAGTCTCACTGTAAAGTGTGTATTGCTCTCTTATTGTATGTTATATTTACTTCTTATAATAAAATCTGCTGGTTTGTTTAATAGACAGCACATGTTTCCTGATAAGGAGAACCTCTGTCCCCACAGTGTCCCGTATTTTCTTGTTACAATCTGGGGACATTTGGTCTGGGGACATTTGGTACCTGCAAAAAACTAGGTCAGGACCAAACAAATGTCCCCACTTTGTCACATATTTTCAGATTTGTTCTCACTGTTTTGAGACATTTGATCAACACAAAGAACTAAGCACACATATGTAATATCTTCTTAAATTTATAGAATCATTGCAGTGCTTTCAAAGCAAACTACTAAATTGTTATCTGTTGGTTTATTTTTTCGCCTTCTTTTTATTGTAGGATAAATAATGCTGAAACGTTCTCGAAGCTTTATTTTGTAGCTCTTGTAAATGGCATGGCAATAACTTTACACATGGTGCCAGGGTGCGATTACTATTCAGTTTCCTTATTGTGACGTCACAATAAGGTAGTATCATTCAAAGAGCTCATAGAAGCAAATTCACAGAAAACAGATCTTTGTATTTTTTTGTTGGTGTTTATAGGTTTATTAGTGGAAATACAAAAGCACGCAAAAAAGTGCATTTTGCGTAATCTGTCCCCTTTAATTTTATTAATTGGTGAACATGCAGCGAGTGTTCAGTTCCTTGGAAATAAAACAAGGTAAAATTGGTGATCTTAAAGGTGTGACAGGAATTGACAGGGGATTCTACTACAAATATAAATAGTGTTTTGATGTGTTATTTAAGCTCTTAAAAGAATCAGCTTCAGCTTATCAGGGCAGTCTTGCAGTCATGGCAACAAACTCATTGTGTGAAGTTTAAACAACAATGCTACAGACACAAAAAGCATGTTTTACTGATATTGACCCTTAATGAAATAACAGCAGTTAAGTAACATAATAATCTGAGCCGATTGGTCCCCGCAAGGTCTTAATACACAATCACTCTCAATTTAGGTATAATAAGCATTTTTTCCAGTGGGAAACGACCAAATGTCCCCAAAATGTTACACACATTCTCATTCTCAATTTCCTAACAATGTGGGGACATTCGGTCCCCAAAGTGGCTAAATACAAGCGTACACACTCTCACTGGCCTCAGTAGTATTGAGAACTGCATGACACGCATGTAAATCAGCATTTGTAATGACTGTTATTATTATTTAACAATGTCATTGATAATAAATCACAGAACGAAATTTGATTAGTGCCGGCCTTTTCTGCTTCCATTCAGGTGAACAGAGAGAACAGAAGGGAAGGAATAAAGGCGCGACGGAAATGTGAATGCCGTTGCTGTCGTTCTGTCTGTCTTTCATTCTTTCTGTGCAGGTGTTTAGAGTTTATTGTCGTTTGATTGGAGAGAGGAATTGAAAAGAGAGGCAGAGATAGAGAGAGAGAAAGAGAGCAGCTTTCATCATTTCATTAACATGAGAAAAAAACATAATTTGCATGGCTCAACCACCAGTGCCGAGACTCTCTACATTCAAAGCTTGTGGTGTAGTGCTGGTTGTACAGCGTAGTAATAGTGTTGGAATACAGTGTTAATTTGAAAACTTACGCGAAGCTCTTTGTGATGCTCATTGCTATCTTACACCCCACCAACAGTCTATTTTCATACCTTCTATCTGTGTCGTGTAAATATTAACAGTATTTCTGAATATTTCTACGCTGATGGGTGTGGTTGTCCGGAAATGAGGTGTGTTCAGGTGAATTTCTGACGTATTTCTGGTTTATTGCTATCTTGGCAACGGGAAGCACAGGTGCTCGACTGAATGAATACAAAGGTCAGAGTACACCTGTCTTTTATGGGAATGGCAAGTGGCTTTTGTACATTTTGAGCAGTGCAAGGTGTACTTTTCCCGTCGTTACAATAGCAAAGACACACTGACTTAATAAAACACTAAATCATCCAAAGACGCAAGTGTTTTAGACACATTTTAATAATGTAGTTATTATTATTATTATATAGTCAACTTTTAGTTAATTAATTTTTTTTTAATTTAAATATTTAGATCTTAGATCCCTTTTAGACATTGTCACACATTGTCACATTCTGACAATGTGTGACATAATATTGGTTTGCATCACAGTTTATTATTAGTTATTGTTAGAATTTTTTCACATTACATTCGCAGCTAGACAGATATGGTAATGTTAAAAGTACTATTCTCACTATGATACGTGGGGTGCTATATTAGTGATCTATAGTGCACTGGTCAATTGTGGATTGTGCAGCTGGATTTAGGGCGTATTGGTGTGTCTTCAGTATAGTGAGGAAGCGTGTGTTTAACAAGTGAGGTTGTACATGTGTTGAGGGCACAACACCCACGGCATTCGTGCATGGCTAAGATAGGAATTGGGCAGATGACTATTGACTGTTGTCAGGGGTTTAATCAGTCAGTGGCGCACCTGTATTTCCCGCTACCAAGGCGTGAAAATGCTGTTGACAGGGTGTAAGATAGCAACAAGCTTTTTAACGCGCCTTTTGCAGGGTGTACGATAGAGCCTGTGATGTTGCAGCAACATTACCAGAATATGTAAAAAACGTTAAATCAAAACTTTGTAAGAACATCCAGAAAACTGTACAGATTGTAAGTAATACAATAGTTTAACTGTAACATTCAGAAAATGTTATGTTAGCTGGGTGATTTTGTCAAGTTTTTGTCCTGCTGTTCATGCTGCTCAACCCCTTCCAGCATGAACAAACTCATGGTAGACCTTCATAGTAATGAAGTGAACAGTCTTGCTTGTTTTATTGATTAACTATTGCTTGTTTAGGCCAGTCTGGCCAATCATCTTGGTCATGGGTGTCATCAAGCTTGTCTATATCTGGTTGACTATCTGGGTCAACTACTTTCTTTATGTTGGTCAATCGCATGTCGAACAAGATCTACTGGAAGTTGCTCAACAAGCCTAATCAGCTTTTTCAGCGGAGCTAAGAACAAACTTCACACACTGAACAGTGTATAAATACGAGTTTTTCTTCCACCAGACTGTTTCTGGACCAGCAGACATTTTGAGGTTACAGTGTTTAAAGGTTAGTATTTCACTCTTGATGGTAAAAAGACTCAAAAAAGTTCCTGCTTAAACTCGGTTTGGCTTGAGGAGATGGAGAGATTTGAGTGGAGGTGGCAGGAGAGAAGACCAAGCTGGTCCAGATGGAGAATTGAGTCTTTAATCCAACACTTGTCAAGAGGGAGGGAGAGAGAGATAGAGAAAGAGAGAGAGAAGAGAGAGAGAGAGAGAGAGGTGAAAAAGAGACAGCTTGAGATTCGTTGGAGAAGCGACTGAGACGACAGATGGATGGCACAATCAGATTCTTAGCCTTTGAAACCACAGACAGACTTTAACTATGAAAACAGTTCCTAAAGCAACAGTTGAAAAAAAAAATCACATTTTCAGAAAGGGAAGGAATGTTGCTCTTCCCTCGGGCGTAGATCATCAGCCAAGACATGTTTAGAGGCTGAAGTTTGCTTATTTAGGTTTATTCTGCTGCTACAAGGCATTTAAAATGATTATCAGCATGTGCGGTTCTAGTTAGAGAACATGAAGAGGAGCCGAGCTGATGTTTAGGTCTACAGTGGTGTGAAAAAGTATGGGCACCCCTGATCATTTTCATGATTTTCTTTCTTATAAATCATTGGATGTTCGGATCAACATTTTCAGTTAAATACTGTATATCATAACAGACGGTCACAGTGATATTTGAGAAGTGAAATTAAGTTTATAGGATTCACAGAAAGTGTGCAATCATTTTTTAAACTGAATTAGGCAAGTACATAAATTTGGGCCCCTTGTTGTTTTTCATTGATTTGAATAAGTTTAGCACTAATTATTTGAACACACAATTTGTTTGGTAAGCTCACTGACCCTTGACCTACATACACAGGTGAATCCAATTATGAGAAAGGGTTGAGGTGGCCAGTTTTGCATCTTCTGTAAAAAAGTGGCAACATGGGAGCCTCAAAACACAACTCTCAAATTACCTAAAAACAAAGATTGTTCATCATCATGGTTTAGGGGAAGGATACAAAAAGCTCAATAATCTCAGAAATTTCAGCTGTAAGCTTCCACTTTGAGGAGCATAGTAAGGAAATTAAACACCACAGGCACAGTTCTAGTTACGGCCTGAAGCGGCAGACCAAGAAAAATCTCAGATAAGCAGAGGAGAAGGATGGTGACAACAGTCAAAGTTAACCCACAGACCTCCAGAGCTATAAAAGATCTACCTACAACATCATCTTGATGCAGATGGAGTCACTGTGCATCTTTTAGCTATTCAGCACACTTTACACAAGCAGAGGCTGTATGGGAGAGAAATGCAGAAGAAGCCTTTTCTGAGCACACGCCACAAACAGAGTCACTTGAGGTATGCTAAAGCTAAATCATATTCGAACAAGCCAGCTTCATTTTGGAATAAGGTGCTGTGTGTGGACTGATGAAACTAAAATTGAGTTATTTGGAGGGCGGTTAATTATGCATGGTGGAAAATAAACACAGCATTCCAAGACAAACACTTTACTGCTCCCCACAGTAAAATTTGGGTGCAGTTCCATCATGCTGTGGGGCTGTGTGATCAGTGCAGGTACTGGGAATCTTGTTAAAGTTGAGGGTCACATGGATTTTAGTCCGTATCAGCAGATTCCTGAGAACAATGTTCAAGAATCAGTGAGAAAGTTGAAGTTAAAGAGACGGGGCTGGATACTTCAACAAGACAACGACCCTAAACACTAAACACTGCTCAAAATCTTCTAAAGCATTCATACAGAGGAACAACAAGTACAACGTTCTGGAATGATCATCTCAGATCATCTCAGAACTGAATACTATTATTGAAAATCTGTGGTGTGATATAAAGTGGGCTGTTCATGATCAGAAACCATCAAACCTGACTGAACTGGGGATGTTTTGTAAAGAAGAATAGTCTAAAAAACCTTCAGCCAGAAGCCAGACTCTCATGTGTTTAGAGGTTGTTATTTCTGCAAAAGGAGAAAACAAAATATATATATATAAAATGCTTTTCTGGTGAACTTTTGTTTACATCCCTCCCCTGTCTCTCTGTTGCGCTCGGCGTGACTTTAGTTTCCTCCCGTTCTCATTTTTCCGCCCATTCTTGGGCTCCCTGTCTCCTTATAAGGGCATTTTTTTTTCAGACTGTGTCCCAATTTACTAGCCGGGGCAGCGGTAGTGTATTGGACCGGGACCCTGACGACATGGGTTCAATCCTCTTGGGTTTACCTGCTTCGAATTCAGCTGTTCTGCAATTGGGTTCAACAAACCTCTGGGCTAGAGAGCTACTAGTCCCATTACACTTCATTTTCCAAAACAGAATTTTTATTATTTGTGGCCCTTCATTTAATGGCTTCCTGAAAATGATCAGGGCTGACCAAACTTTTTCAGAAAAGTTGCTGCATGACAATCTGCTGCTTTTATCATACACCTGTGGACATGGAAGTGATTGAAACACCTGAGTTTAGTGATGTGGACGGGTGAGCAAATACTTTTGGGAATATAGTGCATGTATTATTTATAATAGGAGCTTATTTAGAAATAAAACATGGATTCAGTTTTTTTTTATAAGGTTTGGAATGATGTTTAGCTGCTTTAGCGCTTTGCTAAAGTCTTCTGCTGTGGCTGCACTTTCTGTGTTGGACTTGTTTGAGTGTGTGGGTGGGTTTTTGTGTGTGTGTGTGTGCATATTTTGTGTGTATGTGTGTGTGTGTGTGTGTATATGTGGGTCCAGTAAAAGCTAATCACAGCACATAGTGAGTTGTCATGGGAACCTGGAGCTTTGCTGAACTTCACTTAGCTCTGCGTGGGTTAGCAAGGTTGTCATTAGCCATCTCTCATTTCTCTCCGTTCCTCCAACCTTTTGTTCCTCCGCTAACGTCCGTCCGCCTGTTTTTCCTTCCCTCCTTCAGTGAAAGCTCGCTCGAGTTCCAGGAACGCAGAAGACTTTCCGACATTCCGTCGAAATTCCTAGATTGCAGCGAAGAAGTGATGAGAGATTGAAGATTAGCTGTTCTGTCTTTTATTTCACGTCTCACTCTCTCCTTCTATCAGTCTGTCTCCATTCCGCTCTTTCTCCCGGCCTTCTTCCCTCTCTTATTTCATCTCATTTCACATCAAAACACTCACATGCAGTAAGGGATTGGGTGAGGATGAATCTTTTATTTCACGTTCCCGTAGGCGAGAGATTGTTTTGTCTGTGCGTCTTCAAGCTCGACTTGAAGAGAGTCTCGAGTGGCAAACAAATTGCTGGAGGAAAAGTAATTACACAAATGTTTATCTGTTTGATTGGTTTTTATATCTCATGTTTATTTAGGTTTTTGTGGACAGCAGCAATTGAGAAACTGCTTAACAGAAAACAGTTATAGATTTAGCCTCGCATGAAGTACGCATCAAGTGCACTAAGGAGAAACACAATGGGCCCTATTTAAAAAAATGTATAGTGCATTGGTCATTTGTGCATCACGCAGCTGGATTTAGGGCGTGTCGGTTTGTCGGTTTGGTTTTTTTGTGCACAAAAAATATGCCTTGCACTACTCAAAATGTAAAAAAGGCATATACCACTTCTCTTAACTAATCATGAGTATCTTTTGGGGCGTAACATGAACTAAACCAATCAGCGTGTCACTTGCCATTCCCTTTAAGAGCCAGGTGCGCACTGACTTTGGCAGATTTTTTAATGACGCAGTGCTGCCTGGATGTGTCCAACACTTCCCAGCAGAGAAAACTGACCTGCTATTTCACACTAGTTCATTCTGATTTTTGCTGATGTAAAATGCATAACAAGTGGGGGTGTATACGTGTTGGGGATGCACCTATCTTAAAATTCACTGCCAAGATAGTAATGCACATCTGACTGTTGACGTCTGTCTAGGTTTTACTCAGTCAGTGGTGCCATGATAGCCATGTGGCATGTGGTGCCATGACTTCCAGACCACCACACCCATCAGCATAGATAGTATATTCACAAGCACTATTGCCATTTAAAGACGAGGTGCAAGGCGTAAAAAAATAGACTTTTGGTCGGGTGTAAGATTGCAATGAGCATTGTGACGCACCTTGCACAGGGAATAAGATAGGGTTTAACCCTTGCTTCAAGTCATTCTTAAATCCTAAGACTTTGAGGTTTAGTTAATTGTTTGCCTGTGTGGTATGTAAGTCAAACCTTGTGTCTCTGGGGTGAGTCCGCGTTAAATCACCATTACTAATTGGACACAATTTTACATGCATTTCTGGACAAGCTGAATGATACCTGTAAACTGAGGTGGTTGTTAAGTAGTAATATTACAGGATATTACTATTAGTGAAAAAATATTATTAGTCATCGGGTGTTAAAAATTGTTCTGGAGCAATTATTTTAAGATAATCATGCCACATAACATTGCTCAAGTCTCAGGTTCTCTAAAATGCGAGTCTGACTTGCATTTTAGGGCTTTCTAGATACAAGTTTCCAGTATTTTTAATTCCAAGTCAGGAAATTGTCAGGTCAGCCAATTGTGCTAATCCAATTTGATCAGAACAGATTTTCTCTCATTTAAATAGCAAAAATGTACTTTTTTCGGTAAGATTTAAACATTATATATATATAAATATATATATACAGTATATATATATTTCCATTCATCATTAAATATGCATGCAGAAAAACAACTGATGTTTTCAAATAGACTGAAAAGCAAAACAAGACTATAGAGAGATCTCCGTGACGGGTGTCAGTGTGTCCTCCACCAATATTGACGTCCCTCCAATAAACCCTTTCCCTCAAATCGCTGTTTCCGGAGCCTGTGTTTGATGGGGCCGTTTCAGTCTGACTGTGCTCCTGCGGGTCATGCCCAGTCTGCTGCGTCTTTGATTCAGAGATCAGAAAGATCAGACCTTTATAGGACATCAAAAGAGCGCGCTGAAAAAGACCAGAAAAGGGAGAAAAACACCTTGTGAAAAATCCCTTCCAGAAGAGCCCCCGCAGCCCCCTCCAAACATTCCTCTGATCTGCACCCGCTTTATTTTACCCGTCCCCCGTACACACACAAACACACACACACACACACACACCTG
Organism: Astyanax mexicanus; assembly: GCF_023375975.1. Taxonomy (NCBI): domain Eukaryota; kingdom Metazoa; phylum Chordata; class Actinopteri; order Characiformes; family Acestrorhamphidae; genus Astyanax; species Astyanax mexicanus. The sequence continues at coordinate 11,202,714 of NC_064425.1, read as the reverse complement.
AGTCCGGCGTGGGCGTAAGAGGCTCTGTGAGGAAAATGGCCCCATTAAACTTGTAGGACGATGATTCGGATGCCTGGAGCGACCAGCGGCGGCCGAGAGATGAGAAAAGAATGAGAGAATCCTGCTTTTACAGTGGAGGTGGAGGGCAAACTGTGATAGGTGCATGAGTGCAATGAATAAACATAGACAGACAGACAGACAGACAGACAGACAGACAGACAGACAGATAGATAGATAGATAGATAATTTGACAATAAATGTAGATTTAGACTTCCTTTTCTTAAATTACAGTTTCGCACATCTTGGCTGGATTTTCTCAGTCAGCTTTATGAAGTAGAGTCACCTGGAATAGATTTCAGTTAACAGCTGTGCTGAACTCAGTTTTAGAGAATTAGTTAAAAAATTGTATTAATGTGTTTGAGAACATCAGTTGTAAAGTTGAATATAGTGAATATATCTATTTGAGTGATGTTTTAATCCATATTATGAGAAGCAAGAACTACTTAACTAAGTTCAGGAAATACAAAACATTTCAAGAACTTTAAACGTATCCTCAAGTACATTCGAAAATACCCTCAAAAACTTCATGATGAAACTGGCACTCATCAGGACCACTCCAGGAAATGAAGGGCAAGAGCTTCCTCTGTTGTACAGGATAAGTTCATCAGAGTTACCAGCCTCAGAAACCGCAAGTTATCAGCTTCCCAGATAAAAGCACATAAATGCTTTACAAAGTATTTTGGTTTGTTTCACACTTTTAAGTTACTACATGATAGATGGATGGATGGATGGATGGATGTGTGAGTGTGTTTTTGGCCTTGTTGCTATATCGCAGAGCAGACCTTCATCTCTGACTGCAGAGCGAATACAACTGACTGCTATATAAAGTCTTTTGATAAGAGACGAGTCATCACCTCCACCACTAACACACACACATACCTCATGCTGTTAAGTGTGGCTAAACCACACTTTTAATCCTTCCTGCTGTTTCATGATGTTTCAGCTCTATAAATGAATTCTTGATGTTTTACCCAGCCTGCATTAGTTCTGCCAGTCCAAAAGTCTGTTTAAGATCATTCACAGCATCTTAATCAGACTTCTGCCACTCCAAAACCTTTAGCTTTTTTTAAGCCATTCAGATGTGGACTTGCTTATGTGCTTTGGGTCATTGTCCTGCTGCAGAACCCAAGTACACCTGAGCTTGAGGTCGTAAAAAAACAGATGGCCGGATATTCTCCTTCAGGATTGTTTGGAAAACAGCAGAATTCCTGGTATCTATTACAGCAAATTATTCAGGCCCTGAAGCAGCAAAGCAGCCCCAGACCATCACACTACCACCACCATGTTTTACGCTCAGTATGATGTTCTTTTTCTGGAATTATGTGTTAGTTTTAAGCCTGATGTATCGGTACATACATCAAGATCCATTTTTGTCACATCAGTCCAAAGAATATTTACCCAGAGTCTTGTGGATCATCAAGATGTGAAAGATGGCTTGGTACCACTTTAAAATAAGACTACATTTATAAAGGGTTTATAAATGTTTTTAATTAGTTTATTAATGGTTACTAATTAGGTTTTAAATGCCTTAAAAAACATTAATAATCAGTTATAACACATACGCAGAAAGGGCAACAATGACCTGTTGTGTGTCAAATAGTGAACCCACAGCCATCTATATTGTTGCCCTTCCTACGTAAATAGAAAGTGTTTTAACTGGTTATTAATGATTTTTAAGGCATTAACAACCTAATTAGTAACCATTAATAAACTAATTGTTAACCATTTATAAACCCTTTATTCTAAAGTGGTACCGATGGCTTTGTGTTCTATAAATCAGGTTATCTTTGTCTAATAATAAAGTTTGTTTCATAATCTGAAAAATGTAAGTATTACAGAAGTGCGAAAACTAAAGAAATCTGTATGGTGGCAAATATTTTTCACAGATATACTGAAGGTCATTTAAGTAGAATATATACTTAAAATCCTCCAAGCATCCTATTAGAGTTATTAATACAGAAAATGATTCTTGCTCTTACAGCCTACAACATAGATTAAGCCTACAACATAGTCAATTATAAATTATGAGCTTCTTGTTCACCTATCGAAAATTTTCGCGGGGGGGGGGGGGGGGATTCAGAAACTCAATATGCAAATCATTTGTGGCTGTGGATCTCTCTTTGAATTTTCGCCACAAAAATAGTAGTATCTTGAAGGAGTTTCTGGAGGTGCTGAACAAATTTGCTGCTCCAGCTCATCCCAAATCTTCTCAAATCACCATCTCAGTTTATTAGGTTTAGTGGAATTTTGTGGAATACTGAAATATTTTTTGTACTGTTTGCTACATAATTCTATATGTCTCCCTTAGTTGTTTTTATGTCTTTAATATCAATATACAGTTTAAAAAAATTTGATTAAATAAAGAAATAAAGACAAACATGGAATGAGCAGGTGTGTTCAAACTTTTGACAGGTACTATATATTTCAAATATATAGACATGGTTGTACTGATCATAATAACTGAGTCTCTCTCTCTCTCTCTCTCTCTCTCAGGGAGGTGCTGGTGCAGAAGAAGAGAGTGGTGTGTGCCGGTCTGCCATCTACAGAACTGCAAGAGAAACAAAGAAGTAGCCTAGCGGCACCGCTAGCACCTGACAAACGAGGTGTGTGTGTGTGTGAGAGAGAGAGAGAGAGAGTATAGCTGAGAAAGAGAGAGAGATAATGGAGTGAATAAACGAAAGGGAGAGAAAAAGAGAGAGAGAGTGGAGAGAGTTCACATTACTGAAATTTCAGCCCACTTTTTTATAACTTCAGCTCAAACTTTCTCTCTCTCATTCTCTTTCTCTCTCTCTGTCTCTCTCTCTCTCTCTCGCTTTCTCTCCATATCTCACTCTCTCTCATCCTCTCGTTCCCATGGTGACTGCCTATGTGCAACTTCACACTCTGATCCCTATTTTTACCACCGTAACAATGGAGCCCACACTGCAGAAGAGTGAATAAGGCTCTTTGTGTGTGTGTGTGTGTGTGAGAGAGAGAGAGAGAGAGAGAGAGAGAGAGTGAGAGATGTATGGTGTGTGTGGGAGTGTTATTATATGATACTCTCGCCGGCCATTTTATTAGAAACCCCTGGGTCTGTAACTCCGCCTCACTGGTGTAAGTTCTACAGGTGGAGCTGACCTGTTGATGGATGGTTTGTGTTAGCTGTGCTCTGAAGCTTTGTCAGAGCCCCCGCTGTGCTGAGAGGGTCCGTATCTGCTCATTATCACTGATCCTGAGCTGAGGAAGTCAACGGTAATAAAGACGAATAGAATAGAGAGGTAACAATAACCCATGCAGCAACAGGTAGGCTTCAGTCTGGAACTATAAACCAACTGGAGCTAAAAGTTAGTGTTTCTACTGAGTGGAAGTACATAGTAGGTGTTTCTAATAAAAAAGCCACTTAGAAACTACCAACTTATTTGTGAAACTAGTGACCTAATAGCCACTATTGCAAGTACATCCTACCAGTGCCAGCACCATTGGCAGACGGCTGCACATGGCAGGAGTACATTGATGCAGACTAGGGGTGTGCCATATCGTATCGTATATGATAATATCGCCAAAAGTTTTTTATATCGTGAACGATGTTATACCCTGAAATATATACCCACCCCTAATTATTACATCAGTGTTCTACTTTTTTGCCATTTTAGCAAAAAAAAAAATTCACACTGTTCTAATTTCCCAATATATATCTACTAGACACAGATTATATCTGTCCAGTATTATTTATTTTACTTTAATCTTGGATATCTCAGTTAGCCATATCATATTGCATGCAATAATAAAATTCTAAATAATTTTTCTAATTCATTGTTTTGTCATATCGCCGAAAGTATCGTTATCATGAAAATACCATAAAATATCGTGATATTATTTTAGAGCCATATCGCACACCCCTGATGCAGACCATTACAAAGACTGCACAAAAGTGGCCACCTAGAAACACCTGCATTACAATTATTACAATCATCAAAAAGAAAATTGTTGCACACAGAAGTAATCAACCAACAGAAGTGAAACTTGGTGGGAGGGTTTGGTATTGTGAGACATGTGAATGTTATGTAAGCAAGGATAGACCTTATCATTGTACCTGATTGACCTGATATACAGCTCTGGAAAAAAATAAGAGACCACTTAAAAATGATTGAAAACCTCTGGAATATAATTAAGAGGAAGATGGATGATCACAAGCCATCAAACCAAGCTGAACTGCTTAATTTTTTGCACCAGGAGTGGCATAAAACTATCCAAAAGCAGTGTGTAAGACTGGTGGAGGAGAACATGCCAAGATGCATAAAAACTGTGAGTAAAAAACAGGGTTATTCCACCAAATATTAATTTCTGAACTCGTAAAACTTTTTAAATATGAACTTGTTTTCTTTGCATTGATTGAAAATCAGAGAAACTGATGCAAAAACTAAATTGGTCTCTTCATTTTTACCAGAGCTGTATACAGTAAGGTTGTCCTATTCATGCAAATAGTGACCCAGGAGCCACAATTGCAAATAGAGTGGCTTGCAAAAGTATTCATACCCCCTGAACCCTTGTTCACTGCTGTTTACTGCTGTTGAGGCTCTCTAACAAACCACTTATGCCTTCACAACAGTTGTTGTATTTGTACTAAGACTAAATTACTAATTAAATGATTTCTGAAGGCGACTGATTGCGCTCGGTAAAGAATAAAGAGGACTGAATACTTTTGCACGTCACACTTCTGTTAAATCAGATTTTTATTTGATTTGAATTTTTAAAAAGCATGTTTAATTTTTATTCCAATTTACAATTATGCGCAACTTTGTGTTGGTCTATCTCAATAAAATACATTTGAATAAGAGGTTGTATGGTGACCAAATGTATTTAGCGAGCAGTGATGCCCCTTCATGTGTCATCCTGCTAGTGCCAGCACCATTGGTTCCATCAGCATAAATCTTTGAATAGCATTGCAATCCAATACTTTCTACTGTGTGCTACTGTGATTTGGGGACGAGTGTATAATTAATACTGTGTTATTCTGTCTTTCTTTTCTCTTTCTCTCTCTCCCTCTAGTGGTGATCATTCCATTTGTGGATGAGGATGAAGATCTAGTGCTATCTCTTGTGCTGGTGAGTTTGCTGGAATATCTCATTTTAAAGTTTTACTGTTGAATTAAATTTTAATTCCTCTTCTTAGCCATGCATTAAATGAGGAGCAAATTATAGAAATAGTGCTCTCATAATAAAACTGTAGACTTCTTATGACCTTTAACCCTTGAGATCCCACATTGTCTTCCAATGGATGCTGACTGAGTCTTTTACTGTGTGTAATTTAGGTCTAAAAGCACAGTAATTGCAGCTATATATAGCACTAATTACATTGTGCACTTACAGTCACAATGCCTGGCACGTTCCATGTATTGTCTACACCCCTGATTATTGCAGCACTCATATTTAAACCCTCTGTTGCACGCATTAGCATAATAATGTCTTACTATTCTCTGTAAATGCATGAAGCATAATTAAGTAAATAAATATAAATATAAATATTCAGTAACAGCCCATTTTGGTCTTTAAAATAAACAAAAAAAAACATAATGGAACCAGAGTGGTTGAGTGTATGCAGTTACTGTAAATTGAATTTAATTATCTATATTTTAAACTTTGTGAACATAAACCAACAAAACGGTAGATAGATCTATGTTAGCAAACAATGTGAATAAATTTTAAATTAAAATTTTTGCTCCAAAAGCCAAAGTAACCAGTCAAATCGCTATTGACTAACTGACTATGACCACATTCCCTCCAACCAGGGCCACCCAAATCAAAAATACTAGTAATATAAATGCTCAGCATTACTGTAGCATAAAGAGAACACTTAGCTCTGGAAAAAATGAAGAGATCACTTCTGTTTCTGAATCAGTTTCTCTGATTTTGATATTTGTAGGTATAGGTTTGAGTAAAATGAACATTGCAGTTTTATTCTGTAAACTACGGATAACATTTCTCCCAAATTCTAAATAAAAATATTGTCATTCAGAGCATTTATTTGCCAAAAATGAGAAATGGCTGAAATAACAAAAAAGATGCAAAGCTTTCAGACCTCAAATAATGCAAAGAAAACAAGATCATATTCATCATAAAGTTTTTAATCACCTTTTTTAATGCATCTTGGCATCATGTTCTCCTCCGCCAGGCTTACACACTGCTTTTGGATAACTTTATGCCTTTACTCCTGGTGCAAAAATTTAAGCAGTTGAGCTTGGTTTGATGGCTTGTGGTCATCCGTCTTCCTTTTGATTATATTCCAGAGGTTTTCAATTTGCTAAAATCAAAGAAACTCATAATTTTTAAGTGGTCCCTTATTTATCTTTTTTCCAGAGCTGTATTGAACCTCCTTTTACACAAGTTACAATAGTTATATGGTCTATACAAAATTTGTTTCTGAAGTTCTTTACACAAAATTACTCTCACATAAGTATATCTTTACCTGCTCTATTCTTACCAGTTTTAGTCCCTTTCAGAATGAGCTGTTTAAGAGGCATGTTACTTTTATGCAAATAAGCTGTTCCTGGCTCGTGCTAAGTGGTAAAACACCAGCAAGCTGTGATCAAAGCTCAAAACTCATTATTTGAAAGTTCTTACATCTCCCTCATCTGCTGACTTGCCAAGGAGAGTAGGTAAAGATTCCTCACTCAGACGAAGTCTGCTGGCTAATTCTGCTGTGTACTGTCTGAGGGTCTCAACAAGCAGATTGAAATGGCATTTCATTAACTGATTAAGTTATGACAACAAAGGTTATGAGGAATTCAAGACCCGATTGTTTTGTCCAGTTTAGTTATTGAACATAAAGACCACCATTCAAGAAGTTTACCAGTGGTCACATGGTCAAAGTGTCCAAATACTTACTAGGACCTCTGTATTACTGATGAGGGCAGTAGATATATGAGTATTTATGAGTAGGGCTGGGGTAGATGTCCATAAAGCAGGCAAAAAATATAATTTTCCAAACACACACACACGCGCATACACACACACATGCGCATACACACACACACACACACACACACACACACACACACACGCACGCACACACACACACACACACACACACACACACTTCCCCCAGATGACTCATGAAAATCATTCCAGCCTTCATCTCTATCAGAAACCATCAGGAAGCACATTTTTGAAGCGTGTCTTCTCAACTTCTGGAAGAAATTAAAGGACCATCAGACTCTAAAATCCATCTTTTAGTATGCAATTCCTCCCAGCGAACCAGACGCAGAGCCAGCAAATAGAAAATGAGTGAATTATCACTCATGAAAAATGGTGATTTCAGATAAGGGAGTGAACATCTCCCAAATAAAATGGGTTCAATAAAACAAAAAGAGCTTATTAAACTCTGGACCTCACTACGCCTGATAAGACCTATCACTCATCCACACTGAGTTTTACTGCCTATTTCTACACTTATGTTTCAAATTTCAGCAGAAGAGTCTGCTGCTGGACACCTATGAATCTTATTAATGTGGAATTAATCGCTCTGCTTCGATGGCCAGGTCTGACTTAAGGTCTGTCTTTATGTGGAAAAGGATTTTGGACTCATCCAGTTTATCTTCTAAAATTGTCCTTTATGCCTTTAGAAGAGCTTTCCAGTAGATGTTAGAGCGTTCAGCTTTCACAAGAGCATTAGTGAGGTCCAGTTCTTCTACTTCAACTTAGACATTGATGGAACTCCATCCCTCCATAGTGATCATTGGGCTCTTGTGTGGTTACTTTAGAGCATCCCATTCATTTGGCTATTTGCATTCATTTTGTTTTTTGTTTTTTTTAGGATTTTTTTACATTGTAAATTTAATATTGAAGACTTTAATAAAGTTATACAGGAACACATTCAGAATTATTAAGTAAAAAACTTTAGATTCTTCTAAGTAGCACATTTATCTTTGAGGACAGATCTGCACACTCTTGGTATTTTAATCTCAGTGTCTTCATGAGGGAGAGTCACCTGGAATAGTTCCTGGAGGTGCTGAACAATAGTTGCTGCTTTTCCTTCACGCTGTGAAGCTTCAGCTCATCCCAATTAAATCACCTCAAATCACCATCTCAGTTCATCAGGTTTACATCAGGGGATTAATCTGGAGAACTAAAACACTTTTTTACTGTTTACTATGTAATTCCATATGTGTTTCCTCATTGTTTTATGTCTTTAAAAATAAGATACGATGTAGAAAATACATTAAATACAAAAATAATAATTAAGGAGGTCTGTCCAAACTTTTGAGTGGTACTGTATGTGTCCCAAAAACAATCAAATTGAATTGAATTCAACCTGTGCTGAGGTGTAAATCCCATCTCAATTCCAATTCCACCTTAAATAAAGCAGTAGTTTAAGTTGCAAGAGGAAGGTTGACCAGAATGTAAAAGACCAGAATTTAAAAATTGAAATAAGATACGCTGTATAACAACTTCAGCTTAATGGCTTCAGTATGCATTGCTTAGCTTAGCCAGGATGCTAACAGCTCTAGCTTGTGCACCATGCAGTATTTGCCAGTCTATTAGATAAACCACAGTATCTTGGCTGACTTGAGCTAATTTGATGCATTATTGCTCTAAGACATCTGCAGTTGCCCTCCGCAGCCCTGTTAAAGCTCGTTAACTCACTCCCTCGTACCGCTTTAACGAGCCTCCATGTAATGTTCTAAAGAGTCTTCCCAAAAAACGCTTGGCGTTCTGTTCTGAACGTGCCGCGTGATTCGGATCGTAAACGCGTTTATGTGCGTCTGAGGTTATTAATGATGAGATGCTGAGTGTTTTTGATTCATTGCAGTGAAGCGGAGAGAGAGAGAAGAAGAACGAACTTTGACTTATAAGTTCAGCAAGGTTACAGTGCAGGTTTTATTATAGTAGTTATGCTCTTTAATAGGAGGAAAGCTGAGTCTCAGAAACTAGTTCTGGAGATCATTAATTGATTATTGCCCTGAATCAGAGCATTCCTCGAGTGTGAGGTTGACAAAAACACACATTAATGCTGTTATTCCTTATAGCTGCACCTCGCTGTAAACTTGCTCTAAAAATAATTTAGGTCTGTTTTATTTAAAACTAGATATTTCCAAACATTTCTCAACTATTTTGAGTTATCGTATTTTTCAGACTATATAATCTGGTGCACCTTATGTATGAATCCTGCCAGTCAGGTATTAGGGAGCAGTAAAGCCACTCTGCTGAAGTACAGTGTAATAAGGATCAGAAGATTTTTCAGTGAAGTTTCTCCAACACTAAGGCTGGGTGCAGCAGCAATAGCATTAGCATCAGCCGCTAACTGCAGCACTAGCCCTTTCACCCTTTAGAGGTGAGTATATTGGACTGTAGTCTATGTGTTAGCCATGTTAAAACAAGCTACGTCGCATGAATCGCTAGCTAATAGCGCCCTGGGTTACCAGAACACTCAGGGTTCCTTAGTTTAGCTCTATCAGGTGGCATTTACTTCCCGCTAGCACTGCGGTTAGCAGCCAATGCTAATGCTGCTGCACCCAGACTTAGTGCTGGAGAAGCTTCACTGAAAACTCGCCCTTAGACAAAATATTGGAAATCTAAGCTCACTGTAAATAAACTGAAGCGCTTTATTCACGAAAATAAATGGTTTTCAGAAGAGAAATCTGTGTAGATTAATATCCAGCGCTCGTTTGACTGGTTTAAAATAAAAAAAGTTTTGTTTATTTTAGGCTCTTCCCTCAGCTTCCCAATTAGAAGGGAACGATGGAGACACCCTTACTCACTTCAACATAGGCATCCTAACTATTACTTAATTCGCCTTATAATCCAGAGTGCATTATGTATGAAATATTCAATTCACTGCTAAGATAGCAATGAACATCTGATTATTCACCTTTGTTTTCTGTTGCCAAGATAGCAATACACCAGAAATTTACCTGAATACACCTCAATTCCAGACTACCGTGCCCATCACCATAGATATATTCAGAACCACAATGCTATTTAAACGAAGCAGGTGGAATGCATGAAAGGTGTGGTGTAAGATAGCAATGAGCATCACACTGTGTCTTGTGCAGGGTGTAAGATAGGGCCCCAGGCCTTCTAGATGTTTTACATGTCATCATATTGACAATGGAAACCTTTATTTTCCTTCCAAATAGCATTGTAATCTGAATCTGACACCATCTTCCTTCCTTGTCTTGGTCCTGAAGCCAATTCCAAATCATGGAAGATACCATGGAGATACATGTTTGTCATACATGAACATGTACTCTGAGTACATGGAACTTAGTACTTATGTACTTAAGTACTTTAGTTACTATGTGCCTCTGCACTTAACCAATCTCTTCAACCATTGAACCGTAAAACCTTCTAACGCTGGTGGAAACCATAACCCAGACCCATGATCATTTCTACATCTGTAGATCATTTCTAAAGTTCTGTTCAAACTCAGTTCTTCCAAATACACCAGTAACCCAGCGTCTGTGATTGCTGCAGCTCTTGCCATGTTTGTAAGAAGCATGCACGATGTCAAAACCAGATGAGCTGCTGCAGATGATGCCGACGTGTTTATGGATTCACACTCGGTTTGTGGATCTTCTTTCCATCTTTCATTCATTTCTCCCAGATGTTTCCATAATAATCCAGTGCCAAACGGAAATATTCGCAGCCCTTTGAAAGGATAGCACATATCTCTGGTGCAAGTGCACACGTGCACATCCATATTGTATCGAGCTATAAATATGCACTTTATCACACTATAAGCTGCTGTAGCCTTGGGTGTTGTTCTAGTCAGATCAACAGAACATGTAGAACACCTAAAAAGCAAAGCCTCTGAAGAACGATACTTCAGTATGACCCAGAAAACAAAACCTTATGTTGTCTCTCTCTCTCTCTCTCTCTCTCTGTCTCTCTCTCTCTCTCTCTCTCGATAGATCTCTCGCTCTTAAGTCTTAATATAGTGTTAGGTATGTTTCTAAGGGCCCTATTATTATGTAGGTTAAGGTACGTATTATGTAATAGTTAGATTGCTACCGAGCTGTTGTGTGTGTGTGTGTGTGTGTGTGTTTGTGTCGGGTTGTGGGTGTATATACAGTGCCTATAAAAAGTATTCACCTCTTAGGTATTTTCCTCTTTTATTGCTTTTATAAATCGAATATTGGTGGGATTTTTTTTTCTACATTTCCTACATTTCCTAATGTCAGTTAAATAAAAATCTATAATGTACAATGACTTTATAAAAGTGACTACATATATATTCACTAGTGGTCTCAGTCGTTTAAAAATGTAATCAGATTAATCATAACAATATTCTGTGATTAACTACGATTATTTGCACTTGTTTTTTTCGTAAGACGCAACTTTTTATAGTGGATATTCAAATAAATAAAATAATAAATGTAAATTCTATTTATATAATATATAATATATTTACATTAGTGGTCTTATTAAAATACTAGTATATACTTGTATGTTTTAGGGGAGATAAAACCAGTGTGGGCTGCTGGAATAAAGAATGCATGATTTTTTTTAACTTTTTTTTTTAAAACATCTCAGTTTGGTTGTAAAGATTTCTGAATTAGAACTTAATTTGCTGAGTATAAAAGTGTGTTTTCACACCTTCAGTTGGTTTCTAGGGTCTGGATCAGTGGATGAGTTCAATTAGCTCAATTAAAAAGAAGTATATTTGATAGAATAGAGCTGGCATTAAGTGGTCTCCTCTAAGCGTGTTGAGCTTCAGTTCAGTGCAGTGTAATAGCGGCAGCTCATACGAATCATGACTAAATTGAGAAAATTTACATTGATATTTAAAAAATTTGATTGTTAGTGTACTTAATCTGTCGATGAATGAAATACGAGGTAACCAGTGTGATAATACATGCATTATTTGTGGTTAATCTCAAGGATTACCCTGCTTTTTTTGTCTTCCACAGGTTAGCTGCCGACAGCTCTCAGACCAGGATGAGCAGAATCTTAATCTTCTGGAGAAACATGTAAGAAGCACAAACATTTACAGCATTTATGCCAATAGGAGTCTAGCCTACTATAGTTAGGAGTCTAGCCCAAGGACTCTTGTTGGTGTAGCACAGCATTCAGTCACCCAGACCTGGAATTATAAACCCCAGTCTCCCATATGGTAGCTCACTGGCAGGTGGTGGTGCTATCCACTGCACCACCAACCACCAGGAGAATTTTTGGCACATTCAGGGATTGAACCCGCGACCTTGGTGTTATCAGCACCAAACACGCAAAGGTTATTCTCTGCTACAGTAGTCAAGGTCGTACAGTAATTCCAGCATGAAATTAGATTGCAACTGGAGTTTACTTCTTTGTTTTCCCACCAAATGCTTGATAACACGTTACCCGAAAGTGTGTGTACACACACGCTGAGATAGAGAGCGAAAGCTGCTGTTCTTTTTGTTTTCCTGCACCATTGCTCTTGAATTCCTCCATCTCAGCAAAGTGAATTCTCCTTTTATCATCTCTGCTGCCACAAGAACCATATGTTAGCTCTAGCTATTACAGCCAATGCATCAATCTGCTGTAGTTCAGCAGATGCACCAGCAGCAACATGAACTGACTGGCTAGTGGAAGCAGCAGATTTTTAAGATTTTTTGGTAACACTTTCTAAAAATCCCTAAACATATTTCATAGTTCCTTAGCATTTGAAGTGTTTTTTTTGTATTAGAACAAAATGTTTTGAAAATGTAATGACGTTAATAAAACACTCTTCACTCAAAGCTGTATAAACATTTGTAATACTCTGTATGACATATAGTACAAGTTTTTTTATTGCATCAGTTTCTAAAGCGAGATTTTCTGTAGAGTCTGAATTGACTTTAGTTTATTTGACTTTCTGTCAAAGAGTCTACATTAACGCCAGTTTATTTGACTGTAGTAACTGAATTGAATCAGTTTCTAAAGTAAGACTGTCTGTAGAGTCTGAACTGATTCCAGTTTCCTTGGCAGTAAAAACTGAATTGAATTAATTTCTAAAGAAGGAACGTCTGTATAGTCTGAATCGACTCTATTTTTTTGACAGTAGAAACTGAATTAAATCATTTCTAAAGTGAGCCTGCCTGTAGAGTCTGAATTGATTCCAGTTTTATTGGCAGTAGAAACTGAATTAAATCAGTTTCTAAAGTGAGACTGTCTGTAGAGTCTGAATTGATTCCAGTTTCCATGGCAGTAAAAACTGAATTGAATCAATTTCTAAAGTAGGAACGTCTGTATAGTCTGAATCGACTCTAGTTTTTTGACAGTAGAAGCAGAATTGAATCAATTTCCAAAGTAAGACTGTCTGTAGAGTCTGAATTGATTCCAGTTTTCTTGGTAGAAGAAACTTAATTGAATCAGTTTCTAAAGTGAGACTGTCTGTAGAGTCTGAATTGGTTCCTTGGCAGTAAAAACCGAATTGAGTCAATCTCTAAAGTAGAAACGTCTGTAGAGTCTGAATCGACTCTAGTTTTTTGGACAGTAGAAACGGAATTGAATTATTTCTAAAGTAAGACTGTCTGTAGAGTCTGCATTGATTCCAGTTTCCTTGGCAGTAGAAACTGAATTAAATCAGTTTCTAAAGTGAGACTGTCTGTAGAGTCTGAATTAATTCCAGTTTCTGTGGCAGTAAAAACTGAATTGAATTCATTTCTAAGGTAGGAACATCTGTAGAGTCTGAATCGACTCTAGTTTTTTGACTGTAGAAACGGAATTGAATCAGTTTCTAAAGTAAGACTGTCTGTAGAGTCTGAATTGGTTCCAGTTTCCTTGGCAGTAGAAACTGAATTGAATAAGTTTCTAAACTGAGCCTGCCTATAAAGTCTGCATTGACTCCAGTTTATTTGACAGTAGAAACTAAATTGAATCATTTTCTGAGGAGAGACTTTCTATAGAGTCTGAATTTTTTCCAGTTTCCTTGGCAGTAAAACAGAATTGAATTAATTTCTAAAGTTGGAACGTCTGTAGAGTCTAAATCAAACTAAATTTAATCAGTTTCTAAAGTGAGCCTGTCTGTAGAGTCTGAATTGACTCCAGTTTATTTGACTATTTGTGGAGTCTGCATTGACTCCAGTTTATTTGACAGTAGAAACTGAATTGAATTATTTTCTGAGGTGAGACTTTCTATAGAGTCTGAATTGACTCTATTTTTTTGACAGTAGAAAGTAAATTAAATTATTTTCTAAAGCGAGCCTGTCTGTATCGACAATCAACTCCAGTTTCCTTGGCAGTAGAAATGTCTTACATAAACGGCCATTAAAAGTACTCTACATTAGAAGTGATCAGCTCATTTACATATTCTGACCAGAGATTTCGCTAAATATCCAAATCCCTCAAATTTACAAACTGTTGCTTTAAATCAGACATCTGTTGTAGTGATAGACAATGCCACCATGTGAGAACATGACTCGAGTGAACTTAAGTAAGTGTACTTTTTTTTAGAAGATTGCACTTACATCATTCCATGATCATTCCTTGTTTTCTTCTGGGACTCAGTAGACCTTGAATTTCTGTATGAAGTCAAACTTATTGAATCAGATGATGATGATATGTTTGAAATGTGCTGATTTGTTCACACACTGTCTGTGGAAATGTCTTCCATCTTCTCACCTCTTCCACATTTTTCCATGATTTCAGTCTTACAAGTGTAAAGAATTGGTCCCAGATTCAGCAGCCCAATATACTGATTAAATATTAATACTCTGAGGAATCTTAACTCCTACTGATATTGCTGGCACACAGTAACACGTGTAGAGACGGGCGGAAGGACATAAACCTCTACAGCTGTTCAAGCTGGAATATCAAGCAAGAAAACAAGTCTGCTGAGCAGCAGTGCTTTAGAAGGGCCCAGCAGGAGTGCACTAAAGTTCACAGCATGACAGTCCTTGGGCAACATTAGCAGAAAAGCCTTATTAGTGTCAAGTTCTGCATCACAGCAGAGCCAGGAGGATCCCTCTATATCACCCCTCGCTCTTGTGTTAGTGTGTATTCCCAATTTGCAAGATGAAGTAATTGTCGTCTTGATCGTTTCAAGATTCTTTCTGGCACTCGAGGGTCTCTAGTTTGTCGGGAACCGTGAGGTTAAAGCTGTGAAGCTGTGTGGCAACCAGACCCAAACTGAGCTACAAAACAGACACATACACAAATTGTTCATTAGTTTCCTAGCTACAGATTCTCTAGCTGTTGTAAAGTTTACTTAGTAAAGTCTACGAGTAGTGAACTCTCTAGCCATGCAGTCAGTGTCAACTCTAGTAACTTGGTAACTTAATACAAAGAGTTTTATTCAAGTTCAGATCATGGCTGTAGAGTCTCATTTAAGTCCAGAGTGTTTCTCAATCCTGGTCATGGTGCCACACTTCCCTGCACATTTTGGAGGTTTCTCTACATTAGTACAACTCTTACATCTCTGAAATTACCTAATTACCTGCCTAATCAAGTCTCTAGTTGGACAGTCCAAATCAAGTCAGGCTTTCCAATGTATATTATCTGAATTAGATCCAGATTCCCTAGCTGTAGAGGCAGCAATCAATCCAGATTCCCTAGCTCTAGATTAAAAATTCAATCCAGGTTACCTCTGAATAGATTCTAGATTCTCTGTCTCTAGAATTGAAAAGAAAAAAGAAAAACTCACTGATTCCAGAATCCAGATTCCCTAAATGTTGAGTCTAAATTGACTCCAATTTCTATAGCAGTAGAATGTGAATTGAGTCTGTATTTGAACTGTCTGTCTATAGGGTCAGAATCAAGCCAAGATTTCCTAACTGTAAAGTGCAAATCAGGTCCACATTTCCTAAGCTTTAGGTCTAGATATTATAGATGTATGTGCCGGTTCAGGTTCCCTGGTTGTCAGAGTTTTGTCTCTAGAATTGAACAATGACTAGATTCCCTAACTGTACAGACTAAACAAAATCTAAACAAATGATTTTATAGCTTTAGCATCTAAAAAGATTTCAGCTTCCTCTGCAGTAGAAACTAAATTAAATCAGTTTTTCTAAAGTGTAGAATCTGAATCAACTCAAGATTCACTAACTGTAAGTGCATACCAACATTCCCTAAGCTGCAGAATCTATCTTGAGTCTAAGTTTTCTATAGTAGCATCAGAATTGGGTCCGGATTCCTTAGCTGAAGGATCAGACTCAAGTCCAGATTCTCTGGCTGTTAAATCCGAATTGATTCTGGAGTCATTGTCTCTAAAATTGAAAACATTACAGTCTAAAAAAAAAAACCTGTTTTTTTAGCTGTAGAGTCTGAATCAAATTGAGTTCCCTTGGCAGTAGAAACTGAATTAAATCACTTCTAAAGTGAGACTCTGTAGAGTCTGCATTGACTCCAGTTTATTTGACTGTAAAAATTGTGTTTCATTGGCAGTAGAAACTGAATTAAACTAGTTTCTAAACTGTCTGTAGAATCAACTTCAGATTTTCTTGCTGTAGAATCTGATTTAAGTCTAGATCCAGACATACAATCCACATCAAGAATAGCTTCCCTAAGTAGAGTCAGGAATAGAATTGGTGCAGGATTATAATTGAGTGCAGATTTTCTCGCTGTTTCCTGGAATAAAAAATGTCTATATTTCCTAACTGCACAGTCCAAATACGGACATGATTTGAACTTGATTGGACACCTAGGAAACCCAGACTCAACTCAGATTCTACAGCCAGCTAATCTGAAATCTGATCTCCTGGCTGTACAATCTGATTTGAGTCCAAAGTGTCCAATCAAATTCAAATCATGTCCAAAGAAAGTTGGATATGTTTTTATTCACATACCGTATTTTTCGGACTATAAGGCGCACCGTATTATAAGGCGCACGATGAGTGAACGGTCTATTTTTAGTGTTAGTCCATACACAAGGCGCACTGGATTATAAGGCGCACTAAATGAAACTTTATTTATATCAGTAACAATAACTCTGAGCAATAAATCCTTCACAATATCTGTGAAAAATAACAACATCTCTGAGCAATAAATCAACAAGCACAGCAAGTACGTATTACTCCGCGATGCTCCTGACAACGGTAGCCGCAACGCTCCGACAGACCATAATATTATGTTGAAGCACAGCAAGTACCGCATTACTCCGCGAGGCTTCTGACTATAATAGCGTGCTGTGCCGAATTTGGTGAATAAAACGGTTTTAAAACAGAGATAAAGATTGGATAAGTTTCATTTCTGGATGAAGTGATTTCCAGCGCTGTTTGGATATAACTGTGGATTACAGGAGACTGGATTGATGGATTCTCTTTAGTCTGGACGCGTTTTGAAGGTAGGACCTGTGGCTGAGCGCGGGTGTGTGTTCGGGGGGTGGCGGCAGTGACCGGAGGTTACCCCAGGACAAAAGGAGAGCCTTTTATTACTGGAAACATGCGCTCTGACGCAGCTCTAATTCATGAAACATACATCCTACAGTAAAAGCACAGTTCTGGAATCCGGAGAGCCAGACGGTTCGAATGGTGTATGACATGACCGCATTCGATGAAATATGGACGAACGATAAACGCAAAAATGAGAGTTATGAATTATTAAAATCATAACCAAGGCATAAATAGGCTAAATAGCTCAAAAGCAGAGATTCTAAGCTTTAAAATGGTATATTGGATGTCTATATTGAACCTGTAACTGTTCATAACTATTCAGAAACACAGCCAGTTATGAAATATTAAATATTTCTGGCCCGCCGGTGGGCCAGCGCGTGTTAAGAGGTTAACTTTACTTAGAAGTGGGCGCTAAAAAGAAACAGTTTGTGCTATTACCCCAGAACGGGTGGAAAGGAAAGTTTACCGGCACCTTGTTCTGGCCACGGAGCTACAGTGGAAACTAGCTACCCTGAGCCACAGCCGAGAGGCAGTACGGCAGTCAAAGGTAACCGCGCGCTAGCCCAAGAGGGGGATCTTTTTCTGGCGTGGGTGAGGAATTCTGCACAACAGAGCGCCGTGTACCACATAAAATCGAGGTCAGTAAACACAAGCAAAATCCATACACAAGGCGCACTGCATTATAAGGCGCAATGACGATTTTTGGGAAAAAATAAGTATTTTAAGTGCGCCTTATAGCCCGAAAAATACGGTACTTGTGATATCTGGAAAATACATTGTTCTGAATTCTGTATGAGTTTGTACCAGATGAGTTGTAAATGCAAGAATTGAACTTTTGAACTCTTATGTTGAGGTGCCGATCATAGTCTTTGAAGTCTGAGTCGAGTCGAGTCGTGTGTCAATAAATTAAAACTGAAGTGCGACTCAAGTCACGAGCCGAGAGCCGAGTCCTCATCTTTGGGCTGAGTGGATCTGGAGAGGGCCGACAGGAGTGGAAAGCTTCAGCAGTAAAAGGATGGAGTGTGTGTGCCGGTGTCGCCCTGTGTTTGCTTTATTTGGAGCCTTCCCAACCTCAGAGCTGTGTTAGACAAGAGCTCACTTCGGCTTTAGTACTCCACAGGGTGGAGTAAGTGAAGATGCTGTAGGCAGAGAGAGGGATAGATGGGGAGAGGGATACAACAAGCAGGCTGAGGAAAGAGGGGAAGAGGAGGATGATAGAGAGTGATAACCAGAGAAAGTAACCAAGAGAAAGAGAGAGAGAAGAATGACCTTTCCGGAGAGAAATAACAGAAAGACAAAAATAAAAAGCCCCAGGGAATGATATGAAGGGCTTTCAGAAAGCAGTTTTTGATGGCAGATAATGCCAAAATAAGGGGGACTGGAACGTACATTCTTTTTGTGAGGTATTTTCTACCAATGAATGGCTTTCAGAGTCTGTAGCAGCTCTTTTTGAATCTGCCTGTAGAGTCAGATTCAAGTCTACAGCAGTAGGATTTATTTCAAGTCGAAGTATAGAGTCCCCGGCAGTAGGATCTGATACAACTCCAAAGTAGGATCTGATTCAAGTCCTGAGTCCCCAGCTGTAGAATCTGATTCAAGTAGGATCTGATTCAAGTTCAGAGACACAAGCTGTAGGATCTGATTCAAGTCTAGTGTCCCCAGATATAGTATCTGATTCAAGTAGGATGGATCTGATTCAACTCCAGAGTCCCCAGCTGTAGAATTTGATTCAACTCCAGAGTCCCCAGCTGTAGAATCTGATACAAGTCCAGAGTTCCCAGATGTAGCATGCAATTCAAGTAGGATCTGATTCAAGTCCAGAGTCCCCAGCTGTAGAATCTGATTCAAGTCCAGAGTCCCCAGCTGTAGAATCTGATTCAAGTCCAGAGACCCCAGCTGTAGAATCTAATTCAAATCCAGAGACCCCAGCTGTAGAATCTGATTCAAGTCTAGAGTCCCCAGCTGTAGAATCTGATTCAAGTCCAGAGTCCCCAGCTGTAGAATCTGATTCAAGTCCAGAGTCCCCAGCTGTAGAATCTGATTCAAGTCCAGAGTCCCCAGCTGTAGAATCTGATTCAAGTCCAGAGACCCCGGATGTAGCATGTGATTCAAGTAGGATCTAATTCAAGTCCAGAGTCCCTAGCTGTAGAATCTAATTCAAGTCCAGAGTCCCCAGATGTATAATCTAATTCATGTCCAGAGTCCCCAGATGTAGGATCTGATTCAAGTCCAGAGTCCCCAAATGTAGGATCTGATTCAAATAGAATCTAATTCAAGTCCAGAGTCCCCAGCTGTGGAATCTAATTCAAGTCCAGAGTCCCCAGATGTAGAATCTAATTCAAGTCCAGAGTCCCCAGCTGTAGAATCTAATTCAAGTCCAGAGTCCCCAGCTGTAGAATCTAATTCAAGTCCAGAGTCCCCAGCTGTAGAATCTAATTCAAGTCCAGAGTCCCCAGCTGTAGAATCTAATTCAAGTCCAGAGTCCCCAGATGTAGGATCTGATTCAAATAGGATCTGATTCAAGTCCAGAGACCTCAGATGTAGGATATGATTAAAAGAGGGTCTGATTTAGGTCCAGAGTCTCCAGATGTAGAATCTAATTCAAGTCCAGAATCCCAAGCTGTAGAATTGAGGTCAAATCTAGAGATCTTAGCTTTAGTCTCAATCAGATCTAGAGATCCTAGCTGTAAAATTTTATTCAAGTTCACCATACCCATCTATAGAACATAAGTTAATTGTGGAGTCCCAAATAGTTGAGTCTGATTCAATCTAGGGTCCCTGACTGTAGAGTCTGATTCAAGTCCAGAGTCTCCATCTTTATAATCTGAGTCAGATCTAGAGATCCTAACTGTGGAGTCTGTAGTTTGTATGTTAGTTGTATGAGGGTAGGTCTAATGACCCCTTGCTCCAGAGTCAAGAACATAGAGTTCCTAGCTGTAGATCTCTATATTCACTAACACTGAACGCTATGTAATATTGGCTGTGTCATGCCGTAAAAATGCCATGGCAGATGTCATTAACCGTCATGCTCTGTGTGTTTTTTTTTTTACCAGCTTACTGTGGCCTGTAAAAGAGTGCAGGCTCTAAAGAGGGCTACAACACGGCCGACAGCCCAATCCCAGGAGTCACCACTCAAAGCCGATCCTGCCGCTGCCGAGGAAAAGGACTACAGAGAATTAGATCGCAAGATTCTGCAGCTCTGTGGTATGAGACAAACACAAGCTTTCACCAACAAAAAGCTAAATTGTAAATTATTACTAAAGTAAAGATTAATATGAAATTATTTAGCAAACAAAAAGTGTTAAACAAACCAAAATCTCTTTTATATTTTAGATTCTTCAATTATCAAATATTCATGTCACACAGATTCTTCATATCTTGGCTGGATTTTCTCAGTCAGCTTTATGAAGTAGAGTCACCTGGAATTTCAGGCTTTCAGTTAACAGCTGTGCTGAACTCATCAAGAGTTAATTACTTGAATTTCTTGTCTCTTAATGTGTTTGAGAGCATCAGTTGTGTGAAGTTGTGAAGAGGTAGAGTTACAGGTATACAGTGAATAGCTCTGTTTGAGTAATGTTCTAATCCAGATTATGGCAAGAAATACTCAACTAAGTAAAAAAAAAATACTCTAAGAAACGAAGGTCAGTCAATGCGAAATATTTCAAGAACTTTGAAAGTATCCTTTAGTCTAGTCACAAAGACCATCTAAAATGTTATGATGGAACTGGCTCTCATCAGGATCGCCCAAGGAAAAGAAGAGCAAGAGTTCCCTCTGTTGCACAGGATACATTTATCAGAGCTACCTAAATGGTTCTTCACAGAGTATGTTGGTGTGTTTAACACTTTTAAGTTACTACATGATTCCTTATGTGTTCCTTCATATTCTGTATGACCTCAGTATTCCTATACATTGTTGGAAAAAAACATTGGATGAAAAGGTGTGTCTAAACCCTTGACTGGTACTGTATATCATATACATTCACTGAGTACTTTATTGGAAGCTTCAATTTAAGACTGAGTTAGGTGTTATTTTACTCTCAAAACATCATTAGTCTTAAATGCCATTTAAAAAAAAGTCAAAATGATTTTAGAAATATTCTTTTCCATCCTGGTCCTACATCATTTCAGGAGTAGCTTAGCTACTTTAATCCATCTTGTCAAAGGATGGTAGCATTGAAATTTAAGCCTGGCTAGAGCTGCCCTAGACGACTGTAAGTACTATCATTGTACCAGGCCAGCCATTTGCCTGTAAATTACATAATTGTACAGCATAAAACAGTGATCCTCTAAATCATCACACACTACAGATCTCCACCCAAGAACTAAGTGTCAGGAGCTTTATTAAAAGGGTTTTCTCGGCTGTGCAGCTGCACACAAGCTTCAGATCAATACCTGCACAATGCCTTCCATCGACTGAAGTGGTGTAACACATTGGAACACTAGACTCTGAAGCCCTGGAAACATGTCCTGTGTAGTGATGAACCTGGGTTTTGGGGATTCTAGAAGAACAGAGCAGAATTCCAACAACAAAGTTTGGTGGAGGAGCAAAGCAAACTCCATAAAGACATGGTTTAATGAGTTTGGTGTGGTGGAACTCACAGTGGCTTGCACAAAGCCCTGAACTTAACCCCACTGAACAACCTTAGGGATGAGCTGGAACATGGATTCCAATCCTACACAAAACATGCTCGCCAACATCTGTGACTGACCTCGTAAATGTGTTTTTTGTGCTCACATTCCCACATTCCCACTCAAACTTTTTTGTGTAAAGCCTTTAGAGAAGGGTGGAGGCTAGAGTAGCTGCAAGTGGGCCATATTAATACTCATGTTCATTCCAAATATTAACTCTAGATATTAATACCCATGGTTTTGGATGGAGCTCCATCATTTCAGAGAAACAAAATTCCACAGGAACCTATGCCTGAAATTAGGCATGGTCCTAATAAGTTCAAATTTGTTTATCTGTTTTAGAGAGTCCTATTCTTTTGGCAATACTTCTCTACAGGGAATGGACAAGCTGTGTGTGTATCGTTCACATTTTCTCACCTTACAACCACAAACCTAAATGTATTTTATTAAGATTTTAAGTAATAGACTAGCAAAATGTAGTTGTAGTAACTGTGAAGTGGAATGATTTTCAAAATGTGAATCAAACAACGTGCCAAAGTACAGGCCAGAGAAGCAGCCAAGAGGCCCATGGTCACTCTGGAGGAGCTGCAGAAATCCACAGCTCAGGTGGGAGAATCTGTCCACAGTACAACTATAAGTCGTGCACTTCACAAATCCAGGCTTTATGGAAAAGTGTCAAGAAGAAAACCATTGTTTGTTGAACTTTTTGGCCTAATGGCAAAATTCTATAGATGGCAGAAAAGTAACACTGCTAATCACCCTGAATCACCCTGAATCCCCACTGTGAAACATGGTGGTGGCAGCATCATGCTGTGGGGATTATTTTCTGTGTGTTGCGTTTCAATATGAGGGGGATTTATTTCTTTAAGGGTGTTTTTGATAGTTAGTTTTAGACACAGGATAGTTTTGTGTGAGTTCATGTGTTATATAATTATAGAAAATATATATATATAGAATGTTTTTACTAATGTAAAAAACCCTCTAACCAGGCAAAGAACTATGTAGACCTATTCCAGTGTGTTCTTGAGCGGTTGTGGTTCTATATGTAACCACTGGCTTTACTACAGAACCTTGAAGAAAAATTAAACATTAATTAAAAGGGAAACAGTTTTATGTTCATTTAAACAGTAAAAATGCATTTTAATTATTGCTCTGGGATGATCTCTCCTAACTTCCTTGCAAGTGCAAGGGAAGTTCCTTCACATGATAAAAGCATTCCCAGCACTAAAGTGCAGGACCTCACGTTCAGTTCAGCAGGCCAGTGGAATGCAGACAATGGTAACAACTGTCCGTTTAGCACAAACAAGCGTAATAAGTGCTGATCTGGAATCAGCTTCTCCTCCGTTTTACGTCACAAGCACACAATAATATGAACCCGATCTGACCTCAGGACTTTTAGTGGGTTTGATGAATCTGGAGTTGGTTGTGTTCTACCAGACCCAACAGTAAACTGTGTGATATTCCTGTCTGATCTATGAGCTGATAAACCACAGGTAACCATGAACCTGCTAAATGAAAAGGTTAATTGTTATGTTGACTTCCCCACAATACTTCCCACAGTCCTTCCCACAGTCCATACCAAAAAAGCATAACAATCGTTATTAGACCATTAGGTTAAAGAGTGAATGACCGCCTTAGTTCAAAAAATTAATGTTAAATCATATTAATAATAAACTGTAAGGATTACAATATGAATCCAATTACATTTGTAAGTGTATGTAAATAACAATTAATAGCATTGCAGTGGCGTTTCTAGTTTGGCTGTTCATTTTCTGCACATTTTGCAATATTTTTGAAGGTTTGTAGTTGGCTGTTTATTCTATAAACATTTAACTATGTTCATAGTTGTCAAGGTTTCTGTCTTGGCTGTTCATTCTCTGAAAAATTAGCTTTATTTTTTTATTTTTGTAGGTTTTTGTAGATCAGCTGTTCATTCGTTGGACAATGTTTGACTCTTCATTCTCTACACATTTATTACGATCTATTAATTTTAGGTTTGTCACTTTGCTGTTCTGTCTTTATTTTGTGTAGGTTTCTGGCTTGGCTGTTCATTTATTAAATATTTTGGTGATTTGCATCATGTTGGAGGTTTTTAGCTAGGAACCAATTTTCATCATTTTATGGAAGGATCTAGCTTGGCTGTTCGGTCTTCATTTCGTGGAGGGTTCTGTTCATTCTCTGAACATTTACTATATTCATAATTTTAGAAGCTTTTAATTTGACTGTTCATTCTCTGAACAATTAGAAATGTGTACTATTTTTGGAGGTTTTGTAGATTGACTGTTCTCTCTGCTTTTTTTGACTGTTCTCTGAACATATTTATCATTTTTGAAGGTTTGTAGTTTCATTGTTTATTCTCTCAACATCAATCAATATTCAGTTTTAGAGGTTTGTAACTTGGCTGTTAATTCTCCGAACACTTATACAGATATTTGTATAATATTGGAAGTTTTTACCTTGGCTGTCGTTTTTTTTTTCTTTAAGGCGTTCCATAGTTTGGCGTCTGCCAAATGTAATGTAATGTAATGTAATGTAAATAGTTTTTTAGGTTTTTAGCTTGGCTGTTCATTCTGTGAATTTTTAGTGACTTCCATGATTTTGGAAGTCTTTAGCTGGGCTGTTCATTATCTGAACAGTTAACTATTTTTTTAAATCATTTTTGGAGGGTTCTAGCTTGGCTGTTCTGTCTTAATTATTGGAGGTTTCTGGTTTGGCTGTTTATTCTCTGAATGTTTAGGGACTTCCATAAGTTTGGAGGTTTGTAGCTCAGCTGTTCATTCTCTGAATATTTAGCAATATTCATCATTTTGGAGGATTCTGGCTGGACTGTTCCTTCTCTGAACATGTACCTATATTTATCAGTTGTCTATCATGGCTTGGCTGTTCATTCTCTATATATTTATATAGTTTCTTATCATATTTCTCACAGGCTTTTCTGTCTTTAAATAACAATTGTATTATTTCTTGATTAGCTTTTCTGACCAATTAGATATTTTTTCTCTTTTAGAAGATTTCTTACTTGACTTACTTGCTTGCTTGTCTGAATAATTAGCTACAAATAATTGTTTGTCATTTTATTGCTGTTTATCATCTGAATAATTAGCTATGCTTTGTGATGTTGGCTGTTCCCTGTTTAAATAATTATCTGTGTTTGGTATTTGAACAGATTTCTTGGGTGGGGTTTGTTCTCTGTTTAATTAGCTACTTTGTCTGTAAAATAAGATTTTTAATAAGTGGTTCACTGTAAGATTTCATGCTTGGCGTTTAGTCTGTGATTGATTAGTTTGAGTATGTTTTTCATGTTACGTTTCTTGCTTTGCTCTTTGGTCTGTGGATTATTAGCTCTGTGTTTATATTGTGTAAAGTTCTTTGCTTGGCTCTTCGTTCTGTAAATGATGAGTTTTCCATGTTAGAGGGTTTTTTTATGGTTGTTCGGACTCTGATTTATTAGTTATTTTTGGCGTTTTTTTGAAAACGCCTCGGTTGGCCGCTCAGTCCCTGAACGATTAGTTATGTGTCAGCTCCTTATGGGCCGGCTTGACACGCTCATTGGCTTCACAGGAAACAGCTACACAGTTTTTTAATAACTGGGGAAGGTTGCATTGTGGTCGCCAAACAATTAGGTGATATGTCATCTCTGCCCAGACTGGCTTAACATGATACACTTGTTTTCTGTATCCTCGTTGTCCCTAATGAGGTTCTGAGTGCAGGAGGTAGCCCTCCTATTCCCCTATCACAGGATGTGCCAGTTTCTCAGGGGTTGGCTTGGCGGTTCCTCCAGTTCCATGGGACTTAATTATGCGCCTGACGAAACAAATGGGTTTTTAAGCCTACGCGCTGTATCCCACTCTGCTCTGACTGTGAGAGTGTCCGAGTGTTTCCACTGGCGGGAAGGTTTTGTTCCATAACAGGAAACTTTTGTGTCTGATGTTTTTTTTTACAGTCTAATATGAGGCTGGGTATTATTTTAAATGTTTTAATACGGATACAATACTTTCAATTTGATATAAATACCCAAACGTTACTTTTTCCAATACCTTTTTCTAAATTGAAGCCAAAACATACAAAAAGAGATAATTATTCTCACACTGCATATTTATTTAACAGCTGACATGAGTAATCTCATTCTCGTACTGTCACCATGAGAGACTCATCTTTCTGGATCTTGTATGAAAGAAAATAGTGAGCATGTTTGTGAAGCTTTATTAAAAACAAAAGCAGCATCAATACTTTAACTGCTTAAATGACTCAGTGTAGTGCGGCTTACTTCTGCTTTACTTCCATCAGACTTACTGTATTATAATATCTCAGGGTAGTATCTCAGAGTGAGGGGGGAGAATGCGCAAGAGACAGAGCAATTGTCCGAGAGACAGAGCGAGAGAGGGAGAGACAGTGTGAGAGAGGGAGAGACAGAGTGAGAGAGGGAGAGACAGAGCAATAGAATGAGGGAGAGAGAGCAATTGTCCGAGAGACAGAGCGAGAGAGGGAGAGACAGTGTGAGAGAGGGAGAGACAGAGCAAGAGAGGGAGAGACAGAGCAATAGAATGAGGGAGAGACAGAGCAAGAGAGGGAGAGGCAGAGCGATAGAATGAGGGAGAGACAGAGCGATAGAATGAGGGAGACAAAGCGAGAGAGGGAGAGACAGAGCAAAAGAATGAGGGAGAGACAGAGCGAGAGAGGGAGAGACAGCAATAGAGTGAGGGAGAGACAGAGAAAGAGAGGGAGAGACAGAACAATAGAATGAGGGAGAGACAGAGCAATAGAGTGAGGGAGAGACAGAGCGATAGAATGAGGGAGAGACAGATCGAGAGAGGAAAAGACAAAACAATAGAGTGAGGGATAGACAGAGCGAGAGAGGGAGAGGCAGAGTGATAGAGTGAGAGAGGCAAAGCAAGAGAGGGAGAGACAGAGCGATAGAGTGAGAGAGACAAAGCAAGAGAGGGAGAGACAGAGCGATAGAGTGAGTGAGACAAAGCAAGAGAGGGAGAGAAAGAGCAATAGAGTGAGAGAGTGAGAGATAGAGTGAGAAAGAGAGAGAGAGCACAAGTGAGGGAGAGTTAGAGTGAGTGAGAGAGAGAGAGATAGAGAGAGAGAGAGCACGAGTGAGAGACAGAGTGAGAGCCAGAGAGACAGAGCGAGAAAGAGACAGAGCAATATATATATCTTTCCTATGGTTATTCAGCCAAATATATATCCTGGTTAAGTGGATCATTTGTGTTTTAGTCGTTTAGCTCAGTTCACTCTCATTCCTTTTGGACTCAAATAGATGAATTTTTCCCTGTGGCAGTTTGCAGTAATTATCAGATTTAACAGTGGAGCTAAAAAGTGGAAAATCTCTCCATAAACCACCGCTGGAGATGATCTGGATGGTAGAGGTGAGGAACAGATCAGGAGGTCATGAAGCTCATTAGAAACAATGAGGGATTCAGTTATTAGTTTCTGACTCATATAAAGTCACTACAATTAAATCAGATCAATCAGAGGATTTTGCCTGTTCCAAAAAAATCAAACAGTAGCACACACACCTACTCACACACACACACACACACACACACACACACACACACACACACACCTACAATTCATCACTTGGCTCTGACAGTCTCTAAGCACCTGCTCAATTTTCCATGCCGAATTCAGAGCTACAGCTGTAACAACTCTGTCTCGTTATCACACACACACACACACACACACACACACACACTTAATCCATGTATCACTGACTCACAGGCATAACTAATCCTGAGCTGCTCGATTTTGACAACTATATCTGATTCTCTCTCTCTCTCCCTCTTGCTGACCGTCTCTTTTTCTCTCATCTCCCTCTCATATATCTTTCTCTCTATCACTCCATTTCTCTCTCTCTCTCTCTCTCTCTCTCTCTCTCTCTCTTTCTCTCTCACTTCCTCATATTCATTCGCATCCTCTTTCTTTCCCTACCCCCCTTCTTTTTTCTCAAATTCAAATTCATATTTAATAGCTTTTATTGGCATGAATTGTAATTAGCACCTGTTTCCAAACCAAATAATATGATGCTTATAATTAATAGTGATAATATTTGTGTAGAAAACAAACAGAAACTAATTTTGCATATATTTACATACCTCTCTATCTCTCTCTCTCTGAATTTTTATTCCTTTCTGTAAAAACAAGACAAACATGGTGACAGCGGAGGAGGTTGTGATAATATAATGAATTAAATTAAATTAAGTTATTGTTATATAACTGCATACTTGCACTTTCTATCTATTTAATACATATCAATGATTTCCTGTGGTACTGCTCTGTTCTCTCTGTATGTGTAAGTGTTTAGTGAATGTGCACAAATACTGAATGCAGAATACAGACGGGTGGATCTGTATTTATATCAGTATTTAACATTGACTGCAAATGAGCCTTTAAACATCTACATACAGGAGATACAGACAATCCTGAGTGTTATCATCTTGGCACATCTCAGCACTAGGGAATCAATGATAATCCTAATCCTAACATCTTAAGATGTATAAATTGGGACTAAGCCCAACTAGATCAGCTTTACTATAATGTTTGTTAGTAGATTGTTACTAATGCAAGTAATCCAGCATCATCTGAACATTCTGCTTCTTCTTATAGAGCTCAGTAGATGCATCGTGTTGTGTATGTTGGATAAAATGATCAGATATTTAGTAGCTCTGTGTTCTGACTGACTGTGTTTCTGTCTAATGCTTGTGTTTGATCTGATTGATTGACAGGTGGGCTGTACGATCTGGACGCTTCCTCCCTTCAGCTCAAGGTTATCAACTATGTAAGTAACACATAGACACACACACACACACACACACACACACTCACTAACAATCTATGTTTCAGGGGGCCTTATGACAAGAACAGACTACATCACAACCAAACTCTAAATGACTAAACGACTCTATCACGACTAAACCCTAAACCATATATTTTTTTTCATTAAGAGCTGAAATGTGTTTCTTCGAAGAAATGATACATACCAGTCTTGTTTAAAAAATGTTTTAAACCTTTCCTAATCTTTAAAATACGCTTTTTTTGCAATAATTTCTGCCCTCTCAGGTTTAACCGTGCTATAGGTGTGGATGATGTTTCCCTGCCTCTAAACCCATACATCACCCAGTGCCCCTCCCAAACTAACCCTCACTCTCTTTTTTTTTTTTTAGCATTTTTCAAATTTGAGCTGAGGGTGGAGTCAGCTAAAATTAAGAGGTTTAGTTTCCCTTTAAATATAATTTTCAATGTTCTTCATTAATGCAAAACTTCAGTATAGAACCCTGACAATTAAAAGAACCAAGCAGATGCTAAATATGTTTTTTTTACCTAATTAAAGACTACTTAACAGTTGTTTGAGTCAACATTCTAGGCTATAGCACTTTAAGCACAAAAGAAAAGAGAAAAAATTGAAAAATACTTATTGGGACAGCACAGTAACAGTACAGTAGGATGTTGGTTAAATCAATGTAATAGAATTAGCAGTTAGTGTTCTCCTCCAAGCGTGTTGATTTGCTCATTGATGCTGTATTAGCGGTAGTTTAAAAAGCCTCAGAGGAAGCACATGCTAGCCCTTACTTGCACAACACTGGTAGTATATGTAGATTTATCTGACAGGGCCTAGTTAGTGGGTGTAAACTGGAAAAATGTAGTATAGTTTGTATGACTTTAGTATTAATCTGCAAAGTTGAAAATGTTAAAAGTATTTAAAAAATAAACACTGAATTTAAGGTGTGTCAAACTTTTGACTAGTACTGTGTGAAGTACTAGTACTACTACACAGTAATAGTAAATAGTACACAGTTAATAGTACACAGTTGAGATGCAAACCTTACATGTGGCATCATCTCAAAGCGTAATGTTTTAAAAATGCTGCAAAACATCTAGAAGAGAATAATAATAATAATAATAATAATAATAATAATAATAATAATAAACTTTATTTATATAGCACCTTTCATACATTAAAATGCAGCTCAAAGTGCTGTACATAGAAAAAAGGCAATTAAAACACTAATAAAAAAGGAAAATGGAAAAGGAAAAAACAGTAAAATTAAAAATAAAAGGAACATTTAAATAACATGTAATAGAAAACAAAATAATATAAAATAAAATGTATAAAACTGTAAAAGGACAAAAATAATAATAATTAAATAATAAAAATTACAAAATAGTGTGACTATGAAATAAAACAATTAAAACATAAAACAAATGGATTAATTATTAAAACAAAGAAATATGTCTTAAGCTGCTTTTTGAAAGAAGAGGTGTGGGAACAAGTGGTTACAACAAAATGAAGAGTTCTGACTGCTTTTTGTAAAAAAGCACCTTGCGAACTGTGAAGCATGGGGGTGGATGTATCATGCTTTATAGTGGTGCTACTGTGGATCATTGAGCATACAACTGTACATGCACAAACAAGTACATACACACAAATATGCATCATAGAGCAACAAGAGACTGCATCAGAGGACACACTCACACTTACACACACACTCACACACACTCACATCCACTCACTGCACAGTGAAAAAGATGTCCTTGGTTAGATAAGCACATTATTGAAGAATTGATCTGTTTTGTTCTCTCTTTCTCTTTTCATTGTACTGAAAAGGCTTCAGCTAGTCTCTCGCTGTGTTAATGCATGCCCGTGTGTGTGTGTGTGTGTGTGTGTGTGTGTGTGTGGAGCTGGGCTGGGTCTATATTTTATTTATGAGTGCAGAACAGATAAGAGTGTTATTAAAGTCACGCCTGAGGCGCTCAAGGGCATTCCTCCATTCAGAGGAAGAAAAGAGAGACGCTTTACAAATGAGTGCCTTCACAACAATTTTCACAGCCAAATAATTAACCTCTAATTATTACGGAGCTTTCACTACCGCTTAACCGTTCACTCGCCGTCTGTTCCGGAGTGGCTTTATAGGAAAAGTTCAGTCCAGGGCACCATTAGACCCAGTTTACTGATTCAGTGGCATCTTCACTGAGATCATGGTGGTAAAAAGTCATTTTCTTTCCTTGATAAACCTTTATTACATTCATGGCTCAAATCATCATTGATCAAATACTTCTAAATAAGCAACTACCAGGAATTATTCTATTTAGTTCTATTCGAATTCATACATATAGCGTTTTTCACCACAAATGTGAAAGAGATACGGGTCCAAGCCGCTTATGAGTAACACCATGGTGATAGCACCAACAGTGGCAATAAAAAAACTCCCTTTAGACTAAGAGAAAGAAACCTTAGGAGGAACCAAAACTCAGTCAGAGGAGCCCATCCTCCTTTGGTTGACCCAGACAGTACAAACAAACAACAGAACAAAAACACCAGTAAAAAGAGATAATGGAGAGCTATAGCTAATGTAGAAACAGCTTCTGAGTTATGAGTGTGAGTAGATGATGGGCACATGTTAAGTGTTAATGTTAAAGAGATAATAATAATGGGGAACTATAGCTAATGTAGCAACAGGTCCTGAGTTATGAGTGTGAGTAGATGATAGGCACATGCTCCATGTTAATGTAAAAGAGATAATGAAGAGCTAAAGCTAATGTAGAAACAGCTTCTGAGTTATGAGTGTGAGTAGATGATAGGCACATGCTCCATGTTAATGTAAAAGAGATAATGAAGAGCTAAAGCTAATGTAGAAACAGCTTCTGAGTTATGAGTTTGAGTAGATGATGGGCACATGCTCAGTGTTAATGTTAAAGAGATAATGGAGAGCTATAGCTAATGTAGAAACAGCTTCTGAGTTACCTGTGTGAGTAGTTGCTGGATATATGCTCAATGGAAAAGTCCAGACACCTTTCAACATCCAAATGTAATATTAGATTTATTGGTTTCAGTTTGAGAATTTGACAACCAATATTTTTAACACAGGTTTACTTTATATATTTGATTATAGCGCCACCATGTGGAGTAATGAACCAGTAACTTTAGTGAGTCAAATCGAGGGCGAGTTTAAGACAGCTTTCACAAGTTTGTGAAAGTGTTTTCCCCTCGGTTTGGTTTGTTTTCACACAGGCACAAACCTAAACACACCAAAAGGCACCCCCACAAACTAAGCGAGCACATCGTCTCCTCTGATTGGTCAGATGTTGGGTTTACAAGTGGGCTCAGTGCTGCTGACAGTCATCTATTTAAACTTTTTTTTAAAGTTTAAAGTTTTCTATGTTCTGTACTTTTATGGTTGAAAGTGAAAAAAAAATCTGTACTTAGATTGTTTATATAAGTATATGACAATGTGTTTTTATAATTTTATAGATTACAAAAAATGTAATAAAGCAGCAATCTGTACATTTCAGGAGTTTGGAAATTTAGAGACATCTCTGGAGAGAATGTGTAATCGCACTAAGAACTAATTGGATGGGAAGAGGTACTTTTAATGCAGGTTGATTTAAACAAATGGCTCTGTAAAACTGTATTTTTTGAAAGTTTTGTTTTGTTCATGTTGTTAATTTATGACAAACTAAGTGACACCATCACCTATTAGCTGCAGTAATTATCTGAGGAACTAATCAGGTTAAACTGCACCTGAACAGCCGCTAAGCTCAAACATGTGGAGTTTGTTTGATAGTTGGTTCGAACTGAGGTCGGATCACGTTCTCACCACAAACAGAACCACTCAGCTGGATGGTGCATTCTGGCTTGTGATTGGCTACTAAGTGATGACAAAACAAACCGTGTGTAGCTGAAACTCGATTTGTATACTCTGATGTAACTCCTAAGCAATGGATTTTCTGTGTACGTGTGTGTGTGTGTGTTAGT